>NC_134541.1:133523955-133844657 GCF_050624435.1 Tenrec ecaudatus
GTGTTTCTGGTGCATCCGCTTTCACAGCAGGCACATTACATGGGTCTGTATTTGCTCAGAGTTCTTCTTGGGTCTTTGGAGCACGTGCGATATGTCAGGGCCTCACTGGATGATTAGCCAATTAATAGGGTGCACCTAAGAGGCTCAACAGGAGCCCCCGCTGGGAGAATAAACCCAGTAATATGTTCCTAATGGGTCACTTTTGACTTAGTGTCAGTTCAGCCTTTGGCGACTCAGGCTGTGTATTATAGACAACTGGGACACTAGACTGTGCACAACACCCTTCATAGGCCACACTGGAAGGATCTGATTGGGAAACCCCACTATGTGAACTGGGCTTTCACTTAAACACACTTGCAGCAGATTTAAGGAACTTCAATACATTGCCTGGGGGATCAAAGGGGAACACCTCCCGTGTAAGGTGTGGTATTGGCTGCAGAGATGCACTGAAGCCAACAGAAGATGCCCGCTGGTCTCTGTGGATGTTCAGTCTAGGTGTAAACGTCAGAGAAGATAGGCAGCAGCCAGTCTTCCTGTCGGATCTGGAGGCCATCCAATGTGAGCGTGCCTCCGAGTCCCCTGAGAGGGATCTGTTTGAATATGCAGGCGGGGTCTCCAGATTCTCTGATCCATTTGGTGTGGAGCCTGCACGTTTGCATTCCAGACCAGTTCCCAGGGGCGCTGCTCTGAGACAGTACACCTTCACAAGCACCATTCTGTGATGGTTTCCACCTGAGGCGTGTAGGGGGAATCCCTGTGTATGACGATGACCCAATTTCAGCTCCCCTGCGGGGGTAGGGAATCGCCCCTCCCACCTTTGTTGTTGTTTAAGGTTTCAAGATGATTGCCACGCGCAGCCAGGGTTGAGATGCGTTGTCCCCACACACACAACTTGAGCATTCTGGGACCGTGGTTCCTGTGTGCTCTGGGAGTGTGCAAAGGCCAGAGGAATAATGGTTAATCCGAGCTCTGAAGGACGGATACTCATGTAAAGAGAAAGACATGATCTGCCCTCCAGTTAACGGACAAGACCAGCCTATTTGCTAAGGCCAGGCTGAGGAGCGGGAGCTTATAGGAAGCGCCAAGGTTTCACTGGGAACAAGGGCTCAGTCCAAGGTCTGATGAGCTTGTCCCCACCATCGGCCACCAGCCCTTCCTGACCACCTGCGCCTCTCCTCGCTGAGCCGGACTCGTCTTTACCCCAACAGGCCACCAGCAGTGGGGCGTGTGTGCATGTCTTCATATGTGCTCCGGCGGGGGGTGCTGTGCACTGGAGAAGAGCAATGGACTGTACTCTGACTTAGAAAACCCAGATTCACGCTCTGCTGTGCTCACATTACACCCCCACCCCACCTTTGAAGCCTCTGTTTGTTGGTATATGAAAAATAGAATCTTCTGCATCGTTGGATGTGCTCAACCTCATAACCGTTGTTTGGTGCCATCGAGTCGATTCCAACTCATAGCGACCCTAGGGTACCAGAGGAGGACACATTGCCTGGTCCTGCACCAACCTCACCGTCACTCTTAAGTTCGAGTCCACCGTTGGCAGCCACCGTGTCAGTCCCTCTTGCCCCTAGGGTCTTCTTTTTTTTCCCGGCTGCTGTTCTACTTCAGCAAGCATGAGGCCACGTGTGTTCCTTTTCTTGGCCCGTGAGGGCCTTCGCTGGGCGGCATTCCTCTGGCCTCAGAATAGCCATTCGTGTACTCATTAACGTCTTGATCTGCGCCTAGAACAACTACCAGAAGGAGGAACAGCGCAGTGGCCAGCCTGTGCTGGTTATACGGCTGTCCTTTCTCCAGCCAGAGAGCCCAGAAGCTTGAGGCCACGTGGAGAGGACTTGGGAGGCAGTAGTCTGGATTTTTGGCCCAGGCCTAAGGAGGAGGAAGGGGACAGGTCAGGAAAACCCAATCAGCTCCCGTGATGCCGATTTCACTGGTGGCTGGTCACCGTGTGCAGGCCCTTGTTAGGTATAGGGCTTAGGGTGGATGGGGTCAGTGCCTGCAAGGTTGGTTTCCATTAGAGTGTGGTGCAGGCTGAGAGCCACATGTAGAGCATAAAGTTGGGGTCACAGGTCAGGTCCTTGCTGGAATTCAATGAGACTCGTGGTGGTGAGCATGATAGTTTCCACTCGGTCCTCATTGCCTTTTGCGAATCCCCTTGAAAGCACACCACAAGCCAGGGGGGAAGGGATCTTGGCTGGGTGGTGGAATACGTGTGTTGGGCTGTTCAGCACAAGGGCAGCAAGTTCAAATTCATCAGCCTCTCCAAGTGGGAAAGAAAGATGCTGCTGTCTGCTCTCATAAGAACGTACCACCTTGGAAACTCTGGGGAGCAGCTCTGCCCTATCCTACAGGGTTACCGTGCGCTGTAATCAATGCGATGGCAGTGTGCTTGACCGTATTGTACTTGGGGTTGATTGTTTAATCAGATGGACCTAGGTGCTGGTTTCAACTACAATCTAAAGAGCTATTCAGAAAGGCATGAGACGTGGTCCATGTCCATTGGACACATCGTGGATGAGACCAGTCCTTGGGAAAGGACATACCATGCTTGGTAAAGTGATCAAAAGGAAGACCCTCAATGAATTGTACTGGCACAGCGGCGTCCACAATGGGTTCAAACGTCAGGATCGTGAGGCTGGCACAGGACCGGGCAGTGTTGTGTGGTGCGTGTGGTCGTCAGGAGGCCATGTTCACTACACTACAGCAGCACCAATGAGGTCAACAGCCTTAGACTTTCATACTTCTAGAGCTTAAAGCACCAGTCCACCTCTCCCGACTCCCCAACGTCTCCTCTTCTCCCCAGAGGCCATGTAACCAGCTCTGTTTCACAGTTGGTGGTGAACCAAAAGGACTGACCAGAGTTGGACCCTTGAATCTCTTCTTTCAGCTGGCTTTCTTGCCACCCTAGGACCCCTGGTGGGGCAGTGGTAAAAAACGCTCGGCTGCTAACTCAAAGGCCAGCAGTTCAAACTCACCAGCTGCCTGGTAGGAGGAAGACGAAGCATTCTTGGAAAGACTTCCAGGCCTAGAAACCTGGTGGAGTAGTTCTCCTCCGTTCTAGAGGGTCGCTAAGAGCCAGAAGTGACTTAATGGCAGTGAGTTTGGTTCTGGTTTAGCGGCTTCAAGTTCAAGACTTCCTCTTCATGGTCTAGATGAAAGTTCCTGTAGGGCCTGGTATCTTCTCAGTAGCACTTAGAGAGTTGAAAAATGGGTCCATTCTTTTGATTACTTCATAAGAGAACTAGAATTCAGACGCGTCTCTTCCAATGGTGGTAACCAAGCTGCCTGCCACTACAGCCCTGTAGGCAGGAATAATATGATCCCCGTGACTCTGAAGGGAATGGGGTGGGCAGGCATGGTGCCAACACTCACGGCTCGGTGGGTTTCAAACCTGCCCCGGGCACCATCAGATGCAAGGATGCTTCAAGAGTTTGTGGGGAAGTGGGATTGGAGGCTAGTGGAATTTTTCCATGGAGCTTTTGAAAACACCCGTGGCCAGGGGACTGGTAAAGCCGCCTTACCCACGCTGATTTTGGCACCAGACCTGGGGTGGGCTGGGGTGGGGGGGAAGCTCTGCTATGGTCAATGTGTGGGCTCTTATACATCTGTCTCTGCAAGTTCAGACACGTCATATGAATATGCCCCAATGATTGTAAATCGGTACGTTTATATTGTTGGAGCCCTGGTAGCGTCATGGTTATGCATCAGACTGTGATCTGGAAGGTTCGCTGTTTGAAATCACCAGCCGCTCCATGGGAGAAAGATGGGGCTTGCTACTCAAGTAAGGAGACTTGGAAACCCACAGAGGCAACTCTACCCTGCCCCATAGGGTCACTGAGCCGGCATCGACTCCGTGGCAGTGAGGACATTCCCATCAGGCCATCATGTTGCGTGTCTCGTCCTGCAGCTTGGTTCTTACCATCACAACGGGTGTGAGTGGGGAGCAGGTTGACCGAGCGGGTCACCAGTGGTCCATCCAAGAATTCAGCCCTGTTGTTCGATCTCACCCCTTCCGGGGGCCCTCCCTGGACCACTGCCTCTCCCACTGCCTCCCTGCCATTCCTCCCCCATCCGCCCTCCTTTCCTTCCCTTTCGCATCCTGCTCCTTGGGCCACTGCTGCACTTTGGATCTTAAAGGTGGACCGTTCCGACACGTGTGAACCTTCCTGGTGGTGTATGAGAGTCCCAGTCTCCCAGCGCCCTCTCCAGCATTTTGTGTTCTTGACCTTTAAGGTCCATGCTGGTACTCACACCACATTCTAAGACACCTTGCCAGACTTCCTCCTTCTCCCTCCCACCTCCCCTCCATGGCTCTTCTACAGCAGACAGGGAGGGACGTCTCTCAGAATGAACCCAGGACAAAGGGAAGGGACACGGGTGGGGCAGCAGGATGCCCCCAGGTACTTCAGAGATGCGGACAGATGGGAACCGTGGGGGCCTTCCCGCTTGCCAACTTTTTTCTTTTCTCTCTCTGCATTCACTGGGATCTGAGGTCTGGGATTTATCCTGAAAGTTCAGGATGGCCTGTTGTGAATGAGCTGAGTAGGTTCCACCCTTTGGCGGGGAAGACACGTGCAGGCTGAGGTTTCTCATAAAACCAATTTGTAGAGTCAATCCTTGGAAATGGTTTCTTGAGTCGCTGATGCATTTCAGCGTCCAATTCTCTGTTTGGATTTCTGCCGTCATCTCTCACTTTACTGGGTGATTTGCCTCTTCTGATGGTGCTCTCACGGGGAAGCCCCCGCGGCCCCCCCTTGTAACTGCCATCCGCAGATGCTGAACAGCTCTTCCAATGTGAGTGGGCATGGCATACCCCAAAGGAGACACACTTGGAAATAAAGGGAACCTAGATTCAACCAACATTGCTCAGCCTGCTTGGCCCATGCTTCCCATGTGCAGAGAGGAGGAGGCAGCTCTTCACGTGAGCGTTGGGGAAAAGCCAGTGAGAGTGGTGGATGAAATCCCCATGCAAATTCACCATGCAGCTTCCACTTGGGAAGGGCTAAAGGTCTGGCTCTATTTTTCTTCTCATGAAGGGAGAGTAGGCGGGCCCAGCCATCAGGGGAAGAGGTCCCATTTACACATCCCACCCCCACCCCCACCTGCTGGTCTCTGTGAGGCAGGTGAGGATAGAGAGATGAAGCCATCTCTCTTTGCTGACACTGGAGCACATCAGTTCAGAGCCTGTGGACATGCTTTGACCCTTGACCTTTGCCTTTTCCTACTTCTGACTTGTTACATTTCCTCTTTTGGGGTCCAAGGGGTTTCTGACCTTGGCGGAGGGCTCCCGACCTTGAGCAGGCTCCGAAGGAGGGCCTTCAGGGAGCCGTGTTGTGATTTCACATATCTGTTCTTGGAAGAGGAAACAAGCAGCTGGTCGACCCAGATGGAGCCAAGGGGCGGGGGGGGGGGGTGGTGGAGAGGGGGGCTGGGGAGTTGTTGCTTCTTGATGCAAAGGGAGGATGGACAGGTACCAGGAGGTGGCATCTGAGGGACAGCAGACCCGTTCAGAGCTAGAGGTGTGTGTTTCTGTGCGTCTGTCCTGAGCATGCATGGGAGGGCGGATCAGGAAGGAGGTGTAGGTGGCTGGCAGGTGCACTGGTAACTTGTTGGACTTTCACACCAGTTTAATGCTCAACACTCTGCTCCTGTAACTCACTACTTCCACAAATACCTATGACTGCACACTTACTATTGCCAGACTCTCCAGTGGGTACTCGGGCTTTAGTGGTCATATGTGACAAGAACCCTTGCCCTCATGAAGCTGAACCTCTGCTGGGGGAGGGGTGATGAAATTGCATCAGTCGCATTTGTGGTTGTTAGATGCTATGGAGTCGGTTCCCCTCCCGGGGAGCCACTGGATAACAGAGTGAAGCACTGCCACCCTGGCCTCACACCCGCTGTGAGAATTGAACCCATTGCTGCGGCCACTGTGCCCATCCATCTCCTTGTAAGCAGCCAAGGCCAAGGGTGGAGGCGTGGCCAGCGGGCAGACCAAGGGAGATCAGCTCCCCACACTTCGTGCGCTGTGTTCTGCCTTTCACCAACCAGGCACACTTTGGAGTAGACTTCACCAACGTTTCCCACACCAGATGCATACTGTATGGTGTACATATACCACATGTTCAACCAACTCACAGTGACCCTATAGGACAGAGTAGGATAGGACTGCCCCTATAGGTTTCCAATGCACACACACACACACACACACACACACACACCAGATGCATACTGTATGGTGTACATATACCACATGTTCAACCAACTCACAGTGACCCTATAGGACAGAGTAGGGCTAGGACTGCCCCTATAGGTTTCCAACACACACACACACACACACACACCCCACACCAGATGCATACTGTATGTTGTACATATGCCACATGTCCAACTCAACTCACAGTGACCCTATAGGACAGAGTAGGGCTAGGACTGCCCCTATAAGTTTTACACACACACACACACACACACACACACACACCCCACACCAGATGCATACTGTATGTTGTACACATGCCACATGTCCAACCCAACTCACAGTGACCCTATAGGACAGAGTAGGGCTAGGACTGCCCTTACAGGTTTCCAACACACACACACACACACACACACACACACACACACACACACACACACACACACACACACACACACACCCCACCCCACCCCTTTTGGCCCAGGACCCTGTCTCCAGTGTTAGCTGTGGCGGAGCAGTGTCTGGCGGATTCCCAGGCTCTCTAATGACTTCCTTCTATGTCCCTAAATAATCGCCCAAGAAGACAGCTGTGCGGATCACAGCCCGCCCTGCAGCTTGCCGTGTAGTCATTCCAGCTGGGTGTAGGAGGGTGCACAGGGGCCAGGCGGAAGGTATTTCGCACAGAAGAGCGGAGTTGGGGGAGTGCAGAGAGGTGCCTTGGGAAGGCCAAGGGCACCAAGTCTGCACCTTAGACATGGGGCTGGTGGCAGGCTTCAAGCTTCAGAGATGTCCAGAAGCCCAAGAGCAGGAAAAGACACTGAGAAGCGACGATCGTGATTTCCCCAGTCCGTACAGTTTGGTTTCCATGGCATCGTGTGCGGTTGCTGAATATTACCGTCAGGCGCGTGCTTTTTCGCGCATCTCCCAAACAGGTAGCGAGCAGAGGGTGGCATTAATTAACGAAGAACTAACCAGGTGACTCCCGGAAAGATATCCTTGGGGGATTTGGCCTTTCTGCATTTGCTTTTGTCTAAGGTGGCTTGGAAGCTTCCAGAATGACACTTGCAAAGCCACAGAAAGCAAACCCTTGCTGGTGAATCCATTGTCATGGAGTGGGCTGGAGGGTTCAGACAACCTTGTGTCAGCTGTTGGCCACTGCCCCATCTTGAGTCCTTGCAGTAGAAGTAGGGTATGGGGTTTCCACCAAAGCAGTGCTTCTCAGGGAGCCTGTTTCTAAACAAGGATCATATCCATAATTGTTGTTTGCTGTTACCTCACTTAAGACAGAGGGCAACACCTCCCGGTCCTGTGCCATCCTCACCGACATTCTTCCTTTTGAGCCCCTTGTCAGCCACAGTGCCCATCCAGATGAAGTAGGGTGGGTTTTCCACAGGCCCAGGCCTTGTGTGGAGCTGGACTTGGAGATCTCTCCTGGGGCTCCGCATCTGCCCTCTCTGGCCCTGAATAGACGGTTTCCTTGGACGAATCCCTTTCTTCTTCTTGGGAAGACACGGGGTCTCTCATGCATTCCCTTGCTCCCCCTCATAGCTGACGCTGGGCAGGACAGAACTGTGGGCTCAAGCCTAGGAACGATTGTGCGGGTGATGCAGGGCCGGGCCGGGTTTCTTTGTGTTGTGCATACAGGTCCGAGCCGACATGATGGCTAAGAGCCACACCTCCTGCCCAGGAGGTGAAGACTCCTTTGTCAGATGGAATGTTGGAACTCTCCGATATGCTTTAAACGAGCAACTTTTCATTTTTGAGATGGAAAGAGCTAGTGACATCTTAAGGTACTGAGACACCAGAGAACCATCCCTTGGGATGATTGGGATGTTGTCAGTGCAAAGTAGGCCTCTGTGGACGTGGGGTAGTGGAAATGGGGTGTGTGGGTATGTGTGTGCGCGCACGCATGCATATGGGAGAGAGGAGAGAGCAGAAAGGAGAACGAGGACCACAGTGAACTGCAGGGATGGCCTGTGATGCAGAGAGCACTTGTTCTGGATTCAGACAACTGGCTCTGCCATTGAATGCCCCTGCCTCAATACAGTGGACCTCTTAGGATTGGTTTCAAGAGCAAATGAGAATTGATCTCGAAACACATAGTCGTAGTTCGCCAAGACGGAAAACCCTAACAGAACCAAACGAAGATCCCATTGTCAAGTCATCCCGTGGAACTGCTGCCCCCGAGGCTTCCCAAGCATTCAATCTTTCCAGGAGACTGACTGCTTTTTGTCTCCACCTGCCATTTGTTTAGCAGCCAGGTGCTTAACCAAGTTGCCACCAGCCCTCTCTGCCTGGCACACAGTGGGCACCGTGGAAATGGAGCACAATACCAGCTTGCCTCTCCAAGCTTTTGCTGAAACTACCAGAAGTTGGGGAGCTGCTTTTCCATCCCTGAAGTGCCTTTTCTTCTCCTTGCCCAAGGAGTCCTGGTGGCGCAGAGAGATATGCATTGCCCTGCTACCTGAAAAGTCAGTGGTTCCAGCCCACCAGCCTCTCAGCAGGACCAAGATGAGGGTCCCTGCTTCCCTAGAGATTTGCAGCCTCAGAAACTCCAGGGAGCAGCTCTGCTGTCTTGTGGAGGTCACTAGGAGTCAGGATTAAGTTGGTAACAGGCAGGTTTTGTTTCCCCTTGCTCAGGAAGTTCTTCACCGGTCTGAATTCTTCGTGCCCAGAGACTCCCTGGTTCCACCCAAGTAGAAAGGGAAATCAGGGTTTTTTTCCTGGGCTTTCCTTCCTGTCCCCCGCCTCCCCCCCCCCGCCCCCCCTCTGCAGTAGACTCCTGTCTTCCACGTGCCCACACCCACCTTAGCTTCCCCAGGCTGCTAGGGGATGAGCAGAGCTCAGGTTGTAATGGGGAGATGAACACATGCTTTCTGACTCCATCTTCCTTTGAACGACCTCCTGCCCCAAGGCTGTCTGCCTTTTCAGAAGCATTGCCGACACCTTGCTCTTCAGGATGGATCCAGGCCCCAAGCCTTTGTGCAGCTGTGCTTTGTCCTTCCCTTGGCCAAGAACCTTCAGTGGAACCACAGGTGCCTTCAGGGTAACAGGTTGATTACAATGGCCATACCATGCCCCATTGTTCCCTGAGGCTTGGGGCTGGAATTTCATAATGAGAAGGGGAAATAATCTGACTTTAAAAACTCAAATAGAGCACCTTCATTTTGCTTAAGTAGGGCCAGTTTTGTTGGGCTGGCTGTTTGGGAGGAGGCTGTTCTTCAGCTTCTAATGGATGGCTAAAGACGGGTAGGGGCGCTTGATGTTTTCCTGAGGAGGTTGAGCAGAGTGTACTGGGTTTGAGGGAGCTGGCTGCTTCATTGCCTGGAGTCCAGCAGGGGAGACTGAGGAACAGCTTCTCAGGGAAGCAAATGGTGGGTCTGTGTGTGGTGCAACTCACAGACATTCTGCCCAGACGACTGTCGCTCTCTCTCTTCCTGCTGGGAATTCACGGGCCTTGGCTGGGCTGGCCCTTCGCCAGCCCAGTTCCAGAAGCAGGAATCAGAAGAAGTCTTAACCCAGAGCTGGATTCCTGGTGTCCTTAAAATTCATGAGCCCTAATGGTATAACAGTTAATGTGTACTGGGCTGCCAACCACAGGGTCAGCCGTTCAAAACCAACACCCTAGTCATGGGAGAAAGATGGGACTTTTTACTTCCCTAAAGAGTTACCCCCTCAGAATTGCACAAGGGCAGTTCTGCCCTGCCCCTTGGGGTCACTCTGAGTTGGAACAAACTCAATGGCAGTGGCTTTGGTTTTGGGTTTTATCATAGGCGTCCCTGGGCTTACGTCGTGGCCGACTTTCCTGGGCTGCCCAAGAAGGTGTGTAAGACTTTCCAGCATGCCCCGTCCTCTCTGTGAAGCTTCCTCAAACTCCACCTCACCCGGGGGCCCCCTTTCTCTGGACACCTACTTGTAAGCGTTTTCCCTCCCCGGAGCAAGGAGAAGGTCCTTCAAGATCAGGGTGGCCGGCAAGAAAGTGGCTCTCTCTTCTGGCTCGGCGCCTGTGAGCAGCGCTTGGTAGACTTGCTGGCTGTAGGGGACAGATGTCCGCAAGCCAGTGGCCCGCATGTGTTCCCGCCTTCTTGCAGCTGGCATCCATTTTGCACCCTATTCCACCGAGGACTGGCACGGTACCTGCTTATTGCTGTTTCCAGGAAGTTAATTTGCAGGTGCTATAAATATGCACGGTTCATAGACTTCATTTATTCCCGCTCCCTCAAAGCCTCCCCTCCCTCTCAGGCACTTTTCGTTTGCCCGTTTAGTGCTTGTCTTTCTCTAGGTCCCAGCTCTGGTGGCAGTAGTAAGTGCAAAGCTCCCCTACACCCCCGGTGAAGTGTGCAGGGGGGCAGTAGCTGGCTGTGTTCTTGGGACATGCAGTTGTACAGCCTGGGGAGAGGGCTGTGTGTCTAGGTTCTGTCGCTGTGGCTACAGGTGGAAGGATCAGGAGCATGAACGGGAGAAGCTTGGGTGCCGCCATCCTCATCACAGCGACTCCAAACAAACACATTTATAAAAAACCCCAACGTCAGAGCCAACTCACTGCTGTTGAGTCATGAGTCGATTCCCTCTCCTAGCCACCCTGCTGCACAGGGTAGACCTGCCCCTGTGGTTTTCCGAGACTGCCAGACTTTCTGGGAGCAGACAGTGTTCTCTTGAGGCTGGTGGTGTAGTAATCACACTGGGGTCCAGACACCTGTGACTCACCCAGACCCCATAGGGCATAAGAAAACTGTCCCTGTTGGGTTTTGAGGCTGTAAATCTGTGCAGGGGCAGACAACCTCTTTCTCCCAAAGAATGGCTGGTGAGTTTGAACTGATGACCTTGGGATTCATAGCCCAACATGTCACCCACCACCTACAGCAGCAGCAGAACTCCCCCAGTGACTGGTCACACGTGCTACTGGAACTAAAATGCTACCAAATCCCTCCATCCGCTGTCAGTTTTTTGCATGGTGGTAGTTGGCTGTTGCTACCATGCTGGCGGGTGGGTGCGGATGATATTTCAAATGCCTGAGGGATCGCCGTGGCAGACGGGGATCTCAGCAGTTTCCAAACTAAGACAGACTGAAGAAAACCCCAAACCAAAGTCACTGCCATTGAGTCAATGCCAAACCGCATAGCGACCCTAGAGGACAGGGTAGAACCCTGGGGGGTTCTGAGACTGTAACTCTTCGCGGGAGTAGAAAGCCCTCTCTTTCACCAGATGGCGGTTCCAAACTTCTGGCCCTGTGATGAACAGCCCCCTGCATAATTACTACAGGACCAGGGCTGCCGGGGCCTCCTCATTTCAGATGCTCCAAAAAGCTCTCCTTTCTTACCTTAGAAGGTTATTATGTCTTCACAGGCTGCCTGGATTTCCAAAAGAAACTGAAGGAGGCAAAAAAAAAAAAAAAAACCCAAAAAACTCCCAGAACATTTTCCTCTCCTCTTTCCAAAGGTTAGGAACATAAATCATTCTTGAGAACAATGAAAGACCTTATTTTTTATCCTTAGAGAGCCGGGCCGCTGGCATCTTAGAGTGTCCGTAACTGAGAAAGGCGAGGTCGCTGGCTTCGTGGAAGGGGTGGTGCTCCGAGCCTGTGGCTCCGTGGCTGTGCTGCCAGTGCCCAGGTCTATCTGCAGGGTGAGCCTTGCGCTTTTGCGTGAAGTGAGGAAGGGGACTGGAAGCTAGTGCAGCCCCAATGTTTGATGATTCTGTCGAAGAGTTCAGTCTCTGCATGAAGGCATGTTCCAGAGTTTGTTGACGGCAAACATGTGGCCTGGGAGTTGCCAGCCTTCTCTTCCTACGCACTTCTGAGAAGTTCTTTGCCATTTGTAGAATGTACAGGTCACATTGCCTCTCTTCTCCTCGCTCTCTCTCCCTCCCTCCCTCCCTCTCCCCCCCACATGCCTCCACCCACCTCTCCTGCTGAAAGAAGCTGCTGTACTTGACTTTCCATGAGCTGGGGGCATAATTTGACCTTTTTTACAAACCACTTGGCTGTGGGAGTGTTTAAGCCATTGCACTGAACCCACAGCAGACCGCTTTCCTTCCAGTCCCATCTAAGTCTCCCCATCCCCCTTGCTATACTGGAGTGGTTAGTGACAGTTCTGAACCAAGATGCCTCTCGAAACAAAACTAAACACCTCTAATTATTTCATTCCGTGCCACCACTATGTTGTGTCCATTCTCCACTCTGGTGTAGGTTAGAGGGTCCATGTTGACATGATTGCAATACGGAGCTGGAACAAAGCAATAATTGTGGGGATGGCTCAGGACCGGGTGGTCTTTTGTTCCGTTGTGCTTTGAATGACTGTGATTCAGAACCAGAGTGGATGGCCCGAACAAGACCGTAACATTGACCTGCTAAACTCTATAGCCTGGAACGCCCCTTCTTAGGACTTCAAGTCCTTAGTGACAAGGCGTATTTCTTGTTTAGGTAGTTTCTGTAAGACTTACCATGCTGCCTCTGCACGGGGACCTAGTAACTTATTTTGGCTGAGAAGGGAAGGGCATTTCTGGCACCTTCTGTCCCCCTTGATGGCTTTCTTCTCGGTTCTGTTGGCCTGAGGTCCATCATCTATGGAAGTAGATGGCAGTGCCTCCTTGATGGGGTTGAACCTTTCAACTAGTAGGCCAGTAATGTTTACCTCATTGCACGACCCTGGGACACCTTGCCACCCAGGTCAGTCAGTGTTGATGCTGTAGGTGCTAGGCACTCTATAAATATAGAGAGATCCCACGTGACAAGGTAGACCTGTTGTGTAAGTGGACCACTTGCCATCAGGTCACTTTTGACTCCCAGCAAGCCTGTAGGACAGAGTAGGACTGCCCCTTTGAGTCCTCTTAAGTCTTTATAGCAGCCCCCCGCCAGCCTCATCTTTCTCTGGCAGAGTCACTGGTGGGTTCAAACTGAAGACCATGTGGTTTGGCAGCCTGGTGCCTCATCCACTACCCCATGAGGATTCCATGCCCATAGGGAGCCGAGTCAGCGTCACACGGGACCTTGTTTGGAAGGTGACTTTTCAAGGCCGCCTTCCCGATGCTCCAGAGCACGAAGTTGGCAGGCGTGTCGGGCACTCTGCGACTGGGCAAGCCCTTCTCTTGGTGGAAGGGCCATTGTTGAGCCAGTATCACTCTCCTGCTCTGGAGCCTGCTGCACTTGGTCTCGCGGTCTCCCTCTCATCCACTCCTGCGTGCAGCTGACCATTGGAGCGAGTGGACTTCTGGTGGGAGGATGGGCAGAGCATGCCCTGCAGCGACAGGGATTTCTAGTCTTAGTGCAGTGCCTCCTGAACCGCAGGAGCACCTCGCCTGCCAGGCAGCTAAAGCTACCAAGAGACTGAGGTAACCTGTCAATCCCCGGACAACTGCTGGCTTTTCATTTGTGTCCCGAACACTACTCAGCGGTGGTATCTTCACAACCCCCTTTACCTCCGCCCCTGCCCCCTCTCGCCTGAGAATGATGCGTGTTCATGCGAGACCGCTGCTCGGCCGGCCATCGCCTTGGAAAGTAAAAGACTCAATCCGAAGGGGCAGAGACTCTTCCTCTTTGTTGCTCAGAAGAGCAGAAGCCATTGCAGAGAAGATGGCAAGAAATCCCACCTCCTCTGTGTTCTGGGTAAGGTGATACAGGAGCGGTGCCACCACCAAACAAAAGGAACCGAAGGATGCAGATCGGCCTAGAACGGGGCTAGGTAGGCAAACTTTTGAGATGGAGGGGCCAGTCCTGCCCCTCACAGCAATTTAAAAATTATTCAAGAGCCATTAAGTGTACTTTTACAAATATGGAATATCTAGTCATATTATAAATGCCACTGTGATAGTGTCACTTTCATCTTCAGTTTTGCTTGCCAGCTCCTTGTCTAGAACATTGCTGCCAGCCTCAACCTGGAAAGTCGCTACCCAACAGCAGCCCAGGTGAACTTTCCTCCCCCTGGGAGTTGTCCTAAGTACTCTAGTGCCGATGGCCTCTTTCCTGCGGGACCGGTGCAGGAGGTGGCGCTGACGTGGCCTTCCCTCGGGGTCAGGAGAGCCAATGCCCCCAGTGAACGAATGCTCAGCTAGTGCTGGATACTGTGATGTTTGAGCAGAGCGAGCAGGAAGCTTTCTTGGTCCGGCCCGAATCCCAACAAGGTCGCCTTGTACCCATTCAGAGGCCCAGAAGAAAGACGAGACGGTCACGAGGATCGACTTCTCTTGTCTTTCTGCTGATGCTCATTTCCCAGGAGCCCAGGCGGTAGAGTGCGTATGTTGTTGAGCTGCTAACCACAAGGTTGGCAGTTCTAAACCACTAGTTCTGAGGGATACAGTTGAGGCTTTCTACTCTCATAAGGAGTTAGAGTCATGGAAACCTTCATTGGGTGATTCAACCCTGGTGGCCTGTAAGGTGTCTACGAGTCAGCATTGGCTCGATGGCAGTGAGTTTAAGGGGTTTGTTTGATAGCCTTGCATGCTGCCCAGCTAGCTCGAGAATGAGAGGTGATGTGGAAATGGAATGTGGTCATTCCAACTCAAGCCAAACTCCTGCCTTTCAGGCCACTCTGCTTCCCACGGACCCTAAAGGACAGAGCAGGACTCCTGTGGGATTCTGAGGCTCTCAGTCTTGACGGGAACAGAAAGCCTCATCTTTCTCCCATGAGGCAGGGTTTGAACTGCTGAATGTGTGGTTAGCTGCCCATTGTGTAACCCACCATGCGGCCAGGGCTCCTTGTCCAGGTTGAGTGATTCCATCCAAGTGTCACCAGAACCTTCCAATCACTCTGCTGTGGATACGGACTGTCCGGTCGATTCTGACGCATAATGACGTAATAGAACAGAGCAGGACTACTCTCGGGGTTTTTTCAGGCTCTGTCTCTACAAGAAAAGGTGATGGCAGGGGGTGGGGTGGGTTGAAGTGCCCACTGCTCAGTTGGCAACTGGACATGGAGCGACTGTGCCCTCAGGCCTCCTTTGAGCGGTGCCATCTCAGTCACTTTGAGACTCCAGCAATGGGTGTCATGTTATCCGTAATCTGATTATTTGAGGCTTATGTTTAGGCATGGAATCAGGCGTTAATTAAATAATTCAAATAAAAAACCCCACTAGCATCAAGTCAATTCCTAACGACCCCATATAAGGCTTTGTGACGTGAAATCTTTCCGGAAGCTGACAGCCTCCTCCTCCTCCCATGGAATGGCCAGTGGGTTTTCCCTGCTGCGCTAAGCAGCCCAAGACTTAACCCATACCAGTACCAAATCAGACCATATGGCATCTGTCCAGTTAATTCTGTCTCCCAGCAACTCTGTAGGACAGAGTAGAACACCCCATGGGTTTCCAAGACTCTGACTCTTTACAAGGGGAGATCCCCTGCCTCGTCTTTCTTCCATGGAGAGGTTGGTGGGTTCGAACTGCTGTCCTTGCAGGTAGCAGCTCAGTGCACAACCATTATGCCACCAGGGCGAAGGAAAGCCATAAAACCTGTTGCCTGGGAGTCGGTTGGGGTTTGTGGAGATGCTACATATATCGGCATAGAGCTATGTTACGTAGCTGTCAGCGGCCAGAAGGCTGGGGTGAAGGTCACCAGGTCCAATGCTGACCATTTGCACCACCCAGCGACTACTTGGAAAGGTGAGGGGGGAAACCCTGTTATCTTTCGATCCCTTTTTCCATCCACTGGTTTGCAGGCCCCGTTGTACATGGTCCTCTTGACATCTGTGTTTCACCGAAGCTTCTGCCCTGTTCCCCCAAAGAAGGAAGCAGATACCTGCGGATGCGTGGAACCCGGGTCCATCGCTTCCTCGGCAACTACAGCACCTACATGATACGAAGCCCAGAGAAGAGGTAGCGCGACGCTGCCCATCTGCCCCGTGAGGCCGCCTCGCTCTCTGCAGGGAAGCACGGTGCCCAGAGCCCGATCATACACCAAACAGCCGTGTGACAGCGGACATGCCCCAGTAGACGCAACAGATTGTTCTCCTTGTCGCCAATCAATACCACAATTAACAAATATTTATTGAGCACTCAGGATGCTCCCTGGCTCCCACTGTCCTGGTCAGCTCCTTGTCAGAGCCACCTGGTAGCCCCACTGAAATCAATGCGCTACATGGAAACCAGAGTGGATTTTCCTAAAACCTACCAACTTGACCCCATCAACCACCTGCCCCATGAACATTTGTCATCAGCCCGACTGAGGGACTAGGAACCCTTGGTGAGTCACCTACCACAACAGGCTGGGAACCTCTCAGGATTCCTGGGAGGGAGAAGCTGTGAGCTCCTCCCAGATTCCTGCCCCGCGTTGAGATGGGACAGATGTCGGCGTCACCTCGGTTGTATGGGCAGTCCTTGACAAGTTGACCCCACTCATCTCCTTGAAGCCACCCTACAGGCCATAGTAGAAATGCCCCAATGGGTTCAGAGGCTGTAACCTTTTACAGAAGCAGAGGTGCCCCCACCTTTGTCCACAGAGCAGCCAGTGGGTTAGAATCCACCAACTTGCTGGTGAAGTGCCCAGACGCTTAACCAGCTGGCCCTCAGGACTCCTTGTTGGCCTATACCGAGAACCATCAACCAGTCTGGCACTCCTGCCTTCGAGTGGACTCCTGGCAACCATGTAAGCAGAGGAAAGGTATTCCGTGGGGTGTTCAGGGTGGTCATCCACTTGACCAAAGCCCATCTCTTCATCTTTCTCCCCCGAGCGTCTTTGGGGTTCAAACCTCTGACCGTTGTGTTAGCAGCTCAACACTGAGCCCACAGAGCCAGTAGACGGGTTCTTTTCCTAAAATCCATACTGTGGTTCCCAAGTAGGCCTGAAATCTGCAAATCCAAAGCCTTCAGTTAGGGCAGCTGGCCCACAGGCTGGTTTTTTGGAGCTCATGCCTCCCCCACCACGGCCATGCCTCCCCCCCACGGCCACGCCCCCCACGGCCACGCCCCACCATGGCCTCCTATCCACCTGCAATAATCATCACACTACAGCCCCAAAGTCCTTGAGGTAATCTTTGTCCAGTTAACCACAGTAGTCACTTTGTCCATCTCCCAGGTCTTTGGCCCATGTCCCCCCTCCCTCTCCTCTTATCCGGGATCCCTTCCATAGGCCCTGGAGCCTTCAAGGTCCTGCTGATATCACCAAGCACCTTGCTCCCGTCTACCACTGAAAGGAGTCTCACGTCTATGACATCTCTTATCACAACCAGCCTCAGAGGACAGTCATTTCTAAGGCAGTGACCCTCCTGATCCCCCTCCCTCTTCCTTGGACTCAGAGCCCCTGGGGGGCACACAGCCTGGGCTTTGTTTTGTGCCCCCTTGCCAGCACTTGGTGCTAAGAGGGGCTTGATGAATCTGGCTGGATGCCATGCTTGAAGGAAATGGTCTCTCCTCGTCTGGTTGGCAGCACAATGAATGCAAACCAGGTGAGCGGGGGATTTTGGCTAGGTGGATTTTGGGTCACCTAGGAAGAGAGTTCTTCCAAGAAGAAAGTAAGTGGCTTTGAAACCAGAAATTGCCTTTCATCTTGCAGCGAACACATGGCAGGCCTCTCTGTAATTGTCTCGGTGCTGGGAGAGCATCTTGTTACTGCAGAAAACACCAATAAAGAAGCCCAGGACAATACTGCGGATGGGAGATAAAAACCACATAAAAGCCATCTTTCCCCGACTCTCCAGCATGATAATTAGGGGTCTTTCTGGGAAGGGGAAAAAAAAGACCGGAGAAAGACACACCAGCAAAGAACAAGTGGTATTATGTTTAAAGATGCTGCTTGCTAGTGGCAGGGCGGGGGTAGGGGCTGTGTTTCACATCCAGCACAAGCGCTGGTGCTCCTCCCAGCTTCTGCCCATACAGACTGCATTGCACAGTGAAGGTGGGCGCTGGCGTTGCCGGAGATGGGGCTGTACCCCTCGCCTCCCCAAACGAAACTCGGTGCTACTGAGTCAATCCCATCCCCGTAGGGCAGAGTAGAACTGCCTCTGTGTTTTCCAAGGCTGTACACCTTTACAGGTGTACACAGCTTCATCTTTTCCCTATTCAACAGCTGGTGGGTTCAAACTGCCGATCTTGCAGTTTGCAGCCCGACACCTGCCTCGGTATGCCACCAGGACTCCTGTGGCTGTGCTGAGACAGTAGACAATTTCCTCCTGGGGATGGTGGCTTCTGTGCAGCCCCCCCCCCCCCGCCCGTCTGTTCTGCTCAACCCAAACGGACCCGTTCTTACTGCTGGCTCGGGCTGCCCTTGGCCAGTTCAATTCTGTAGGCTGCAGCTTTTGCCCCGCTGACAGCTTGGTCAGTCTGCTGCCCATTGAAGTGTCCACTTGGTGCTTTTCAGAGTAGGGTCCTGGATCTGGGTTTGTTTTTTTGTGAGATGGAGGACAGTTCAGAAGCCATGCCTGCGTTTATCTCTGTCTGTTGGCATGGTAGGTATACTGACACCGTGGCAGCATCGATGGGCCTGGGCAGAGGAACCATGTGAGAATGGTGCCGGGCCAGGGGTGCTGCATTCTGTTGTGCATGGGGTTGCTGTGGGTCAGATCTCACATAATGGCAACAACAGTGTTGGCATGAGTTAGAGCTCGGCTCCTCTCACCACCTCTGTGGCTACCACCCTGGGCAGAGCTGCCATTCTCTCTGGCCCAGCTTCTTTCTATAGCTGCCCAGTTAATCATCTCTGCATGGTTCTGCCCTGCATGGCCCTTCTCAAATGCACTTTAGATCCTATCTGCCATCAGATGAACATTCTCCACACAGCCTCCAAATTCACCAAGAGTACGGCCCCAAGGACGGCCGCCGGAGTGTTCCTTGGAGGCAGGGATGGTGAGACTTCATCTCGTATTTTGGACATATCAACAGACCAGTCCCTGTAGAAGGATATCATGCTGGTTAAAGTAGAAGGGCAGCGAAAAAGAGGAAATCCTGCAAGGTGTTGGATTGACACCGTGACTGTAACCATGGGCCCAAGCACAGGTACAGTGGTGAGGATGGTGCGGGACCAGATGGTGTTTCGTTCTATTGTGTGTGAGGATGCTATGGGTTGGAATCGATTCAGTGGCAGCTAACAACAGCAACAATGTGATCCGAGACTTCATTGACGCTGGCCCAGTGCCACCCCTCCCCATCTGCTCCGTGACTGCAGAGGTCCCTCTGACAGGCGTGTTCTCCTGCTGGACTTGAAGCCAGCCACACTGCCATCTCTGAGCCTTTACAGGATTGTCCACTTAGACCAGAACACTCCGTCCCAGCAGTAAACATAGCTGGTACGACCCGCTTTACCCAGAGCCTCTGCTTAAGTGGACCTCTGTCTAAAGCCTGGCCCACCTGTGTCCCCAGGCTAGGATGGCGCCTGGCACACAGCCAGCTCTGCGGATGTATGGTTTAGAAATAAAAACATTGCGCAGAGAGCCAAAGCAGTTTGGAGGGAGTGTGTGTGTGTGTGTGTGTGTTTGTTTGTTTTGGGGTGGTGGTGGTCTATGAGGGTCTTTGTCAGGGGTGGAAGGTGTACCTGTCACCTACGAGATTCCACATTGGGAAAATTAACCCCTCAAAGCCCAGCTGTTCCCGCAGGATAAATAAGACCCTGTCTCTGGCTCAGGGTCTTCCTGTGCTGTCAGTCGGGGTGACGTCTCCAGAATTGAGCCTGTCACAGGCTTCAAAAGTGTTGGTTCTTCTGTGTCCCACTTCCTAGTTGTGAGGTCCTCTTACATGGGAGCAGAGAGTGTCTTAAAAAAGGTCTCCATCTGGAAAGCCCTTCTCGAGTACCTCTAAGTCATTGTGAACCCTTTCTGAATGACCCGGTCCTGTGCTTTCATGGATGGGGCCCTGGTAGCGTGTTGGTTACACATTGGCCTGGTAACCACAAGCTCAGCCGCCTGAAACCACCAGCTGGGAGAGCGAGATGAGGCTTTCTGTTCCCATAAAGAGTTAAATCTTGGAAACCCACAGGGCCATTTCTACCGTGCCCTATGAGGTTATCATTAGAATCAACACAATGGCCGTGAGTTTTGGGGTTTTTTGGGGGTGCATGTTAGTGGTAGGCCTTAGTTCCCAGGTGATGAAGAGGAAGAACCCAAACCCATGGCCATCAAGTGGATACATGGTGACCCAATCTGGGTTTGCAGAGGTTGTACATCTTTACTGGAGCAGACGGAAGAGTGATATATGGGTTAGAACTGCTGATCTTATGCCTCGGTGTCCAGTTCTTACATGACAGCACCCCCAGGTCTTCCTGATGGAATGGAGAGACCTTTACTTAACAGACTTGTCCAGGGAAGCTCTGGACACTCAGGGCTTTTGTTTAGCGGCGGGGCCCGGGGCAGTGTTCAGTTTTGCCTGTGGTTGAAGGAGAATCCCCATGCATTGCTACAACAGTGAAACAACACCTGGTCTGCACCATCTTCCCTCTCGTTCCTTATGTTTGAGCCCTCTGTGTCAATCCATCCTCTTCTCTGCCCCTCCTTTTTACCAAGCATGACAGGCCCCTCCAGAGCCTGGTCCTCAGCCTCACCACCCTTGCCTCGAAGGAGCATCCTGGCTGTACTTCCTTCAAGTCACATCTGTTGGCTCTCTTAACAGTCCCCGGTACTGTCCCACATTCTTCCCCCAGCACGGAGATTCGCTTACATGGATGCAAACAGCCAGAGGCCAGGTGCCGGGGGAGACTTGGGGCCGCACCTGCTTGTGCGGCAATTCCATCGCCACCCTCCTGGGAAGTCATTTCAACATGGTCTCAGGAGCCAGTCCTTACCAAGGACCACCCACTGCGAACCGTTTGTCTGTAGTTTCTGCCTGCTTTCTGGGGTCCTCCATTTCTGTTATTAGCACTTTCTTTGGCCCCTGGGATCTGTAAGCACCCCCAGGCACCCACCCTGTGAACAGGCCACAGGCGTTGTTGGGCTCTAGGCCAAGTCCTCTGTTCCCCTGTGTCCCTTAGAGGAAGCTGGCACTGCACCTCCCTCCCCCCAGCCCCCACACTTCCCCTGGATGTCGGCCAGGGCAGCTTGGCTGCAGCTGACGGCGTTGTATTTGCAGGAATGTTTGTCTGGACTGCGCAGAGCCAGATGAGAAGATGAGTTGGTGAGGTACCTGAGAGATGCTGGGCCCATGGTGGGGAACCCTCCCGCGGCACCATGGCGGGCTTCCAGCGGGACCACCTGGGTGACGTCCCTCTGAAGTAGAGGACAGTCCTGCTTGCTCGGTCACCTGTGGTCCAACTCTGCGCAGTGAATGTTTGCGCCGGGGCTACATTGGAGAGTCATGGGGTGGGGGGCTTTGTGTAGCACAGTATGCGTCTGGTGGGGTCGGGAGATGTCTGAGGGCCGCATGCTTACAGAGGAGGGACTGGGGAGGTGGCCAAGGAGGTACCGCCCTCATCATTGCCCTTCTCAGTAGGCAGCAACTTCATGGCGTCCTGATGAAGGCAGCAAGCTCCTTCCTCATGAGTCAGGGCCGTTCTTTTATCAAGCTGGGTCCCCTCCCCGCCTTGAACGATCACAAGCCCTGTCTTACAGTGAAAATGCATTCTTGGATAGTGCTCTCTGTTGTAAGGAATCCTGGTGGCCTAGTGAGTTGTGCCTTGGGCTGCTCACTTTCAAGGTTAGCAGTTCACTTCCACCAGCCTCTCTCTGGGGGAGACAGGAGGCTTTCTGATGCTGTGAAGACTGACAGGCTCAGAAACCCACGGAGGGAGCTCTCCTCTGCCCCAGAGGGTCGAGTGAAACTGGGCATGCTGACCTGTACATCTTGGTGGTGTGGCATGCGTCCCCTAAACGGTGAACGACAGAGAGAGCCCTCATACAACGTACTCCAGGTTGCGTGGCTGTACTGGAACCAGCCAACAGAGGGCATGTTATCTGCCACATGGTTTCCCACCGCGGTGACAAGCCCAACCCTCTGTCCCTGAAACCCAGTTGGTACACAGGGAGCGAGAAGGGAGGCTTTGCATTGACTCAGAGGAGTCATTGGTCTCTGGGGAAAGTGCTCACTGCAGCAGGGACAGAGACTCCACCTTGGGAGAGAAAAGAGGTGTCTGGGATCCCAGCATTTCCGACATCTCCAAGTTGTGTTTCCTGCGGGTGGGGGTGGGGGGTCTGTGAAAGGCAGGGAGGAAGCGGTTTTTATTTCTGATGGTGGTCTGAACCCCGGTGGCTGGGTGTGGGTTATACATTGGGACCACTAACCCATAAGGGCAGCAGTTTGAATCCGCCAGCTGTTCTTTAGAAGAGAGATGAGGTTTTCTGTTCCCAAAAGATGAATAGCCGAGGACCTGATGCAGAGGGCTTAAGTGGAGAGCAAATGCTTTGAGAGTGATTAGGGCAAAGAATGTACGGATGTGCTTTATACAATTGATGTATGTATGAGTGGCCTTGTGATAAGAGTTGTATGAGCCCCTAATAAAATGTAAAAAAAGAGATGAATAGCCTCCGAGACCCTTAGATGCAGTTTGGTCCAATGCTATGTGGTCCCTATGAGTCAGAATCGACTTGGTGACTGTGGGTGTGGTTTGGTGTTTTCATCTGGATTCTGAGCACTGTGACCTGCAATGGCCTCCTGAAGCCCTACCTCCTCTGGATGATATGAAGGCAGCAGGCGCACCCGTCACAGAAGGCTGCTGTGGGTGTGCAGTGTTCGCAGGCAGGTCGACTGCTTCTGACAGCACTGAGTGTATCACAAGGGCCCAGCCGATGTTTGTCCTGCACCCTCTCTCTCCTCCTCCACCACCAGGAGCCCTCGTGGTGTGATGGTTGCTCGTCAGCCTGGTAACTGGAAGGTTGGCGGTTTGAAACCACCAGCTGCTCCAAGGAAGAAACACTTGGCTTTCCACTTCCAGGAAGCGTGACAGTGTCGGAAACTCACGGGCAGTCCCACCCTGTCCCTTGGGATGGCTGAGTCGGAACGGACTCGATGGCCGTGAGTTTGGGCTGGTCCTTCTCTGTTAACCAGCTTCCTCATGGGCATCATCACCTTCTCCATCACCACTGTCATCACCGTCACCCTCATCTCGCTCTGACAAGTCCCCAGAGAGAGAGGCTAGGAAGCAGCTAGCCTGGTGATCACAGCTTCCAACACGAGTGATAAATGAGCTGATAAGGGACGGATAGTCAGCATGACCGGGAAGTGTGGAGGGAATGACCTATGTTATTCACAATCAAGAGCCTAGCTGCCAAGCCAACCAGCCTCGTGTGCCCCGGCACACCTCCATGGGTACTGCTTTGATTGTAGCCTTCCCCGCTGTTGGTGACACCCTCTGAGCACCGTCTTCTGGGAGCTCTGTGCACACCTTCCATGTGGAAGGCAGGAGCAGCAGCGTCTGGGGCCGAGGGACCCAGGGAGACTCTGGTAAAATAGGTGCCTATTTCACCACCTGAGGATTCTCCCATAAAGGTCAACCCCGCATCTTCTAGGGCTGCCGACTGGGGCAGACTCTGTGAGGGAAGGGGGCGTCCAGTGGGCACATAATGGGTCTTTGATTTCTGGTAAAGAACAGCAAACAGCAATGCACACTGGGAGAGGACTGCCCCATAGCCTGTCCTACTTGGGGGAGTGGGGGTGGGGTGGTTTGGGAGTTGTGGTGGGGTCCAGGAGGCAGGTGCCCCTCTCCTCCCACACCAGGATGTGCCCTGTACCCCACAGGACACACACAGCCCAGCTCACCACACCACCGTTCCATCATCTCACCTTCCTGTCCACCAGGGATGCTTTTGGCCATCTAGTGGGAGAGGACACCTCTTGGGACCGGGAACAAGCGACAGTCGGTCTGAGGTTGTCTGGGAGCAGCACCCTGCCGCCCCCCCCCCCTTTGTTTTCAGTGTGCCTGCCTCAAAATCCATTTACGTCGGGAGCTGTCAGAGTTGACTCAGCCCGTGATGATCCCTTGATATGCTGAAGCAGGGGCGAGAAGAAAAACATTGTAAAAAGCCCCACCATGACATGTGAAGCAGAAGGGTGCCCTGGCTAATGAGGAGCCCAGGCCCCCTTTTTCTGCCCGGCTGACAGCTCCCTGTCTGATCTGATGGTCCCTCAGAAGCGAAGGTGATGTGTGGCAGTGGGGTTACGTCCCAGTGCTGCCGCCACCACCTCGCCCTGGGCTGTAATTGCCCGGGAGACCTGTCACTCAATCACTGTGTTGATGCTACACAGGCTTCTCATGCCGCTGCCAGCTGGGGAGACACTTAGGGCAGCGCTTGAGGGGGCGGCATGTGCGGGTTTGTGGCAAAAGCGACCATGCAGAAGAGAGCCAGGTGGGCACATGTTGGTGAGCCCGAGATTAAACCCAGTTCATTGCCTTCCATAGGGGTCTGTTTATGCGGTCCAAGGTCCGATTGAGGGTGTTGGTAGATGTGGGGGTGGGGTGCTTATTAAATGTGCTTGATAGCATTCGTAATAGGGAGGCGCAGCGAAGAAGGGGCTTGGCGATAAGCGCTACATCTCTGCAGTCAGGATGGGAGGGGGACACCCGGACGGGCAAACCACCAGGCGTGACTTGCTTGTGATTGTATGTAGCGGCCTTGAGGGCACTGATTTCTCTCGGGCAGACTGATGGGGCACTTACTTCTTTTATGTCCTCTTCTCCTGGGCTCCCCCTACCCCCACCCCCCAATAATCAGAGAGCAGTAACCCTAAATAAAGTAGCTGGCCTTGAAGGACAGGGTGAGGCAGGAGTCAAATGGTCTAGCAGAGCAGACAGCCATAAATACCTGGGACATGACCTTTGTGTTTATAAGGTATTTATCGCTTCGTGGGTGCTGGGCTTGTGGGCTCTCGCGTCTGTGCCTTGTAAAATCTCATTGTGTGTAGTAAGTAGATAGGGAATTTTTGCTGAGTAGCATGAAAAAAAACAAGCCAAGCACCACACCATGCGCTCCCCTCCCCCTCCCCTGCTGCCTTTGTTTCCTGGGCAACAGGAAGAGTGCCAGCCGGGGGGCCACCTTGAAGGAGGTTAGAAGCACAGGCCTGGTGTGGGTCACCTTCTGTGGAAGGGTCCGGGATGCCGAGTGAATGGCCTTGGTAGAAGATGAACTGGCCGTAGTGGCAGTGACCTGTGAACAGGAGGGAATTGGGCCGCCACCCCTCACATGGCCCTGGCGGACTGCTGTTTTCCTTGGGAAAGTGAACACCAGCTTTGGATCCAAATGTGGGAACCTTGCTTGGAGCTGTGGCCACTCTCAAGCCCTTCCTGTCCTCTGCCAACCGAGCAGAGGGGCCTTGGTGGGACAGTGGTGAGGCGTTGGGCTGCATAAGGTGGTTGGTTTGCCATCACCAGCCGCTCCTCCAGAGAAAGACGAGGCTGTGCGCTCCCAGACAGTGACAATCTCAGGAACTCCCATGGCCAGGTCCACCACCCTGTCCTGGAGGGTCACGGCAAGTCCTAAAGTACTCCACTCAGGCAGGTTGCTTGTGGCTTGGCAGAGGCTTGGCTGGGCTGGTGACTTTCCATCTTCAGCTGTTGCCTCAGTATTTCTTGCGGGATTGCAGACACTCAACTGACCCCAATATCCCTCTGGAGGCTGTTAAATCATTCCTGAGGGGCGGGGAGAGTCAGGGTCCCTGTGGAATTGGTGGTAGGAAGGAGGCGTGGCCTGTGTTAGCCATTGGCTGCCTGCTAATGCAGTGTGTGATGGGGAACGGGTGGGGGAGAGCATATCCAGAGACCTTGAGTGAAACCCAGTGTCACTCAAAGTGTGATACCACCCCCTGGGGTGCGGGAAGGATCCAGGGCGCTGTAAAAGCATGGGCCTGAGTTTGATCCTGGATTCTGGGCTCTCAACGCAAACTCCCTGCTATCGAATCGATGCAGACTCACTGTCACCCTATAGCAGGGGTGTCCAACTGGCGGCCCACAAAATAGAAAAAAATTGTTTATGAAGAAAATAACACTTAGGGGAGATCGAGGCAGTACCATACACATAATTCCCTCATTACATTTTATTTCAGAACATCATGGGCCACAAAAAAATTACCTCGGGGGTTGTATGTGGCCTGAGTGCCACCAGTTTGACCCCCCTGCCCTGTAGGATCTGTAATGTGGGTTTCCAAGACTAACTCTTTCCTGGATTAGAAAGCCTCATCTCTCCTGAAGTGCAGGTGGTGATTTTGAACTGCTGACTTGAAAAGGGGAGAGATAGGCCAAAGAAGTTTGTTAACCTAACCGCACGGACAGAGCTAGCTTTATTGTAATGAATACATTAATCAGTCTTGGGGCATGGAAAAGCCCCATCTCACAGGAGACCCCTCCACCCAGGATGGAGTCTCCTGTCCGTCAGGGGAGCTGCAGTGGCTGCATTTGGTGGGCTACCTGGAGAGAGGGATGGTATTCCTCGGTCTTGTTCCAATTAGGTGGCATCGCATAGATTTATAGAGGTTCTCAACCTGTGGGTCGCGATGCCTTTGGGGGATTGAACGACCTTTCACAGGGGTAGTCCATTTCATAACAGTAGCAAAATGACAGTTATGAAGTACAACAACAATAATTTCATGGGAAGGCGCGTCACCACAACATGAACTGTATAAAGGGTCAGTGCGGCTCAGGAAGGTTGAGAACCACTGGCTTAGAAGAAGAGGCTGTTATGATGAGCCCCGCTCCTCAATGTGTCTGTAAGGAGTTTGTAGGTAAGTGAGAGCAGGTGCATGGGTTATCCTGTAGTGCAGGGATTGGGAACCTTCGCCCTTGGGACAGTATAACCCCGTGAATTCATCTATACCAGCTAACGTCACACACTCACCAAAGAGAAGCAGATCCAGCTACCCCCTTAGAAGAAAGTTAAACATTTGAGAGCAGTATGGCCCAAGTGATGTTGTAAATATCCAAATGGCCCGTGGCAGGTTAAAGGGTCCCCTATATTTGAGGTAGCCCGACTTTACTGTAAGAAGAGATGCGGAGGCTCCTTAATGGTTTGAAAGCTGCAGGTAAAGATGGTGATAATTTAATTGCAAGGAAGGAGCCCTGGTGGTGTAGTGTTTATGCCTGGGCCGCTAAACGTGAGGCTAGCAGTTTACAACCACCATCTGGTTCTAGGGAGAAAGATGAGGCTTTCTATTCCTGTGAAGACTTAGTCACAGAAACCCACAGGGGCTGTTCTACCCTGTCCTTTAGGGTCGCTATGAGTTAGCATCAATCTGATGGCAGTGAGTTTGGTTTTCGGTTTTGGGAGGTCTTGGTTCCAGGAGCCCTGGTGGCTCTGGGTGTTACGCCTGGAACGGCTCAACACAAGGTCTGCAGTTCAAATGCACCAGCTGCCCCACGAGGGGAGGTGAGGCTTTCTGCTTCCAGAAAGATGTGCTCTTGGAAACCCCATTTTAGGGTTGTTGTGAGTCAAAAGGCACCCCCCGTGGAAGTGGGTTTGATTCCGTGTCTCCCAGCTGCTCCAGTCTTTTCAAAGTGATGCAAACATGCATGACACGGAAGGGCCAAGCAGGGGCTGGCTGGCTGTTAGACATTAGTGAGCTGGGAACGGGATGAAGGACTGCAGGTGGGGGACCTGGGGAGAAAGGGGCAGTCCCTGGAGCCGGAGGAGGAAAGGAGCTGTCCCTCTAAGTGTGTTGGGTATAAAAGGAGGAGAGAACAGGGATCATCCCAACAGGGTTTTCTGGGAACGAGAGGGCAGGGAGTGCTGAGCCCCATTCTAGGAATAAAGAGGTGAGGAAGAGGCAAGTAGAACTTCGTGGATCTACATGTGCTGGTTCAGCTTCCTTGTCTTGAAGGTGCTTCCTTATGTGCAGAGAAGGAAGGCAAGCTCACCAACTCCTTGCATGCAAAACTCAGCAAGGCTCTTATCCATCTTCCTGAGGAACAGAAGTGTGCCTCACAAGCCGGACTTGAGCATGATTCCTCTGTTCTCACTGCCGGCAGTGAGGTCCCACGATAAAATGGATTAGATGGCCATTGGCAGATTGTCATTGATAGATCTTGTCACAGTCATGGTAATAATGTGGAGGTTTGTTCAGATAGAAGGTATGAGGCCATGCAGGTCGGAACTGGCAGGTTGAGAATCTAATTCATGTCCATATGCCCATAACCCAAGGTCTAGTCTAGCCTGTTACACTCTGCAGGTAGAAGGATGGGCTCGCTTTAGAATCGGGTCAGCTTTGATTTTGGCAGCAAAGGCCGCTGGGATGATGTGTTCGGAGAAAGGAGAGCAGCACAGGAATTGGTGCTCCATCTAGAGGAGGGAGTTCTGTGAGGCTGAGCTTGAGCTTCATGGTGGAACCACAGATATGGGTCATCTCTGTCTTCCATGGAGCTGTTGGTTGGCAGTTCTAACCCATCAGCTGCTCTGCAGAAGCCAAGACAAGGCACTCTGCTCACATAATATTAACGGTTTCAGAAACCCTTAGGAACAACTCTGTCCTCTAGGGTCATGATGAGTTGATATCAACTCAGCAAAGGGGGATCTGCTGGGCTCTTAGATTAACTAGGAGTCTCCCTTTATCATCCCACAGAGAGTCCATATTTGGGTGTGGATTTCAAATTCAGAAGGTGGTGGTAATCCCCCATAGAGCTGAAGAGCAGCAGAGCAAGTGTTTATTTCCTTAAATTATATTTTTAATGGTCACGAGTCATGTGGCTGCCTCAGGCAATGAAGCTGGTCCCAGGTTCCCAGGTCTGTGCATCCCTTCAGCGCTCCCAACCTTGGCAGTGCTTCTGCTTGGATTAGGACACCTTGTATGTGTTGCTAATGACCTTACAAGGTTCTGTGTCCTCGCTGACATGTTCTGGATTTGTGTCTGTGTGGGCTGGTGTGCATGCATTTATTTGTGTGTGTATGTGTCCGTGCACATGCATGCGCAATTCAGTGTTAAGCATTTTGTCAATTCCATAGGCAGAGGGCTACTAATACGTGTTAATGTCAAGAGAATGCCGGATATGGATACGTGTTAGCCGTCAAGAGAATGCTGTCCATTATTCACAACTCCTATTTGGTCGTGGAGGAACCCTAGTGGCATAGTGAATTACTGATAACCACAAGGTCAGAAGGTCCAAGCCACCAGCCCTTCTGCTGTAGAAAGCTTAGATTTCCTGCTCCCGTAAAGATTCAGAGCATTGGCAACCCACAAGGGGCAGACAGTTCTATTCTGCCCCATAGGGTGTTATGAGTCTCAGTTGACTCGGTGGCAGTGAGTTTGGATTTTTTCCATTGTTGTTGATAGGTACTGTCGAGTCTGTCCCAACTCACAAACACCTATGTACAACAGAACGAAACATGGCCCAGTCTGACGCCGTCCTCACAATTGATCTGATGTTTGCAGCCACAGCCCATCCATCTTCCTGAAGGGCTTCCTCTTATGCACTGCCCCCTCCTTTACCAAACAGGATGTCTTTCTCCAGGGATTGGTGTCTCCTGATCACCTGTCCAAACTACGTGACACAGTTTCAATATACTCGCTTTTAAAAGAGCATTCTGGCTGTACTTCTTCCAAGACAGACTTGTTTTTGTCTTATGGCAGCCATGGTCTTTGCAGTATTCTTCGCGAGCACCAACATTCAAATGTATTGATTCGTCTTCAGTCTTCCTTATTCAATTAATTGTGTTATTATGTGTTCGCAGGGTCCCCCTCCTCTCACTGTTGGTCTATTGGAAGTGTGAATATTTGTCAGTGACATAGTTTTCCCAGGAAATGCGTTATTCTGCTTTAAGCGTGTGTTGTTTGCTTTGAAATGATCGTGTTGAAAGGCTTCAACGATCCATTTTGGACATGGATGTTTTGGGGGATGGTTGATGGGTGGTTTTTATTCACCTGGGAAACCACTGAGGGTCAGCCACAGGTGCCAGGTGATGTTTACCTTCCCATCTATCTCAAGGGAGTCCAGCGTGATCTCCCAAATGTGCGTGTACTCCGGGAGAAAGAGCAAACATCGCTTTCCCTCTGCTTTTGGTTGTCTGGGTACTGAGTTTGATTGATGACTTGACTTTTGGGAGGCAGGACATACTTTCCTTGGGCCCCACGGATATCTCCTGGGGAGGTGATAGGGATGCTGGGAGTTTGAAAAGAGCTACCCTTGGGAAGCTGTGTTTGAGCTCAGGGCTATGCTTCTGGGCGAGTGTAAGCTGTCACCACGACAGTACCACTTCCACAGTAGTTACTGGTTTAGCAAGTTCTAAGTCTGGCCAATTTCACATGAGAAGAAATATGGTCTGGGCCCTTGTGAATTTATCTATTTGAATTTTCAGGGACAAGGAAAGTCTTGTTTTTATGCTTGGTGGTGATCTCTCGATGGTAGTGGCTTTCTTTGACCTGTCAGGTGGACTTGCAGTTAAACTAACACAGAGGTTGTGTGAGTCCGGGTGGACTAGGGAAACAAATTCTTAGACTCTCATGTGTATAAGAGAGAACTTTATCTCAGAGTAATTGCATATTAAGAAAACATCCCAGCCCAGTTCAGAGGAAGTCCATAAGTCTGATACTAGCCTACATGCCTGATACCAGTCTATAAATTCCTCTTCACACACATGCAGCACATGCAATGACACTGAATGTAGGAAGCACACAGGCCAGTGGGTGGAAAGTCTTGTGGATCCGGTGTAGATGGAAGCATCTTAGTGCTGGTGTGGGTCTCCATGAGGCTCCTGCAGTTCCAGGGCTCTGGCTTCATCAGCATAGCTTCCATGTGGCTTGTCAACAGGAATGTCTCACAGAGAGACAAAGCCAAGAGAGTGTCTCTGACCTCCAGTGAGCTATTTATCACCTTCCAGGCCTCCAAATGAGGTCATCAAGCTGTGACCTGATTGACAGGCTAGACTCCACCCCTTCGCAAGTTGACAGGTTATTATGTCACTTGCCACAGAGATGATAGGAAAGGGGCCGGTTTCACTCGTCTACCGGGACTTGTAAAGGCAAAGGGGAGAAACATTCTTCTTTGGGCGATTTGAGTTGGCTTTTCTGTTTCCGACAGTCCAAGCAGAATACATAAGGTCACTGTGACTCAGAACCAGACTCAACGGCATCCACCCATAACATAATACAACCTATTCTGAAAGAGCTTGTCGTTCCTGCACAGGTAGGCCTGGTGTGAGGGAAAATTAGAAGTGACAGTGTTTTCACAATGGGACCACCCACTCAACTGACAAATGCTACCACTAATGTGACATCCGGCCTGGCCAGCATCCCCGTACTGTCCTCCAGCTTCACTGTGGCCAGGGCCCTCTCTCCACTGTTGGTGGGCAGGCCACGGGATGAACAGAATTCATTGGAAAAGTGAGGTTAGGTGAGTGCTTTCTCTTGCACTGACACGGTTTCCTCACTCTCAAAAGCAGGTGTTGGGCAAAACCAGTCTTTCCCTGTAGAGTTGTGCATCTAATTATTGAAAGTGAACATCATTTCCCTCTGCCTTATTTCCCTAAGAACTCTCATCCAAATCCTCACTTCTAATAGCACGAGGTCTAAAATTCCAGGTATAGAATTGATTTGAACAATAGTTTCACATCCTCTTTGGAAGCAGCCGGTCACCACCAGTGGTTTCCTGATCGTCCAGGACACCTTGGTTGATCGATTTAAGTTTGTGCTCTGCTTACCTTAGGAGCCCTGGTGGCATCGTGGTCACGAGTTGGGCTGTTAACCATGAGGTCAGCAGTTTGAAATCACCAGCGAGCTCCGTGGGAGAAAGATGGCGCGTTCTAGCTGCATGAAGAGTTATAGTCTCGGAGGTTCACAGGAATAGTCCTGCCCTGTCCTGTAGGGTCACTCTGAGTCGCCATCGACTCGATGGCAGTGAGTTTGGTTTCGTTTGGTCTGACTACTCTGCAGGGAGTTGGGTTCATTTGGTCGTGTATTTCGCCATCTGCTGTGCCTTCCTCCAGCCCTGATGATTTAGTGGTTACGTGTTGGGCAGGGGTCCACATGGTCAGCAGTTCAAAACCACCAGCAGCTCCTCGGAGAACGTCTGAACTTCTATGCCTGTACGTATTTACCGTTTTGGAAACCCACAGGGGTCACTGGGGGTCAGCATTTGACTCCATGGCAGCAAGTTTGGATTTTGGGGTTTGGTTGTTTGTTTACTGACTTCTTCCAACTCCTTCTCAAAGCCAGCCCAGCTCGAGGCTGGTTTTCCTAGATTTCGGGATGGAGTACCGACTTGGGATTGTGGTTAATGAAACATGTCCCTCAGGGAAAGTCACTGTGCATTACTGGTTCTGGGGAACGGCCCGAAGCTGACCTGGAGGTATTGACTGCAGGAACTTTCATCTCTGAACAAAATGCAATTCCATCTGAGGCCCAGCGCCTGACAAACCCCAATAACGGTAGGGGAAGAGGGCAGGGAAGCCGTCTGGATCCCAGTGTGCTGAGGTCCGTACGCAGGAGCAAGTAAACTGCTGGTGCAGCGACAATGATGCTCCCTTGGATTCCCCTCACCACCACCACCACCCCAACCCAAATAATGCTTGAAACCCATTTTGGTGGCATTCTTTTGGAAGTCAGTACTTTGAAAGTTTTTCCTCTCCAGGGGTGAAACCAACCTCCCGGCATCACTTGGTCACAGTTTGGAAGTGCTCCTCGTTCTGTGAGGCAGGGGCAGGTCACCCTATAAGCCTGGCACACACGGGCATCCCTGTGCTCTCTTAGCAATCTGTCATGAACAGGATATTCAGAACAAAGTCTTGCGGATCCATCTCAGGAATGACACCCACGTAGAATTGGCCTGTGCTTGTGAGGCACCGCCCAGTCGGTTCCGACGCACGGCGACAACAGGACAAAGCGCCGCCGCCTCCTGCACCCTCCTCAGTTGTTCTGTTCCCGTAGTTGCAGCCACTGTATTAGCTCAGCTTGTCAACGGCCTTCCTCTTTCCCACTGTCCTCTACAGACGAGTAACTAAGCACAAGTCAGTCCTTAAAGACAGTTCCCGTCAGCCCTGTCAGTGTGAGAAGAGATCGTGATTCTGGAACGGAGGTGCTGGGGGACTGGGAGGGAGAAGGATGCCAGCCTGTCCTGGAAGCAGCATCTTTGATGTAGTGGAACTGTGAGAGTCTTCACGACAGACTAGTTGAATAAGCACAAATAAGCCAGAGCTTACTTTGTTCCCTGGGTAATCCGGTACTGTGAGTTACCTGCCCTGACAGAGGCTCTGGAAATGAGATGCTAAACTGCTGGATCACCTCATCGCGGGGACTTGAGACCAGAGAACCCAAACCCAGACCAACAGAAAACAAAGGCCTATTGTAAATAGCTTCTAGACTGCTTTCTGACTGCCTTCCAGCAGCCCCTCCTGGTTGGGAAGGGCCTAACCTTTCTGGACTGTACACCTTTCTGATCCAGAGTCGTGTAAGGACACAAGTTGCCCGTGTCCACCCTTAGCCTTATTAAGAGCCTGGAACATGCCTTCCCCAGGCCAGGACCCAGCTGATTTTTGGGGACTGGCTGTTTCGAGCTATATGGCCGTGTGCGTCTGTGACTTGGGTACCAATTGAATCTGAGGCTCATGACCCTGAGACCTCACCCTTCCACTCCTGATGGATCCTAGAAATTTCAGAGCAGCGACATGAGTAGACATGAATGAATACATGCCTGTGTTCATAGCAGCAGTGTGCCCAATGAACTGTCATGGGGTGGATCCCAGTGAGGAGAGCCCCTGTGGAGCAGACTTGAACTGCCCCGGTGTGTTTCCGAGGCTATACATTTTTACGGGAGCAGATTGCCTCATCTTATGCCCGAAGAGTGGGTAGGGGCTTTGAACTGCTAATCCTGTAATTAATAGCTCAACAATTAACCCCATGATGCCACCACGGTCTGGCCAGTCCCTTCTCTGAGCTTGGAGAGGGTGCGGGCCCTCTGCCTCACCTCCTTGAGTCAAAGGATCTGCCAGAGCTTTTTGCCGTGTACCCGCTGTGCTCTAGCCCTTCACAATGAAGGGAGGTTGGGGGAAGAGCTGGGTGCTCTCCCTCCACACCAACAGAGGGAAGATTTCTGAGTCTCTTGATCCGGGCTCTCTGAAATCACACAAGGGATGTGTTTCTGCAGTACGACTTTAATCTGACGTGAGCTCCTCGCTCGGGCTTCTGAGATTCCCAGTGTGGTGTTCTGTGTAATCCCAGGCTTCTGTGCAGCAGAGCCGCTGCTTTGGGCCCCAGACACACGCAAACCTTGATGCGGACTTCAAACAAGAGCTCAGGCCGAAAGCCCTGGGATGATGCTAAGGCACTTAAATACTGCCACGTCTCGCTTCTTCAAAGGAGCCTGGAACTCCCAGACCCTGCTTTGGCTGGCAGTAGATCGGGCTACCACCAAATTCAAGCCAAGATGGGTCAACAACACTGGCTTCTTGGAGAGCCCCCAAACCAACCTCACTGCCCTTGAGTCCATTCTGAGTCACCGTGACCCAGCAGAAGAGGGTTGAACTGCCCGTGTGAGTTTCTAATACTAACTCTATAAAGAATTCAAAAATCTCATTTTTCTCCCTGGGAGCCGGTTCCTGGTTTTGAACTGCTGACCTTTCGGGTAGCAGCCTAGCCTGGTCCTTCTGTTATCTGGTGAAAAATACAAACTCACTGCCATGGAGTCGATTCCAACTCAGAGCGACCCAATAGGACAAGATAGGGCTGTGCCCTTTAGGTTCCAAGGCTGTGGGTCTTTACGGGAGTAGACAGACTCATCTTTCTCCCAGGTAGCGACTAGGGGGGGGGGAGGTTTGAGCTGTGGACTTTTTGGTTAGCCTACTGTGCTGAAAAAAAAAATCCCAACAACCCCCAAACCAAACTCACTCCTGGCAAGTCAGTTCTGACTCATGTACAATAGGGTAGAACTGCCCCTGTGGGCTTCCACGAGGATACCTCTTCCCAGGAGTAGAAAGCTTCCTCTTTCTCCAGCCGAACAGATGGTAGTTTTGAACCGCTGACCTTGCTGTTAGTAGCCTAGTAAGTTTAGTATGGATGACTCCTATCTGCTGCTCAGGGACTTGGCCAGCTGCGGCCAAGGCAGCAGCAAATACACCCTGGATGGGCATGGAGTCGGGACAGCTTTGTCTGAAGGCAGTTAATGACGATACTGCAATGTGAAGAATTTCTGCAAACAAACCTTGCAATTAGATTGAGGACACTGATGTGGAAAGTAATCTGTGATCCATTCTTTTGTGCCATGCCCTCACATGAAAGCCCTGGGTGTCCTCCGTTTGGATCCAGGTGTGTGCTCGCCTGCTTAAATGAACCCTCGGTGCCGCCTACTGGGCCGTGTATTCCAAAACGAAGCCCCTTCGGCACATTAAAGGCGCTAATAACCATGCCACCAGCATTCCCATGTTGCTCAGAAGCAGCCTTGAGCTTCAGGGAACCCCTGCCTTCGCTTGGCTGGCATGCCTGGCAGCAAAGATAGGCACCAGTTAGGTCACCTTGGGTGGCCATTCACCGTTTTTACTTTGAGTTCCCCCGCCTCTTTGCCCCTTGGCGGGAGCAGCTGGTGGGTTTGAACAACTGACTTCTCTGCAGGTCCGCAGCCTAGTGCATACCTCCCTGTGCCCCAGGACTGCTTAGCCTGTGCTTCCAAAACCAAGCTCACTGCCACCATGTTCACAGCATGCATCAGCACCCCTACAGGACAGGGTAGCACTGCCCCTGTGGGTTTCTGAGGCCGCGGGAGCAGAAGCTCTCTCTCTCTCCAGGGGAGCAGCTGGTGATTGTGAAATGCTGGCTTTGTGGAGAGCCGCCCAGTGCATAAAAACGAGGCCACCAGGACTCCTAGCCAACCATGAGCGCACTGCTATTGGGTGTGTACAGTGCGCAGCTCCTGAGTCGGGTAACCAGAGGAGATGTACAACGAGCCCTGGGGATGCATTGGGTTAAGAGGCTGATCCCCACAGAGCCCACAGTTCAGACCCACCAGCCGCTGTGTTGAGAAATGATGGAGGCTGTCGACTGTCATAAAGAGGACAGCCCTGGAGACCCAGTGGAGCAGTTCTGCTCTGTCCACCGGGGTCAAAAGAGTCGGAACTGGCATCGTGGATGGCTCTGGGTTTGGCTTCAGGTCTTTGGTTTATGGGCTGCATCTCTGAGAGCTCTCTGACTGAGGCCAGACAGTTATGGAAGGTGGCATGATATAGAGAGAGGCAGGGTCGGGGCCCTGTTGGTGTCATGGCTATGTATTGGGCTGCAGTTCACAAGCTGGCTCCTCCAGGAAAGACGGGGCTTTGGACTCCTGTGAAGAGTTGCAGCTTCTGAAACCCACAGGGACAGTTCTACCCTGCCCAGTAGGATCACAATGAGTCGACATGGACTTGCTGGCAGTGAGTTTGACATGGACAGATGGCTTTGCTATCTGGGTGTGGCGCAGCCTTAGATGTGATAGCTATCTATCTATTAGGAGTCCTTGCCTCCTTTCAGTAGAAGGCTTAGGGGATGGGAGAGCTCTCAGAGGTTCATTCCCCTGACACCCTCTGGCTAGATGGTCAGGGTCAGGGCACCAGGCATTGAGGATGGCTCTCTGCTGGTTTACCTTTAAATGCCTCTGGAGGAAGCCCAGGCTGATTCCAGCTGCTTCCTGCTGCCCCTGCCCCCTTGCTGCTCTGAAAACAGCCTGCTGTTGCCTGCTCCACCCTTCCCCCAGCCTCCTTGGGCAGCCATGAGTCCCTCGCTGAGCTTCTGTGTCAGCCAGGGAGCCAGGGCTGGCTGACCTAGTGTGGCAATTTGCCTGTGCGCTCCTGCTTTGCCGGGGACACCAGCAGAGGCATGTTCATCCGCAGGTATCATCTTTGCAAAAGGACCACATGGTGGCTTTTATAAGCTCCCCAAGGTCCCCTGGCATCATGCATGTGCATTAGCATAAGGAATAAAGTGACTTCAAGCGTTTTGTTAATAATGCATGTTGCTTTCTCTTAAGAGTGCACTCTCTCTGACTCACTGCCGTCGAGCCGATGCCCACTTACAGCGGCTCTACAGGGCAGGTAGAAAAAGTCTTGTGTGTTGTGGGGACTGTAACTACTTATGGGAGTAGAAAGCCCTGTCTTTCTCCCAATGAGAGGCTGGTGGTTTTGACCTGGGGACCTTGAAGATCATGGTCCAACTCATAACCTCTGTGCCAGGGAGTGGGCCCAGCAGCAGGCTTGCGCTGGGGAGTCTTCATGGAGCAGGAGGCTTGGGGACTGTCGGCCCGCAGGTGGGGGTCCAGACCAGTCTTTCTCTTCTCTGCAGATGACACAGGTGACTCTGCTTGGTGAGCCCCGGACAAGTGTAAATACAGAAAGGGGAGCCTTTAGGAACCAAGTTAAACTAAAAGGAAACTGGCCCTCGCAGGGAACTGCTTACATGCTGGGCTGCTCACCTCAAGGTCATCAGTTCCAGACCACCAGCTGCTGCACAGCAAAAAGAAGAGGCTTTCTATTCCCATAAAGAGTCGCCGTCTCAGAACCCCAGGGACATTTCTACCCTGTCCCTAGGGCTGCTGTGAGCGGGAACGGCCTCCATGGCAGGGCGTGAGCGATGAGCGAGGATGTGAGCATTAGATGAATAGCCTTTTTTTGAGCTACCGTTAAAATCGTAACCGGAAACCTGTTTCTGGTGAAGTGGATGCCATTCTCTGCTCCTCTGTCCCCTCTGCAGCAATGACAGTGCCGCATCCTAGGCGTGCAGGTGGGCTCGTGACCTGGGACCAGGGGTCTGCAGCGACAAGGATTCAAGTGGGCTTCATACCCTTGCCCACTGTTGCCATCTGGCTCATGGCCAGTGATTGCTGACCTCCTTTCTTGTGGTGCCCCTGGTCACTAGTCAGCATCACTGGGGCGTTGCAAGTATCCCAGGGTGGGGATGGGGCTGCCCAAACAGATGCTTACTGCCGCACAGAGTTTCAGTCTCAGAAACCCACGGGGGCAGTTCTGCCTGTCCTGGAGGGCTGCCCGGAGTCGCATTAGACTGGATGACACTGAGTTTGCTCTTGGGCTTGGCACCCTCATGTTTGAAAGAAGATAAGACAGCCAGGAGAAGATGATCACCTCTCTCCTTGGAGGAAGTCACTATGGAGTGTCCCCCTGCTGGCATGGCTTTCTCCTGGCTCCCTAAGACGTCAGCGTAAGTGGTGGTTTTGGCAAAATGTGAAGAACATTGGATGTCGATTGTAGGCTCATGGTGCTTGCTATACATTTGCAAAACCTGCAAATATTTTCTCAAGTGCCAGCAGGCTCCTTGGATTTGGGTGTGGACTCTGTGCTGGAGAATAGGTGTGATCTCAGGTAATTTGCATACACAGTGCTTTTCCAGGTCTGGCTTTCTAAACCAGATGTGTTGATCACAATAGTTACCACGATGTGCGTGGTGCAAGTTGCTATAGCACGCACTTAGCCTGCTCAACACACAACTGTAGCTTTGTATCATATCACCGCACCCCAGCCAACTGCCCCAGAGACGCAAGCTTCGGGGCAATTCCGGTGCTTCTTGCTGACCCCTCAGGAAGGATGAGAGGACGTCTATAGAGACACAGTGGGGCCCATCCTGAAGGGTTTGGGCAAAGACTGAATTAATGAAGGTAGGGGTTCATGGACCACTTTGCTCGCCATTTCTGACATGCTGAGCTGGTCCATGCCTTCCCAAGAGTGCCTAAGCTAGAGTAATAGCTCACGTGATGCACACCTGTGTCAGAAGGCTCGATCTGGAAGTCTGTGTGGCAGTTGACGATCCCTACTCCAGCCAGACGGCCATGTCTCAATATTTTGATTTGGAGAAAAATCCCATGGATTTAAGGAAAGGCTCCTAAGGAAATAAGTGACCTGCCAGGAGGAGCGCTTTTGGCTTTATAGCCCACAGGTGGGTGGGCGGGCCTGTTCCCATCAGCTTGGTGTTCCTCCGAGAAAGCCCCCCAGGATGCCATGCCTGTACTCGAAACCACCACTGTGCAGAACATGCTCTGGAAGAATCCCCTGCAGAGCCTCTCAATGAGGTTCAGAAACATGCAGGACTTTTCCCCCCCTCTTTCTGGAGCTTAATGCTGATGTCAGGAAGCGAGCAAGTTAAAGCAGATCATGCATTTGTGATTGAGGATGCGTGTGACAAGGGGGTGTGGGGAGAGTGTGTTTTTATTGATTCTATCTTTTGGGCCACTTCTGTGGCCAGAGGCACTGCTGGGAATGTCAAAGGAAGGGTTTGAGAAGTGGTGTAGCTTTTTCAAACCGAATGAAGGCCCATGATCTTGACCATTTGGAGGTGTTCACTGGGGCTGTCCCGACCCCCCTCCCAGATATCATACAGTTGTGCTGGGGTCCTGTCATCTCAACAGCTGGACTTTGCTTGGTGGTTTGGACTCAAAAGCACATCACCAGCTATAGATAAATTGCAATAAGACCCAAATGGCTGTCCCTCTGTTGTCTGCCCGCCTGAGGACCTCAGTGAGGTGTCAGTGTTGACTGTTAGCCTGACACACTGACTGGCTTTGATGTAGAGCTGGGGGTGAGGGCCAGGCGTTCCCTGAGCAGGCAGAGGATGGAGGGAATGAGCCAGGGGGAGCCATGAGAGTGTCCAGGCTCAATCTGGATGGAGGGCCACATTGGGTACCCTTGTCCCGCTCAGTGACCTCAGGGTCTTCTGTCCTGATTACTGCAACATAGATTTGAGAACAGCATCCCAGCCCAGGAGAGAGGAGTAGGGATCAGCATTTTCAGATTTCAGCTGACCCGTTGGACTAAGATGAGTTGGCTAGTGACTATCACGTGGCACAGTGAAAGAAGGAAGGCGGGTGAGAACGTTGGGCTGTGACCGAGCGGCATTCATGCTGGCATGGAGGCAGAGGAAAAGATGGGGCGGGATGGAAGAGGCCCTGTTCTGGGGGCAGAGTTCAGCAGGAGGTCAGAATTTTGGAAGTCCATCTTGGAAATCCTAGGCCTCGGGACACAGGCTCGACACCAGAGCCCTGGCTCAGTCAGTGCCTGGGGTATGCTGTGGAGCCGTCAGTGCAGATTGAATGGGTGAGCGGACATGAGAGGGAGAGAGATTGTTGGGGTAGGGTGAACAGCACGGAGCAGCCATCTGGGGCCTGTAGCTGAACTGCATATTACGCATGGCGTGCCCATCTGAAAGACGAGGAACAATTCAGAGACAGGGAGCCATTGGCACAAAAGTGGCAGTAGCGGTGATGTTAGGAGCTGTCGCAGTTGATGGGGCCCTGGGCACCCAGAGAGACGCACCGCCCGGTCTTGTGCCAGCCTCACATGTGGTGCTACGTGGAGCCCGTGGCTGCAGCCACTGTGCCCATCCATCTCCTTAAGGGCCTTCCTCTCTGTCACCGCCCCTCAGCTTTCCCAGGCACGCTGCCTTTTGTAAGGGCTGGCCTCCCCTCATTATATGTCCAGAGCACGTGGCCAGGAGTCTTGCCACCTTACTTCTAAGGAGCAGCCTTCCTCCAAGGCAGAGGCGTTTCTGTTCTTCAGGCGCCCCTGGTACTTTCTCTAGTCTGTACAATGCCATCATTCAAGGGCATCCGTTCTTCTTCAGTCCGCCTTATGCGTTGTCCATGTTTCGCATGCCTAGGAGATGATTGACAATACGTGGCTTGGGCCAGGCACACCGTCAGTCCTTAGTGTGGCATCTGTGCTCATTAATACCTTAAAGAGGGCTGGGCTGCAGATTTCCCCCATGCAGTAAGCTGCTTGATTTATTGACTGCCGAGAGCCACACCATTCCCCACCCAGATCTCTCAGCTGTGGACCAGAATCTTCTCTGTACTTCAGCACTCAGTACTAGGAATGGCTCACTGAAATAGCATCCTATTACCGCAATGGTTCATAAGCATGAAGAGAGAGAGAGATGACAGGGCAAACCTCTACCTACTGGCCAAACCCTGCTGCCCGTCTGGCTCCCCTAGCCCATCCATGGGTTGACTGAACCGTGAAGATGATGAAGCAGCAGGAGTAGGACAATTTATGATGTTAAAAAAATTCCTGTCTCTAATAGGCTGTGGTTATTAGAAAAAATTATGGAAACACCACTTAATCGGAATCGAGGCTCCTTACTGAGGGAAGATGATGTTTCAAGGGAAACGAGGCTGTCTTTGCATCCATTCGCAGGAGGCAGGGTTCATTGTGCCCACCCATCCTCCCAACAGCCACTGCGATGAGATGAATCATATTCTAGCCGAATGGAAGATCGCGCACAGCACACACACACACACACACACACACACACACACACACAAGCAAGCCCAGCACACGGCTGGTGGTGATGGTGGCAGGAGGGGGCTCGGTAGCAGGAGGATGTGTAGCCTCCCAGCTCTGCCACTCAGGGAGGCGGCTGGCAGAGCCGGGCTTGGTAGTGAGCACTGCCAGGGTTCTCAAGACATCGTCCCAAGACAGCAGCGCGGAAACAAGAGCGACATGAGAAGGGGCCCCGGCTTGGAGGATGAGTAATATATATTTTATACTCATATTAATATTTCATGGGAGAGAAGGTCAAAATCTACATTTAAATGGAAATATTTAAAAAGCAGAAGCATAATATTTGACTAAGTGAAACACAGGGAGTTTTTCAAGAACACAAGCTCTCCCCGAGAGACCTGGGGTGGTTTCCAGATCTGCTGTCTATTCGAGCGCGCAGTGATCTTTGAATGGTTGGCGTCCCCTGGCTGAGCCCTGGCCTGTGGGAATCTCTATCCCTACGCTTCCCTTCCAGAGGACCAAACAATATTCCATGGACCAATGATCACAGCCTATCTTCAGTGGCCTCGTTCACTCTCCCCAGGTATTGAAATCCCGAGAAATTCTTTTAATCCCGTGCTGTGAAATGGGTATGACAGGATCAAGTCACGGTGCTCTGGGTTATCCTTGACAGAGAACTCAACTGACGGTGTCTTTGAATAACTTAAAGGTACCAGTTTTTTTTTTTTCAGGTGTGGGGCTGGTAAGAAATTCTAGACGTGAGTCGGAGACTGGCTGATGTGAGCTCTGTTCCTCCCATTTCCCCTCTGCCGTGTGAGGCTCCACTCAAAGGCTTGTGGCCTCGTGGCTCCCAGTGATTGCCACCATTCCATGTATAATACCTCCAGGACATTCAGTACAAGAAAGATGGGTGCCGGGAGCCAAAGAGATCTCCCGGATACATGGTTGACTACCACCAGGAGGGGGTGGTCTTCCTTAGAAGTCGCTCGAAGACGTGGGCTAATCTCGTTGACTTGGATCACCCTGTCCCCTCCAGCGCCCGTCCCCGGTTGCGAGAATCAGGGTGATCAGGGCTGGTTTGGAGAAGGCATCTTGGTTTTGCGAGGCTGCGTTCGGTTGTGAGAGGCTGCACTGGACAAGCTCAGGTCTGCAGAGGAGACGGTGCTTGTCTACCTGAAGGCTGCACTGTGCAAGCTTCTCGGGATCAGAGCGGCTGTTAGAGCCTGCTCTCCCTGGTATGTCGTCTTTCCTTGGTTTGTAAGTGGCTTCAGTGACAAGAGTCAAAAGAGATCTGCAAAGGAAAAACTGATCACTTGGGCCTAAAAATCAAAACACAACAAAATACAAAACTGTTGGCTGTCGCGTGGATTCTGGCTCATGGTGTCCGATGTCCCTTAGCGGGTTCTTATCTGTCCTCTTTCGGAACGTAGATCATCTTTAGAAAAGCAGATTGCCAGATGCTACTGGGTAGGATGGAACCGCCAACCTCCAGGTTAGTATTCTCATCCAACTGGTTTGTGCCACCCAATGCTGTTGTCAAATGTCTAGTTCATTTCTACTCTTTCTTACAGGAACCCCCTGTGCCAGAGTAGAAGGTGTAGTCCAGTCCTTTTTAACTGCCAACCTTGTGCGACAGCACAAACCTTAAGTTTCTGTCATTGTAATCTTTATGAGGAGTAAGTGGTCTTATCTCTCTCTCCCAGGGGACCTTTGAGTGGGTCTGATTTGCCCTCTGTGGTGATCAGCCAATAGTTGAACCCTTGTTTCATCCAAGGACCCCAAATTTGGCTTCTTCCTGGAGACGTTCCCATTGAAGGGAACCTTTAGAGATGCCAGCTCTCTAAAGGTGTACTGGTGAGCTGGTACCACAAGAGGTGGAGCAGGGATGACTTTGAACACACATGGAGGTGAGCTGAATGGTCATCAGCTCCCAGATTCTTCTAGATGCCCCCTCATTGTCCTCTCTTCAGTCCCATCGGAGACTACCACTGGCATGTCCGCAGAACTTCAGGGATTCTGTAGGCGGAGCTGCGGTCCTGTCCAGGCACTCATGGGTCCTGTGTAGCACACACTCGAGATGAGAAATCAGATTTCTGAGAGGCCCCGGTGTCAGAGGCATCTCTGGCTGGGGACTTTCTGGCTTCATGAGAAAATGACCACTTCCTTCCCTGGTCACGTCTTCATTGCATGACCTGACACTAGGGAATCATGTTATTGCTGGTGCCCTATGTCAGTACTTTGCCCACATGTTTCGCTTCTGGGCTCACTGAATCAGGTTGCTCCAGGCTCCTGCCATTCCGTATTACATGACTCCCCGTGCAAGTCAAGGTCATGTCAGCCCTCTTGGCTATCTCCTTTACTCTGTGGCTTTTATGGAATTTGCAGTCCACGAACATTTCCAAGAATAGTATTTGGAAGGTGACTTGGAGGAGGTGACGCGGATTGCCAGGATTCTGCCCTCATATTCTTTTTGGTGTATAAAAGCTGAGCCTTGCAGTGGGTCCCAAATCCATGTGATTCGTAACAGTAATTAGCATCTCATATTTTGGATGTGCTATCTATCCGAAGGGATCAGTTGTTGGACAGGAACATTGTATGCAGTCCAGTAGAGGGTCAGTGAAAACGAGGAAGGCCTTCAATGAGAGGGGTCGACACAGTGACTGCAATAATAGGCTCAAACGTAACGCATGGGAGGCTGGTACTTTGTTCCGTTGTGTGTGTGTGTGTGTGTGTGTGTGTGTGTGGTGGGCAGTTGCTATGATTCAGAGCTGACTTGGTGGCACTTAATACAATAACACTCGTCTGGTTATCTGCCTGACTCTCTACCAAGAACATTTTTTTTTTCAAGCACTTATTTTTAAGTAACGGTCCCATTTAATTCTCCATCGTCTTCTCATCTGGGCTTTCTTAATTCCCGTTTCACAGATGAGGAGGCGACATTGAATGAGGCGAACCATTTGAGCAACATGATATAGTTTAGTCAAGGCAAGATTAGGCAATATGAAGACACTCTTAACCTTGCAGGGAATCTTTGGACATCTTACTATTTTCTAGGTTCTTGTCTACTTCTTATTTCTGCTTCCTCTTCCCTCTCCCATTTATGGTTTGTGTCTTCAGACTAAGATTTTTAAAAACACCATCCCCATCAGTTTTTATTTCAATTCAGCCCTCCGATTCAGCATGCTGTGTCCGCCCCCCCCCCCACCACACACACACACACACACACTATCCTTCCCCTGTCAACCAAAGAGTCATCTCATCTCTATGGTGATGTTTTGATCTTGCTATCTGATGATCTCTGTCCTCATCAAAATTAAAAATAACCCATGCTCATAGTACTTGCTCTACCAGACATGACTTTTATTTATTTAAAATGTTGAAAATATCCGGAACTATAAGAGAGCTTAGCCAGTATCTTCAGGAACATTTCTCGTTTCATGGACCTCTATCACCACACCTTCACTTCCCTAGCTGGCCACCTCCGTCTTCCTGGAGTGAATGGTGGAAGCTGAGTCAACGTGCTTTGAAATAGGATTGCCTGTCTCATCATTAAAATGGACGATTAGAAGAGACCAGGTTTACTGGTCGGATAGAGACCTGAGACTTAAGGCAACGACCATGAGTCACCCTTCGGATCTGGAACTGAACTCGATCCCCATGGCTCAATGTTCAAGCAAATAACTGCCACGACTATTAAGGGAAGCAGGAACGGTAGTGAGGTCTGCACACCTTAGGATCATTCGTTATTTGTGATCCAGGGAGCATCATTTGCCCAAGAAGGGGGTTCAGGAGGGTTGAGAGAGGAGGAGCCCAGGTGGGACTAGCAGTCCTGCTGAAAGGGGAAGCACAGAGAAGAAGACCGGGTACCCTTCCTTTGAGGAGCTCGCCACACCGCATAGTCAGAGCCAGCCCTGATGTTCTCGTGCCCTGGTGGGTTCCATCATCGCTGCGTCTCTCTTTCATCTCCTGGCTGCCGAGCGTGCTCCCGGAGGCCCGTGCTTTTGACTTCTGCAAAGTCAAAGGCTCAGAGACCTTTGGTCTTCGGAAACTTCACGGAGAACTGAGATGAGAAGATGCTGGGATTCCCCCCCACACCTTTTGAAGCCCCTTCCTGTCCATTTTGATCTCTTTCTATTCCTGGAGCAGCTGTGTCATCTTGCTTAGGTGTCTACCTCACTTTCTTCACAAACAAGCACCAGTGCCTTTCCCGCCGAGAGCCGGGACTGGTAGCAGTCCCCAGGGTTTTAAAGCAGAGAGCACATCATGAAGGGTCCCAGGGTCAGTTGGCATAACATCGTTCACAAAGATGATGTCCATCCCACTTTGCTCGGCAGTGCCTGGAGTCTTGAAAGCCCTTGACAGTCATCTCCGAACTAGGCCCGTCTCTCTCCAGAGGAAAGCAGAATAATGACAATCCAAACACACGGGGCAATATCTGCTCTGAGGGACTAATGGACCGCGCCAACAGCCTCCAAGATTCTGAGACCAGAAGCACCTACATCATGTTGCACAACCACTACTGGTGGCTCCGAAAGGAATCAGAAGGTCCGGAACGAAGTGGGGAAAACTCAAAAATCATGCATCAGACCAGGCTTCTTAGTCCAATGGAGACCGTGGAACCCTTAAGACTATGGGCCCTGCCATTCAGACCTGGAGCTCGGCTCACCCGTGTAAGCTCAGAAGGGCAGCATTTAAGGGAGGGCAGAGTACAGAGGGTTAGCCAAGAAGCGGGGATGGAACTGGGAAACCCTGGGAGGACACGGGATTAGCAATCGTGTCCTGACGTGATGGCATTGGAGGAGTTGACACAAAATGTGCGTGAGCTGTTAATGTAAAGCTGATGATCTGATCTGTCAACCTGTACCTAATTCACCAGGAGAAGTGAGAGCCAGAGTGCAAGCAGATGTATGTCTTGCCCTCCGGGGGTATGGAGTCCAGGGCAGAGATGATTGGGATCACAGGCTTTAGAGCTTGGGGACCAGAGGAGACATATCCAAACTGCCTGACCTGTGTGGTGTATGATTGTGAAGACACAAGTGGGGGCTGGGCCCGGCAGAGCCAGCACTTGCTCAGGGAATGACAGCCATCTGGGGAGGCTGGGGTTTGGGGTGGAGGAGAGGAGGACCAGATGTGGAAGGACCTTGTCGGCATGCAGAGAGGTCTTCAGGCCCCGGTCTGTGGCTTGGTGAGGTGCCAGTGGGTGAGCAATGGGCTCTTGTGTTTGTGATTGCCTCTGTCCGGTGCCCTGTTTGCTTTGTGGGCACCTCCTCATTGAGCTGCTGGCTGCCAACTCAGTGGTTTGAACCTGCCAGTTGCTCCACTGGAGAACAACGAGGCTGTCTGCTTTTGCAAAGATGAACGGCCCCAGCAACCAAAGGGGGGAATTTCTGCATCAGAGTCTGCAGAGGACTGCTCCTGCCTAAGCCCCACCTAAGTGTCACAGGTGATTCTTTGTTGTCGTATCGCGATTTCTTCCCTCTGTCCCCTCCAAGATGGGTGCCTTCTCCCCCTGGGCTTGTCTTGGAGAGCAGGCATGGGGCAGAATCAGGCATGGGGCAGAAGCACAGGCTAGAGAGAACAGCCAGCTGTGTCCTGTCCTGTCACCCTGCTGGGACGGTCAGTCTTGCCCTAGCCCCCGAAGAGCATTGCCTCTCATAGGTGCCACTGATGCGCTCAGGAGTGGACCTGCACCCTTCTTATGGTTGGGCTTGTTGCTCATGAAGGACATTGCCCGTCCTCGCAGAACAGAAGCTAGCTGCCGACTGCACTGCCTTGCCCCTACCCGTAACCCCATGAAGAGGTTGTAAATAGTACTCTAATGAGGCCTCCGTCATTTGTTTGGACGTAGCCGCGCTTTTAATAAATCAGCCACGGCTTGCTTAATAGGGATCTGAGCGTGGAGCACGTCGCTGCCAGCAGCTGCTAGTAAATTATAAAGCATTCATCTGTTTTACAAGGGAATTAAATGTTTGTTCTCTTTTAAGGGCTTGTGACTAAACAAGGGTTGGGGCGGGGATGGGGTGCAAGGGGAAGAGGGTGGAGAGGCTTAACTTTGATGCCTCTGCACTCTCAAGTACAGCCACAACCCTAGGCCCCCCAGGAACACCTATAGCCCCAGCCTGTTGACTGAGAGGCAGTGCCCCCAGGTAAACCTTGTCATTACCAGCCTCTCCAAAGCAGTATTTATTGGATTACATTTTTTTTATTCCTCTTCTAAAGATTCTGTGAAATGTAAGTCCCACACCCTCCCTTTCTTTGCTAAAATTGTCTATGGACGAGGCATTAGGCAATCCCCACAGCCAACATGACTGATCTTCAATCGTCTGCAAAATTGAATTTGCCGATTTTATTGGCTCGTGTGTTTGCATTGATAGTGGGCTACCCCAGCCCACTCGTTTCAGCCCTGTTGTATCTGCTTAGAAGAGAGGACATCTATGTCCGTGCTTTGGGGTGACAGAGAAGATGGGAGCCGAGTAACCTGGGGACAAGAGCTTTGTGACTGTTGACAAAATTGCTTAGTCTCTTGGTGCTTCCTTTGTTACTCGTTGCCATTTTTCATGTTAGAAATGATTATAGATTTGCACCCCCAACACAGCCGTCATGACACAAAACGATGCCATAATCTCAAAGTAGTATTCCCTTGCGTTACCTCTTTATAGCAACCCCTCCCTACCCCAACCGGCAGCATCCTTAACCTCCAGCAACTACCATTCTGCTTGCCGTGTTCATCGTTCTGTAAGTTCAAGAATGCTATATCAATGAAATCAAACAGTCTATGGCCTTTGGAGATTGGCTTTGTTTCTATTGAGCAAAATGACATTGATATCCATCCAGGTTTGTTTTTTGGGGGTGCATATTACTAGCCATATTTCATGGTACAGATAATGCCATGTCCTGTCTAATCAATTATCCATATGGAGACATTGTATACGATGTTCCCCTCCGTCCTGCCATTTTTACACTGTTACAAATAAAACTGCATTGGACATCCTCATGGTTACAGTTTAGGATACACGTTCAGAGTTATCCACTCTGATGGTCAGGTCACTTTTAGTTTTTAAGAAAGGCCAAGCAGTTCCCCAGAGCAATAGTACCTTTGTCCATGCCCACCAGTAGTCGATGAGTGACCCAGTTTCTATGCATCTGCACCAGCATTTGGTATCGCCACTGTTTTTATTTTCACTGTTGTAATAGGTGTATAACGATCTCTCATTGAGCTCGTCATTTGCATTTCCCTGTTGGCTAGTGATGTCGAACATCTTTTTAAGTGCTTATTTGCCATCTGGATATCCTCTTCAGTGGAATGTCTTTTGCCCGTTTTCTAATTGGATTGTTAGTTTGTTTACCTTTGAGTTTTGAATAGTCTTTATATATTCTGGATATGAGTACTTTGTTCGACATGAGGTTTTGCAAATGTTTTCCTTTTAGTCTGGAGCTTGCTTTTCATTCACCGAACAGGGTTTTGTTTTGTTCTGTTTAACCCAGAGCAAACTTTTTAATTTGGTTGAATTCAGATATATCAGGGAGTCTTCATTTTCTCAAATGCAGGCACCTTGGCCGTGTAGTTCGGTAAACATTGGACCACAAGCCAAAGGGCAGTGGCTCAAGCCCCACCAGATGCTCTGCAGGAGAGAGATGAGATTCTCTGTCCCTGTGTAGCTTCTGGAATGCTTATCTCGGGCAGCTGGCAGTGAGAATTGTCCTGATGGTTTCCCTGCCTTTGCTGACTTCTTCACCGGGCCCTAGAGACCAAAGATTTACTCCCATGTGTTCCTCTAAGAGTTGTATGGTTTCACCTCCATGGCTGTGATGCATTTGGCTTTATTGCTTGTACCAGGTCTACCAGTATTCAGTTCGGGAGCTCCATTTGTTACAATGACTTCTCTTGGTACCTTGAAGTGCTTTGGTAGCTTTGTCAGGACCCGATGGGTGTGGGGTTACGGGTGAGTTCTCTCTTCTGCCACATTGATCTGTGGTGGGGCCCTGTCAGAACCTGAGCCACGATCCCTGCGTTTTGGAATTGGATGAAGTGATTTATTCTACTTGATTATTCTCTTTCAAAAGCTGTGCCTGTTCTGTTGCCTTTCCATTGCAACTTTTAGAGTAGTCTTGTCTGTACTTACAAAATCCTCGTGGCTGGTGTTATTATGGGACTCCGGTTCCAGCTGCATACCATATGAGAAAAACTGACGCCGGTCCTAGAGTGAATCATCCACTACTGAAAAACTATACACTTCACCATTTGTGTAGACCTCCGTGCAGGTCTTTTCATCACCATTTTAGCTTGTACTTTGTTAGATTTGCACTTCCATATTTCATTTTGGAGAGGCTTTAAGTGGTAGTGTCCTTTCAAGTTTTCTTTCCTCGTGCTCAGGTTAGTACATAAATACAATCCACTTCTGGGTGTTGGTCTTAGATCCTGCAGTTTTACTGAACTCATTATTTGTTCAAGGGTTTTCTTGTGTTGATGTGTGCAGATTTGGGGGGGCGGTAATTTTTCTGTATAAATGATTGTGGTGTCTAGAAATAGAGGTGGTTTAATTAATTTCCTTCCTGTCCATACGCTTTTAAAATTTTCTGTTTATCGTGTTGGCTAATATTTCTAGTACTATGTTGAGTAGCAGTAGCGAGAGGGGAAGCCTTTGGTTGTTTTCCTCCCCCTCCCCTTGTTTAAAGAGTCCTCCTTTGATCACTTTCCTAGCTGTTCACATAGTGCAGTTTTGCTAGTGACAGTTCAGTTAACCTGCGTGTCATCTACGGATGTTCTGGGTTCTGCGCGTTCAGTAACACTGTTGTTGCTGCGTTTAGAATTCGGGGTTGGCAGTCCTTTAACCTCTGAAAATCACCATGCAGCTTTGCTGCTGCCCTCACGCTTTCTGGCTGCAGAAGGCGATTTCAGATCTTGGGTTCTATTTTTCCCCAGTGTACTTTTCAGATCGGAAGATTTGTATTCACCTACCCCGAGACTCGCCAGTGTCTGCTCCATTCCACTGTTTTACCTATCCACTGAGTTTTTTATCTGGCTTATTGCTTTTCTTGTTATATAATTTATCTCTGGTCACTCTGTTCTCCCTAGAATTTTCTTTCTTTGGGCCTGTGACCCTCTTTTCTGACCCCTGCTACACTTACATTCATTTCAATGTGTGAGTTTCTGCTACTGGGAGCACATTTACAGTCGCTGCTTTCGAATCTTCTTCAAACCATCCTCGTAGCCGAGTCATCTCATTGTCGGCATTTGCCCATTTCTCATTTCTCACCAAAGCTGAGATACTCGGGGGCTTTGGTCTGACAAGTGGTTTTTTTTTTCTTTTTTCATGACGTAGGAGCATTGTGTGTATTGTGTTCTGAGACTCTGGGCCTTTTAAAATGTTGTCTTGTAGAAGGCCTATTCTGACCCTGCTCAGGGGGCTGGAAGGTGGAGCGAGTGGTGGGTCCTATTGCCTCCCCAGCACCGGGTGAGGGTGGGAGTTCTTCCTTTGACTTGCAGTTATCAGCATGACGAGGGGAAGGAGGGCCATGTTGTGGCTACCCCTCCCTGGTTCTCCGCTAACACATCAGTCAGTGGTGAGAGTCCCTCAGTAGGTCTCCTCTGAAAACACGCCGATGAGGAAGACGAGGAACACCTAACCACTCGGAGTTGGAGGTAGATATCCAAGCTTTACAGTTGTGGTCAGAAGCACGGGGGGGGGGGGGGGCTTGCTACTAGGAAGAAATGCAAGTCTTGGCTCCCTGCTCAGACCTCTTTGATGGTACCCGAGCAGTGGGGAGTGGAGAGGTGGTGAGTCAAGGATGGGAGGCAAAGTTGCTTATTCAGACTTTGTTGGAGTAGGTAAGGTTTGTGGACCACGCGTGCTGCGTGCGGAGTTGGCCTGTAGCAGAGGATCGGCTGTTGTCAAACCATTTTTCTGTCTTTGTGGTCTTCCTCCTTTTTGATACTTCTGCCAGGGAGAGTGCGCTTTGCTTGCGGCGTCTCCGTGTGTTCCTGTTGACTGGCTTGTTCGTTCTCTAGTAAGCAGCCAGGGAAACCCACCCCTCGACGTCCTCAAGTGCCAAGGCTGACCAGCCTCTTCCCTCTCCCTTTTGGAATCTTATGTCTGAATGTGTGCTCTGCTTAGCAGAAGTAATAGGGGGAAAAAGGGAATATTCCTTACTAAGGGAGCTATTTCTCTATTTTCAAAATGTTTATTGTGATTATGGCTGGAAGTATCCCGGGCAGTGTCTTAGGCTTCATGTTGGGCTCCAATGTACCTGCTAAGATTGGGATTTGGACGTTCACGTAGCCGGTGATTATCCCTAGGTGCCTAGGAAAGTCCCCTTGGGAGGGTGGAATGACATCGTTTATAAGGTTTCCACTAAGAAATGAAAATCTACACATCCCCTTTGTTTCTCTGTCACCCCTCCACAGCCCCCCACTTAGGTTCCTTCCCTCCCTCTCTAGGGTACCACTAAAGGAATTTCACTCAAACACATGGTTTTCCAGCAGAATACCCTAATAACAATCCCCAAGTACTGAAGCATTGATTCAGCGCCTTTGTAATTGCCAGGTACTGTGCTAAGTGATTTTTCCATACCCATTGTTTTCGGGGTGTTCTCCCAATTTTTCAGTTGAGGAAATAAAAGCTTAGAGGCATTAAGTCACGTGTTAAGGTCACTTAGCTGGTAAGTGGTATTTGAATACAGATCTTAAGAGTTTCACCCCCTGGCTGTGACTCTCCCCAAGTGATCCCTCCTCCCTCCATTCTCCCTTGTCCTTCATCCACCTGAATGTTGTAGAGCAGTTCTAGGTTGCTGGGCAGGGCCCAGTTAGAATTCCGAAGCCCTTTGTGGATGGTGGTTGGTCGGATGGCTTCAGACAAGGGTTAAAGGTAGAACTTACATCTCATTGACGGTTAACTTTCCCGTAGGAACAGCGTGGGTTTTGTCTGAAAGTGTGTTTATGTGTTTCTAAATCCGCCCGATAAAATTTACGAGGCGATCAAGTCGTCATTGCCTGGGTCTGTCTTTCAGTGTCACTTTCATTTCATTTCTGAAAGATTAAGTAGCTCATTTCCCCCCTTCTCAGCTGGAGAGTGATTGAGTGATTCATCGGGCAATTATTTATTGAGCGACTACAGTGTGATAATCACGGGGCTAGGTGCTGGGGGGTTTCATCAACAGTGTCGTTTTCTGGTCTTGACTTTAATTTATGTCTGCCTTACAAGTCTCCAAGTCACAGGGCGCCCGTGAGAGTTTCTTATTTTGAGAAAGGTTGTCCTCTGGAACACACCTGTGCCTGTCGGTGGGCGTTCAGTTTAATTCTTAGGAAGGCGTTGATGCTCCTAAAATTGGGTACACCAGTGCGTCCTGAGTATTTTCAAAGCAAATGGAAACGCAGCCGATGGTTATGTTGTTTCCCGAGTCCAATGATTATTTTGAAGGTGGGGGGACGGGACAGTCTATAGCAGACATACTCCCCCTTGGCTGAATGCTGAGACACAGATCGGCGCCTGTCCCTGAATTGGGTATGGTACCCCTTGGTCTCACACCTGGTCCCAGGATGTGCTCAGCCTGGGTGGAAGGACACTTTTTCCAAACACAAAAGAAAATGGCTCAAACACTAAGCTTAAAGTTCACAGGGAATCTTAAGTACTAAGCTGATTTTGCCACTGGGAAATTAATACTCTCATTTTCATTCGTGTGGAATCATAGAATTTTATTATCAGATGGGCCCTTAGAGATCCATTTGCCCATCCTGCTCATTGGCAGATGAGAAACTCGGATGCTCAAAAAAGGATAAGCAAGGCATGACGTCCAGGACGGTGTAATGGGAGGAAGGATGGGAAGAAACTGGGCCTCCCTTCTGCAGCAGCCAGGCCCTCACCAACCGGAGAGGGCCTGAGTGGTGACTATGGAGTGAAAGTGCCTGGGAATTCCAGCTAAGAGGCCAGGATGTTGTCCTCCTCCGTCACAACATTGACTCGTTGACAGTGAGTGGCGATGGTCTCAGTGATGCCAATATTGGTTTCATTTCATTCTAATCCCATGTGTTCCTCGGCGTCTCCCCTTACGGGCTTTTGGTATTTCTCTTTGTGGGCTCATGGACAGGGCACTTAATTAATGTAGTTCACCCTCAGCTACACTTGGTCAGGGTTTACGAATTGGTCCATGAATCCACATCACTTTGCCTCTAGAGCAGCGGTTCTCAACCTGTGGGTCGCAAACCCTTTGAGGGGGGTTGTCAAACAGCCCTTTCACAGGGGTCGCCCAATTCATAACAGTAGCAAAATGACCATGATGAAGTAGCAACGAAAATCATTTTATGTTTGGGGGGATCACCACCACATGAGGAACTGTATGAGAGGGTCGCAGCAGGAGGAAGGTCGAGAGCCGCTGCTCTAGCGTGCTAGGCTTCCCGTGCCTGTGGAGCTGAGCTGATGACACCTCCAAGTCGGTAGAGATTTTTGGTATTGTTTCATGTTATTACAAGGAAAGGGAAGCACACTAAAGGTTAGAGACCTCCAGCATGGGACCCCTTGGTCCAGGGATCGGACTCTGTTCAACCACCCCCGGGACCTTGGCAAGCAGTTTCTGTTTCAGCTTTTCAGGGATGAATGTTCTGGGTGACAGGATTCCTTATGGACTGCCTTTCAGTTTGAAGAAGTCATTCCCTTGGCTGAAGACAAAATCAGTTAGCCTGTGACTTCCCCACAGAGATTTTTCTGAGTGGTTTGGGGGTGGGAATTTCTCTTTCCTGAATATTCCAGGTGGTTGGAGGCATTGCTCACTGGGGAGTTTTAGGTAGCCCACAATTCTACATGCTCTGTTTCCTTATTGTCCCTCTAAAGGTGGGTCCCTGACTCTTAACTGGCAAGTGTGGCAGTGGGCTGAGACTCAAGGACGCAATGTGGACTTTCTTGTTTCAGAGCTCTTGCTGGGTGGCCATCTGGCATTGGCCTGGGCCAGTGGCCCACTCTTGGCTCTCCTTCCTTCAGCCTGGATCTCATAAGTGGACGGCTGCTCCCTCAGGCAGGCCCGGTGCCTGGAAGCCGGGGCCACCTTCCACTTCCTCTCTCTGTTCTTTAGTTAGGCTGTTGCCTACTGATGATTGAAGATGAACATCTACTCATCTTCAGTCCTGCAGAGCCCCACTGCTCACTTCTTCTCAGCCTCAGCCATGCCCCTCTGCACTGTTGAGCCAGCGGTGTTCCTGGCTGGCCCTCTGGGTTTACACTTGGGGTTGGCCTTCATCTCCTACATCCCTCAACTTGTTATGCACCTGACCACCCAGAGGCCTGGATACACTAGCTAGCCAAATGGCCTTAGATAAGTTCACCGTCCTTTGCCTCAGTTTCCTCGGTGTGTTGTGGGTAGCCCCAAACTGGTGGCTAAGTAGCGGTTACCCATAGGGCTGTTTACTGCAGTGTCAGAAGTTTGAAACCACCAGCCACTCTGAGGAAGAAACATGAAGCCATTTAGTCCCCTTAAGGAGCTGTAGCCTCAGAAACCCGCAGGGCCAGTTCCTTACCAGCATGATGCAATGAAAGCAAACACTGCTCTCTGATGGGTAAGAGTCAAGGAAACTGTGCTTTCAAAAGCAGCTCAGGGGGTTCCAATACGTTGGTGGAGGAATCGCTTTAGACTTGCGAAAGCTCAGTGACCGAGTTGATTCTGACTCATAGCGATCCTGTAAGACCCAAGAGGACTGCCCCTGTGAGTACTGAAGCTGTCCACCTTTAAGGGAGTAGAAAGCCTCCTCTTGTTCTTGTGTGGTGGCTACTGGGTTTGTACTGCTGACCTTTCCCATCACATAACCCACTAAGCCACCAGGGATCCATTCACGCTCCATTTGAACCGACGGGAGGGTTCTGCAGGTTCTGTCCTCACAACGGCAGCAGCCACAGGAAGAACAACAACAGAGTTTGGTGAAAAGGAACAGAGATCAAGTTGGTAGAAGGGAGAAGACACCGCCCATCAATGGAAGGAAGAGCTTTGTGCTTTATTCCACATGACAGTTTATTAACTTTTTAAAGGAAAAGTTAGCTACTCTGTCTGCTGTTTGGCCAGATGCGGTTCTTGTAATACTCCCTGCAGTGCCAGCAGGATGGTGCCCTGAGAGACAGCGGGCTAGTGACTGGTGAGGTCCTCGTTCCTGGACCACACCGACCTGTTCAGGACAGTGAATCCTGGTCATTCTGTCCTCAGTTTCACCCACTCCCTCCCCCCGCCCAAACAGTCCTTGAACCTTATTCTGCGGTGGGCACCTGCTTCGAATATGTAAGGGTGTAGGGAACAAGGCACACACACACACACACACACACACACACACACACATAACACCCCCCCCCCCCCCCCGCCACCTCTCCAGGGAGCTCTGATTGAAACTTCTCTACTTCTAGACCTGGTCCATTTACATCCCACTCCACTTCTCTCTCACCGTTGCCTGTTTCTGATTGAGTTCTAAAGTGTTCTGGCACGTGTGTGTGTGTGTGTGTGTGTGTGTGTTGGTTTCAATCCTCTACTCTCCCCATATTCATCCAGTGGGGCTTCCCCACAGTAATCTCTCTATCTCTCTCTCTCTCTCTCTCTGTTTGTGTCACTGACTCCCCAAGAGCTTGGTGCCAGCCCCACAATGCCACTCTCCCCGTGTGGTGCCTAAAGGTGTCTCCTGCTGCCTTCAGAAGCATGGTTAGGTCACATTACATTTGCCATGCTGCTATGGGAGGGGCGCTATTCCTCTTTCAGGAGGCCTGGTGGTGCTGTTGTGTAGATGTTGGGCTGCTAGACATGAGCAAGGTTGGTGGTTCAAAACCACCAGCCACTCCATGGGAGAAAAATGAAACTGTGTGGTCCCATAAAGATTTACAGCCTCAGAACCCTGGAATCGGGTTGATATAAATCAGACTGCACTTCCTGGCCATGGTTCATTTGTTTGGTTTTAATTACTCAGAGATCCATATTTCACGGCAGTCATACACACAAGCCCTTGTTGATGGCCTCATTTCAAACACACAGTCCGCAAGCACATATCACTGTCCATCAGTCTCATTAATACATATACACACAGAGACTAGGGGGTGGTGGTGTGGGGAGAGGTGAAGAGAGAGGGAGAGAGGTGAGAAGGGAGGGAAGGGGAAGAGACAGAAGGGAGGGGGAGTAGATATAGGCGGAGGTGGGGGTGGTGGTGAGAACTGGTACCTTGGCTGGAGTTAGGGAGATTTCTATGCAGGCTTCAACTTAACTGTAAACCAGGATTGTTTCTAGCTTTCATGTCCCAGAGGAGGAGTGGGGCCTGGTGCAGCGGCCCCCACCTCTTCTGTGCCTTACCACATTCTGAAACCTCTGCTGGCCAGGCCAGCAACTGGATACTGCCTGTTCCCGCGAGCACAGCAGGGGTTTCCATGGACTCACTGTCTGGGGCTTGGCAGGCTTTGGGGAACAGAGGGAGGCCGTTGGCCAGCTGTGTTCTTCCTGGCCCCTAAAAAGCCGGTCCCTTTGAGAAGCACACACGTTGTACCCCCCACTCTGCAGTCATAAAGGTCAAGTGAACATGGTCGCCCATGCCCCACTGCTTCGGTCCCTGCCGCAGTGCCACCAAGAAAGGATTATTGGGATATGGGGTGGGGGAGAGCTTGCCAAGGAGATAAAAGGCTTGCAGGTTGAGGTTGGACAATTGGAATTTTCCTGTTCCCGGCGTAGTAAATTACCAATGGCAGATTTAGCATCGGTTAATTACCACAGCCAAGTACTAAGGATTGTTTTCTTTTGCCTAATTAATTACCTCATCTGGAGTGGAATGTTAATTCAGATAAATGAGCATTTCTTAATACCTCCAAAGCTTTCCTCCGAGTCTCCTGGAACTGCCAGCGCTGAGCCTATGGCTGGAGACCGGCCACAGGACTTTTCCCATCCCAGGGACCGATGTGGGAAGCAGGCCCCATGTTTGGGGACTGGTCCTTTGTGTCCTGTCTCAGAAAACCGCTGGGGATTTCAGGGGAGGGGTTGCTTGCCCTCCTTCTGCTCTGAGGAAGAATGCACTTCTTTGACGCCCCTGCCTCGCAGGATGTCCGGGTATTGGGTCTCTCCCTTGCATCTGGATTTTAAAGTTGTTGCTTGCTCCCAAGTTGATCCTCATAGGGACCCTCCAGGACACAGTCGAATTGCTGCCTCCCTCTCCAGGTTCCTGGGGCGGTCATCTTTCTGGCTACTTGGGTGTGTGTGTGTTTGTGTGTGTGTGTGTGTGTGTGTGTGTGTTGTGTCTGCTAACTACATGGTAGGCAGTTTGAAACCACCAGCTGCTGCTCAGGAGAAAGAGGAGGCTGCCTGCTCCCGTAAAGATGTACGGTCTCAGCCTGGGGGGCCAATGTGAGTCAGAATGGATTGACGGCAGTGGTTCACTTTCAGAAAGGAACCCCAGTGGTGCAGAGACTGAGGGTTCACAAGCTGCCTGAAAGGTTGGTGGTTTGAACCCACCAGTGGCTTTCCAGGAGCAAAGGCCAGGAGGTGTGGATTCGTACAAAGGACAGCCTAGGAAGCCCTGTCCTATCAGATCTCCAGGACCCAGAGTCAACGCCCCAGTACTTAACAATAGCAAGTCCATAATACGGCGGTTCTCTTAAAGAAAGCCCTGTGGCGGAGTAGGGAAGGGTTGAGCTGCCAACTACAAAGTCAGGTGTTCAAATCCACCAGCTGCTCCACCAGGAGCAAACATATGCTCTTCGCCCTCTCAATGATGTGCAGCCTGAGAAAGCTCCTTAACTAACACATGCAGTTGTGGTTTTGTATCTTTTCTATTAGGTTCTTCCTGGGGGGAGATATTGGTGCGCTCCCTACCCTTTGGGAATTGAATCAGAAAGGCCACCCGTGCATGCTTAAGTAATACAGGTGTTTAAGGCGACTGTTTGCAGATGGGGCCGGGAACATCGTCCTGTGCTCGGCCATAGAAGGCCTTCGAAACCATCAGTCCCAGCTACCTTCATGCACCTCACCACAGAGGAGTACCCGCCATCCCCTTATGGGCGGATAAGTTAAGTGATTGACCAAATCCAGCAGGCTCATTTCTGAGCTGATAATTCTGCATTGCCGTTGAATGCTGTTCTAAAACAGCCCCTGGGAGATCCAAGGGGTCCCCACCTGGTTTAAGAGAAAGAAAGGCCTTAGGAGGTCAGGAGGAATACTTGATCTTTGCCGCATGCAGGGGAAGCCTCGGGGCTAAGATGATGCTGTGAGTGGAGGTTGATTGTTCTCACAGCAGGGCGGAGAGCCTTTTTTTTGGCCCAGGGCCATTTGGATATTTGTAACATCACTCGAGGGCCTTGCAAAATCATCAGCTTAAAGGCAGCCTCTTCTATTTGGTCAAACATTGGATGAACTCACCCCTCATGCCTTGGCTGGAACTGGTTCTCTTTGGTGAGGTGTACATGTTAGCTGGTGGTGTTGGTTTCCTGGGCCTTATTGTTGCCCCCTAGTCCGTTCTCCAAGGAGGACCGCTGCCCACTGAAGGGAAGGGGAGGCAGGTGGGGGGATGACTGCCTGTATAGAGTATAGACAAGGCAGGTGGGGAAGATAGGGCTTGGGAGAAGACAACATGCCGAGGACATGCTTGGAATCTTGAAATCACTTTAAAAACTCTCACACTGTCATCGAATCAGTGCTGACTCGTAGCGACCCCTTGTGGGTTTCTGAAACTATAACTGCTGATGGGAGTAGGGAGTCCAGTAGAGCTCCTTCGGAGTTCCTGCTGGTTTTGAGCTGTCAGCCATACAGCTTGCAGCTTAGTGCCTAAGCAGTACACCCCCAGGACTCCACTTAGACATTTAGTGCGGAGTGGGAACCCAAAGCCCATCTATAGGCAACTGGACAACCCCTTACAGAAGGTTCCCAGGGAGGAGATGAGCCAGTCAGGGTGCAGGGTATCAACAATGAAACGTACAACTTTCCTCTATCTTCTTAAATGCTTCCTCTCTCCACTATCATGAGACCAATTCTACCTTACAAATCTGGCTAGACCAGAGGATGTACACTGGTACAGATAGGAACTGGAAGCACAGGGAATCCAGGACAGATGATCTCTTCAGGACCAGGCGTGAGAGTGGCGATACCTGGAGGGTGGAGGGAAGGCAGGGTAGAAAGTGGGAACTGATTACATATAACCTCCTCCCCAGGGGAAAGACAATAGAAAAATGGGTGAAGGGAGACATCGGACAGTGTAAAACGACAAAATTTTAATAATTTATAAATTATCAAGGGTGCATGAGGAGGAGGGCAGGGAGGGAGGGGAAAAATGAGCTGATATCAAGGGCTCAAGTAGAGAGCAAATGTTTTGAGAATGATGATGGCAACAAGTATACAAATGTGCTTGACACAATGGATGGATGGATAGATTGTGGTAAGAGTTGTATGAGCCCCCAATAAAATGATTTTAAAAATATTGGAGGAGGAAGAGAAATAAAGCCAGATGTTCTCAGGAAGACAGACGTTTATTCCTTTTACGACTCAAATGATCTCTGATCTTTGTGGACAGTAGCCCTGCTTACATTGTGGGTCTGAGTTCAGCTGCTGAGCTGAAAGTCAGCAGCTAGAAACCACCAACTGCTCCAAGAAGAAAGATAAGATTGTCTGCTCCTGTAAAGATTTGTAACCTTGGAAACCTGCAGGGGCAGCTTTGCTCTGTCCTGTTGGAAAAGACTGGTGGCAGTGAGTGAGTGAGTGAGTGAGTGAGTGAGTGAGTGAGTGAGTGAGTGAGTGAGTCAGTCAGTCAGTCAGTCAGCCAGCCAGTCATTGGGTTCCTGGGTGGCACACGTAGTTTAGTTAAGCACCCAAATATGAGCCAGAAGGTTGGCAGTTCAAACCCACCCATAGGTCCCTTGTGAGACGAGGCTGGCCCTGTGCTTCAGTCCTGAAAAGCCAGTGCTGTTGTTCTCCGCACACAACGCAGCACAGCAGGAGCGCTAAACAAATAAGAGAATCCTGGCACTCTTACACATCCCAAATGCACACGTGTCAAAGATCATATTGAAATTACTATTGGATTAAGCCCAGCAGGTGTGAGAGCGGCTGGAAGCAGAGGTCAGACACCACAGATTCATACGGAATTAAAGGCATGCTGAAACGAATTTCCCGATGGACCCCCACACAGGGGGCTTTTTGCAAGGTGCCCTGGTGGTGATTTGGGGCTGCTGACCATAAGAGCAGCAGTTCAAACTGTCCAGCCTGGACACCAGGCTGAAAAAGGAGCCTGTCTGCTCCCTTACGGTCACCGTCTCAAAGACCACGGGGAGTTCTTCCCTGACCTGTAGGGTCACTATGAGTTGCAATCAACTGGAAGGCGGATTTTTTTGTTTTTAATAAATGAGTGCCTCTTTCCGCGGGTGTGGTGGGGCTATCCTTCCAGGAAACGGGGGCCATTTGCATATCTGTCGACTAGACTAGGTGTTCTCATAATGTAGCTTGTGGTCACAAGTTGGGCTGTTAATTGTAAGGTCAGCAGCTTGAAGCCAGTAGCCACTCCGAGGGAGAGAGATGAGGCTTTCTGCTCCAGTAAAGAGTTACAGTCTGGAAACCCACAGGGGCAGTTCGACCCCATCCTGTAGGCTCTCTGAATCAGCATTGACTCGTTGGCAGCGGGTTTGTGCTTTGAACACTGGACTACCTTGTCCAGTCACTAACAGTGACCAGACTTCAGACGTCACTTCTTTGAGGACCAGTGAGTGCTCCTGTGTGAGATGCCTGCATTCCAGAGCCAGGAGGCCTCCTCCGCTCTTTTGCTCATCGCAGGGGCTGGAAGCTCCTGTTCCTTCATTATGCCTGAGATTTGGGGGCTGGCAATGAGAATCATTTTGTGTGATTTCTCCTTCCCCCAGAAGGAAGCTGGGAGATCCGGCCCTGGAGCGGAGCCTAGCCAGCAGCTGCAGCCACGGGCCTGTCCCTGCTACTGATGTGGCACACACTCCAGGAAGATAAGGAAAGGCAGGAGGATTACATCTGAGATTATCTAGAGGACCAGCTCTGCAGGCTGATAGTGAGCAGATAGTCTTATTTGCTGCCGCTACCAAGGAGAGCCACTTTGAAAGGATGCTGGGGAGCTGCCTCCTCCTGTGTCAGGAAGTTGTCTGATGAGGGAAGAGACCACCCAGCTCTGCCCACATTCCCCAAGGATCCAAGAAGGGAAGGAATTCTCTCTCTCTCTCTCTCTCTCTCTCTCTCTCTCTCTCTCTCTCTCTCTCTCTCTCTCTCTCTCTCTCTCTGTGTGTGTGTGTGTGTGTGTGTGTGTAGGGAATTCTGAGTTTGTGTGTATGGAGAGAGATTTCTGAATAGATGTGTATAAGTACCTATATGGCAGAGCCCTGGTGTCATTGTAGGTTATGTGTTGGGACTGCTAGCCACAAGGTCAGCAGTTCGAAACCAGCAGCCACTCGCTGGGAGAATAGGAGGCTTTCTACTCCTATAAAAGAGTTAGTCTTGGAAACCCACAGGGGCAGTCCTGTCTTAAAAGGTTGCTATGTGTTGGAATACACTAACTGGTAAACCCATTTTTATGTGCATGTGTACACACATACACATACACACACATATATGTAGAGATAGGGTTTTCTAAATATGTGTGTAGGGAGGGATTTCTGATGTATATGTTTATATCTGCATATGTATGTATATAAAAGTTATTCTCAGAAACTCACAAGCACAGTTCTATCCTGTCCTCTAGGGTTGCTATGAGTTAGAATTGACTTGATGGCAGTGGATATGTGTGTGTGTGTGTACATATATACACACATAGATGGAGGAGTTTCTGAATAGATATGTGTACATATATATATCAATAGATACAGATATATGGAGGAAGGGGTTCCTCATGTGTGTTTGCATGCACACATACACACACACGGAGGGGTTTCTGGTGTGTGTGCCTGTGTACATATTCCAGTTGCCCTTGAGTAGATTCAGACTTATGGCGATCCCAGGTGTTTCACAGTAGAACTCTGTCCATACGGGTCTCAATGCCTAGATTTATTTTGGAAGAGATCTCCAGGCCTTTCTTCCAAGGTGCCTCTGGAGTGGACTTGAACTGCCTACCTGAAGGTTAGCAGCCGAATGGGTTAATCATTTGCACTGCTCATTTATGTGTAGACATACATGTGTGTGTATGAGTGATGTCTGACCTATGCCCTTTGTAGGCTGAACTGTAGCTGTATAAGCCAGAGGTGGGCCTCAGGGCACACATGCCCAGCAATCGTATGTGTTTGTGCAAAGCTGCCCTGTGCCTGAGATATTCTCATGATGTCATGGTTCCTCCAAATTTAAGAACCTCTTTCTACCCCATCAGTGGCCCAAACTGTGTGTTCCATGTGTGCAATTAAAAAAAAAGTGCAGATGAACCCAAACTAAGCACACTCATAGCCCTTAAGTCGCCGTCGACTTGGAGACCTGAGAGTTGGTAGCATCGCCGCAGTGGGTTTCTGAGACTCTTCACAGGAGCAGACAGACTCATCTGTCTTCCACAGACCAGCTAGTGGTTTTGACTGCCGACAGGGCTCCTATCCCGAGTCAGGTTCTCCCGCACTCCAGGTCCCGCGTGCCAGGTACAGCTGGCTGGTGCAGTGGGGGCAGCCTGCCCAAGCACTGCCTGGTATCCCTCCACACCAAGGGCTGGAATGGAAGTCCCAGTGAAAGGGCAGGTGCCTAATACCATGCAGCCCAGACGCCCTCAGGTTGAGGCTAGCTTCCCCGTCATGTCGGTTGGTTCTGGTGTTCCTGTTCAGTGAGCCACCTCCCTGCCTGACCACTGGGTCCAGATCCCAGGCAGTAGGGGCAGGGCATCTTTGTTGTTGCTGATAGGTAGGTGCTACTGAGTTGCTTCTGACCCATAACAACCCCTATGCACTACAGAAGGAAACACTGCCCCGTCCTACACCATCCCCACCATCATTGCTCTGCCTGAGCCCATGGTTGCAGCCACTGTGTCGGTCCAGCTCCTTGAAGGCCTTTCTGCTCTTCACTGCCCCCTCACTTTACCAAACATGATGTCCTTCTCCAGGGACTGGCCCCTCCCTGCAGGGACCAACATAAGGCCAAAAGATGGAATAAGCAGTCTCACCATCCTTGGCCCCAAGGGGGCAGCTCAGCTGGTCCTCATCCTCTCAAAGAAACCATTGCCTGACTGAATGACAGCATTTAAAACCAAATTCCACTCCCTGCCTTCAACCCCCCCCCCCCACTTTGAGCTTGCTAGAGTGGGCACCCTGGCACCCAGCACTCTTCACCCTTGCCTTGTGCTTGGTTTCCAACTTTGGGTGGATCACCCCTGAGGCTTCCAGTTAAAACTACGCCCACATTCACTTTGTTTAGGAAATAACCGTAATAAAGGAAACTGTTTCCTCTCACCCCCCCCCCCCGTACCCCCACTCCCCCAGTGTTACAAAGTACAGCAGGCAAGTGAGGGCAGAGCCATCCACAGCCATGCTGGGGGGAGCAGTTTCCCCCCCTCAGGCAGCCTGCCTTTGGCTCACCTCCCCCAGCCCTGTGCTGGGGTGTGGCTCCCTACTCCTTACTTTGTCATCTGAAAGCAATTTTGTTCAATTAAAGATTAGAATTTCATTTCAGCTGGCGGGCTTCTGTGCAGAGGAAATGATGCATTAATGAGCCCGCAGATGCCAGCTTGCAGCCCCGCTGTTTGCAGAGCCTTGGCTCTGGGATTCAGATCAGAAGAGGGGTAGGGGCATTGTTTACTGGCTGGCATGCTAAACGGAGGTGGGGGAGGAGGGGGCGGTGCCCTATTTGCAAACCATTGATCATTCTGCTTGCGCGGAGGTAGAAATGCGCTGGGTGGGACATTTGAAATCATGACTCTGAAAATCAGATAAGGGAGGGCATCCATGCCAGGTGCCACCCAAGAGCTGGTGTGTTGCTAATGGCTGGACCCCACCAGGCCACACTGGTCAGTACGAATGGCTGTCCCTATGGATGGGGATTGAGTGTCACTTCTTGGAAAGGGATATGGTGAACCATGAGGGTGGAGTGGGGGAGAGAGTTTGTGTGTGTGTGTGTGTGTGTGTGTGTGTGTGTGTGAGCTTTTCACTCCCAGATAGATGTGAAGGACAGGGGACCCGTCAAGGCTGACAATCTCATGGGGCTTAGAAGACTCACTGCCATCAAGTCCATTCAACTTGCTGTGACCCTGTAGGGACAGGGTAGGCTGTTCCTGTGGATTTCTGAGACCGCAGCTCTTCACAGGAGAGAGGAGTCTCTTCTTTCTCCCAAGAAACAGCTGGAAGGTTCAAATGGCTGACCTGCAGTTCACAACTGAGCCTGTAACCACTCCGCCACCAGGGCACCTTATAGTCGCCCTAAGGAATTAAACCAAGAAGCCACTTTTAGGAGGCAGGGCCACCAGAATGGTTAGCAAACAAAGCACAGATGGTGGTACCGGGTCACCTCTGAGGAAAGCACCAGCCGCTCTGCCGGTGAAGGGCAGTACTTCTTCGGTCTTACCTGGGAAGCTCACAGGGGCAGTTATTCCCTGGCCTAGTGGGAGACCATGCATCAGTCCTGATTTGATTGCAGTGGTTTGAGTTACATTTGATTTTAAATCGTGATTTTTTTTTAGTCTCTGCCCTATGCAATATTTGCAGGATTGGGGATTATATTCCACGGAGTATTTGGGAATGCTAAAAGATTGTTCCGCCGATCCTATACAAAGATACGTATTTGAAATGAAACTTCACTCTTAGATAAAAGTTATAAAGCAGCAAATCTAAATTTGTTATATGTTTAATCTACCTAAAGCCCCCCCCCCCCCGGCTGAAAAATGACAGACAGATTGTGAAACACGTTCTGAGTAAGCTTCAAAAGTTGGGTAGATACTACGTGATAGCTACTTCATTATAGGCTTGTATCGGCTATTGGGGATGAGCCATTTACCTGTGATTGCTTTGCTCTTGGGGAAATCGGTGCTCATTTTCGAGAGTATAATTGGTTCAAGCAGTAGAGACTTGGAAAAGAAATCCCTTGTTCATGATCCATCACACAGCATGTGTTAAAGATGGATGTTGGTAAAACACTCGGCACTCTGGGGAGAGAAGGGGAATTCTTCCGGGTGATAGAAGACATGTCTGTCAACATCCCAGCCAACCTCCCCCTCAGTGGGGAAACCCGGAGGTCAGGAAGAAGACAGGTTGCCTCTCTTCACCATTTCAATCGGCAGGAAGGAGGAAAGACATCAGGTTGAAAAAGCAGCAGCAACACGCTCCGCTGTTTACAGGTGACATGATCTTTTATGTAGAAAATGCTCAAAGAGCCACAAGAAAGTAGTTGTTAGGCACTGTTCAGTCAGTTCCCAGTCATCCCTAGACCACGTGACAGAAAACACCTGTCCCATGTGGTCTAGGCTTTGCCCTTAGAAGAAGTAGATCACCAGATCTACCTTCTATGGAGCTACTGGAAGCTCTTTACCTGCCAAGCATTCAGTGACAGGCTAAGGGCTTACTTGCTGTGTCAGTAGGCCTCCTTAAATGACAGCTTCCAGCAGTTAGGAATTATTACAGCCGAGTTCCGGGGTTATAAGATCAACAACCAGAAGTTAGCTGTCCAGTCTCTAGACCAGTAGTGAAACAAGCTTAAAGGGAAAATAAGGAAACACTTCCATTGACAATAGGATCTAAAAAAATAATATGTGTAGGAGAAGCCAGAGTTGACTATGGAGAGGCTTTTGTACCCCAAACACCATTTTCAGGGCGGTTGCTAAAGAATTGAAGTGGAGAGTGTGGACAGATGAAAATGATTGCTGTTGTGAGATGTCAGTGCTACGTAAGCCAATGCCCACATCGAGGGTTAATCATTAGCATGGCTGGAACAGTCCTTTTCATAGAAATGGAAAGGGCAATTGGCATAGGCGAGTGGCATTGACAATACAGTAATACACCCACACGTAACACATAGATGGCCAGTTAATATCTGAGTCCATTCCATGGGGGGAAAGATGGTTTTTTTTGACAGATGGAGCTGCGATAAGTAACTAGATCTCTCATGCAATAATTGGACCCATCCTTCAAGCCATGTGTGGTGATGTCTTCAAAATGGACCAGTGACTTCAAGACAACAACTAAACCCATTAAGAGTCTTAGGAGAAACATAGAGGTACATCTTCAAGACCTTCTGTGTGACATTGAGTTTGCAGATAGGACACTGAGAGCCTGAGCAGCAACAAAGAAAAGGTGAAGAAATTAGACATCCTTAAAAACCTTTTTGCAGCAGGACTTTACCCCAGGGTTAATTGATGACCAATAGGATGGGAGACTTTTTTGGTAAGAAACAAAGGGTTGAATATCCAGAATTTGGGTATGCAAAGAACTCTTACAACTCAATAACATAAAGACAACCCTGTTAAAAAAAGAGGGAGGAGGTAAATGGATTTTTTCCAAGAATAAAATGGCCAATAAACACATAAAAATAGTCAACATCATTGATGATTAAGGAAAGTGCAAGTGCAAATCACAATGAAATACTCTTTTACCACAACTAGGGGGTGACTTGGAGGACTCGGGTGTGTCTCACACAAACCCTGGTATTGTCATTTGCCTCAGATGCATGTGAAAGTGGGACATTAGACTAAGCAAGGCCAAAGAAAATTCAATGCATCTGAATCATCGTGCTGACAAAAAATATGAAAAGGATCCCGGTGTGCCAAAAGAACAAATCCGTTTGTCTTGAAAGAAGTGGCCAGAATGCTTTTTAGAAGCAAGGATGGCAAGATTTCATCTCACATCCTTTGAGCATGTTATTGGGACACTCCAGTCCCTGGAGAAGGGCATAGCGCTTGGTAGAGGGACAATGAAAAAGAAGGTCAATCTAGCTCAGAAGCAACAAAGCCCACATGAACAAAGCACACCAGCCTGTGTGATCACAAGGTGTCGAAGGGATCAGGTATCAGGCATCAAAGGGAAAAAATATCATTGTGAATGAGGGACAGTGCGGAGTGGGGACCCAAAACCCATATGTAGGCAACTGGACATCCCCTTACAGAAGGGCCACGGGGAGGAGACAAGCCAGTCGGTACAGGGTAGCAACGATGAAATATGCAACTTTCCTCTAGTTCTTGAATACTTCCTTCCCCCACTATCTTGATCCCAATTCTACCTTGAAAATCCGGCTTGACCAGAGGATGTACACTGGTGAAAATAGGAGCTGGCAACACAGGGAATCCGGGACGAATGGTCCCTTCAGCACCAGTGTTGAGAGGTGATACCAGGAGGGTGGGGTAGAAAAAGGGAACCAATTACAAGGGTCTACATATACCCCCCTCCCTGGGTGACAGACAACAGGAAAATGGGTAAGGGGAGACGTCTGACAATGTAAGACATGACAAAATAATAACTTGGAGATTATCAAGGTTCATGAGGGAGGGGGCTGGCGGGGAGGAAGGGGAGAACATGAGGAGCTGATGCCAGGGGCTCAAGCAGAAGACAAGTGTTTTGAGAATGCTAAGGGCAACAAATGTACAAGTGTGCTCGACAGGCCGGATGGATGGATTGTGATGAGAGTTGTACGAACCCCCAATAAAATGATGTGAATAGAAAAGGGAAAGGGGAAGACCAGAGCCATGGTGGATTGACACAGTGGTTGCAACAGTGGCTGCAAGCATGAGACCAGTTGTGGGAAGGCACAGAGCAAGCAGTGATTTGGTCTCTTGTGCACCGGGTCAGTATGAGTCGGCACCAACTCAACAGCACCGAACAACAGGATTTATTGGAAAAATGGAAAATAAATGCTGACAAGGACATGAAGAGGTAGAAAGGCATGTGCTGGTGGCAATGTAAAATGATACAGACTTTAGGGAAAATAGTTAGACACAAAATGATATGGCCCATCCATCCCATTATGAGGCATACATACCGCCTTAGGACTTGGACACAGGGACTTAAGCAGATACTTAGACAGTGGTGTTTCCGTCAGTGTTATTCTCAACAGCCCAAAGAAGGGAGCAACTCGATTGTTCATCATCACAGGAATGAGGAATCAGACCTGTGATGGGTGAGAGAGACTTCTTATGGACTTTGGACATGTTACCAGGAGGAGCTCGTCCCTAGAGAAAGCATGCTTGGTAAAGTCCAAACCCCAGGGCCATTGGGTTGATGCTGACTCCCAGCGAGCCCAGCGAGGGCTTCCCAGGTTGTGAACATCCCCATGGGAGAAGATGGCCTCATTGTTCTGCATCGTGTCGGGTGGGTGTGAACTGCTAACGTCATGGTTAGCACAATCCAAAGCTTAGCTGACAGCTTGGTAAAGTAGAAGGTTAGCAACAAAAACAAACAACAACAAAAAAACAGGGAAGATCCTCAAGGAGATGGATTGATACTGTGATTGCAACAGTGAGCTCAAGTCAAGCAGCGCCACAATTGTGAGGATGGCACAGGACCCAGCAGTGTTTTGTTCTGTGAACCGACTCCCTGACACTAAGGATGACAGAGAAGTGACGCTCTCATGCAGTCTTCCAGATGGATGAGCCTGGAAAACGTGCTGAGTGAGTCACCTGTAACCACACTTAGGTGCACGATCTAGAGCAGGCAAATACATGGAGGACGAGGTTTCTCCGTGGTCATCAGGCTGAGGAGAGGATGGGATTGGTGTTGCTTATTGATTTTTTCCCATTGGGTCGAAGGAAAACCCTTGATAATACACAGTGGTGATGGGACTGCAACATAGTGAACATAAATAATGGATCTAAATGAGTATCCTTAAGGATGATTAAAGTGGTAGTTATATAAAGTATACATATTATATATACGTGTGTGTACCCACATGCATCTGCATAAACAAGAGCCCTTAAAGAAGTTCATTGAAAAGTTCCATTATCTTTAAACTCCTGTATGGATGTGCGTATTTTATATCTTCTTTCATGAAATGCCTTTGTCTTCTAAGAGTGTTTTATGAAGACAGAGCGATTCTTGAGGGACTGAAGTTATTTCCCCTGGCAAGCTTTCCTCTGCCACCAGTTTATGTGTGGGCATAGAAGTTAACTATGACATGAACACTTATTGAAACCACCTGAGACTTCTCTGAAGCTGAGCAAGACAAAGCTACGACCTTCGCCCCACATTGTCCTCTTCTGCCTTTTCGTTTTTCTCACCAAGCCTGGTCGTATATTCCGATCGACTTCTCTCAGCCAATGAGCGAGCAAGGTGGCCTCCACCTGAATTTCCGATTGGTGAGTTATCTTGCATGTCATCAGGGAGAACTGAAATCTTGATCTCTGGCCTTCTGAGTCATTGCCCTGTCTACTACCTACCTCTGTTGACTTTTGCAAGTAACTGATTTGGGCATTAGGCGGTCAAGGAGTAATTGCCCCCGAGTTCCCCTCCGCTCGCTTGGAAAATGAAGAGGTGTATTCATCCCTGGGCACTGGACTGGAAGAAGAATTTGCCTTTGGTTTCATACACGTCTATAATTGCCTGCCTGGGCTCTTCTGATGAGAAGCGGCAACTAACCTTGTACAGCCAGCCCCTTGCAGTGTGTGATGTTGAAGCGTTGAGCTGTTAACGCTTGGTTGTTGGAGGCTGGGGTTCCCGCTCTGAATTATGTATGGCCAAGATGCTGGAAAACAGTACTCTGTTAATGATGCGAAGCCGACACTTTCTTCTCTTGATGACTCTTCAATGCCAGCTGCATTCACCGAGCACCGGCATCGGGCATTTGGTGAGGGTGCTAGACCACAAGGATGCCCAGTGTCCCACGGAGTCCTGCTCCAGAGCCTGCCCGCCCTTGATCCCTGTGGTACCCGCCATCCCACCTCTGAGCTCTCCTTCTGGCTGCTCTGTTTCAACATGTTTTCACTCTGACTTGGAACATTACCTTTCAATTTGTGGGAGGCATCCGCTTGTATTTCCACCCACCCCAAGAGGTACATAAACCCTGAGAGGTGGGTGAGGGATCTGTGGCTGAGACTGTGATTTCACGCAGCCAGGCCTGCTAGTCCAGGGGAGAGGACCTTGAAAGATGTTTGTTGGGTGAGTCAGTGAGGCTTCTGTCTTGTTGGGGAAACTTCCAGGAGTGAATTAATGTTTTTCAGTATTTGATTGCTTTGGAACAACTTCTTGATTCTGATTTTTCATGAACATTTTGAAGGCCCCTCATACCTGCAATAGATTTCAGCAGACCCTGTAACAAGGTCCTGAGCAGAGAAGCTCGGCATTTAGCAAAATGGAAGGGTGGACACCAACAGTCTTAAAGGTTCACATTTTCAAGGTATGAGAACGGGAGAGAAACTATTAGAAATGAGATTTCACTCTGATTACAAGGGAATTCCTAAAAATACCGAGATAGCGTCTTCTTAATTGTTCCATTTTCATTGTTCTTTTAATGGTGGTGAAAATGCATTTTGAAGCCTATGCCAGGGGCTTGGGTGGAGAGCAGATGTTTTGAGAATGATGAGGGCAATGAATGTACAGATGTGCTTTACACAATTGATGTATGTATGGATTGTGACAAGTTGTATGAGCCCCTAATAAGATGATTAAAATGCATTTTGAGAATCTGATGGCTTATCTAATGGGAAAACCCAATCACTTCTTTGCATACTTTATAAAATAAAGCAAGATGCCCATTGCCATAGAGTTGAAAAGTGGACTCCGACTCCATTAACCCCCTGGGGTTGAGAATTGCAGTGTGCTCTGTGGGGTTTTCAGTGGGTGACATCGACTTGTCCATCTTTGGGGGAATCCTCAAGCCTTTAACCATTTTCCCCACCAGGCACACTCATGGGCCCTGGATTTAGGGTGTAAGAGGATGTATCACTCAATAATAGGTGAGCAGAACAGATGTAGGGCGCACACCTACTGTGGTGATGGGGCCTGTCTTTGTTGCCTTGATTTCTGTTTTCCTCCTCAAGAATTTCCCACTGCTCTCCTCCTGGGCAGGGCTGAGCTTTGTCTGCTGTCTTCTCAGGTGTCTCACGGACCTAGACTAGCATCTGCTTCGTGGCTGGTCTTTAGCAGTGTGCTTGGTGAGGTTCACAGATTACACAAAAGGGCATTTGCTCTCTTAATAGCTACGAGGAGGAAACAATCAAGCAGTGACTTTGGCTGCTGATACTGCTCAGGGTAAAACTCAAGTCAGTATTTAAGTTAAACATGTGTGTGTGTGTGTGTGTAATAAAAATTGAAAGACAACAAAGAAATCTGGCTCTGTCTTTAAGTACTAAGGTTGAAACAAAAAGCTCCAATAACCATATGAAGTAACTGGTTAAGTACGAAATCCCCCTAACCCCCCCCCCCTACCTTTCAACAGAGAGTAGAACTGCCCCCTAGGGTTTATGAGTGTACATCTTTGTGGGAACAGACAGCCTCATCTTTCTCTCACAAAGCCACTGGTGGATTTGAACCACTGACTGTGGGCTTAGCAGCCCAGTGCTTACGCCACTATGCCACTGGGGCTCCTTGTTAACTCTTAAGGGTAACAACCAACAAAGCAAAACAATTACAAAAGTCCACAAATGCAAAGTTTTGCCCAGAGGAGCTTATAGTCTATGTGAAGTGACCATGCATCCGTACTGAAAAGTGAAGTAATAATTCCACAGTCAGAGATAGTTATAAGTGCGTTTTGATTCCACGGACCTTTTCACCACCTCCCTACTCTCACTCCCCCATCCCACCCTGCCCATGCGTACTCTAAAAACTCAGCCAAGGGGAGATCTGTACTCTGGCTGATGTGGAAAGATGTAGGCTAGAAAGAAGGGCACTTTACCCCCCAGGCTTTGCACCCTCGTTCTGCACGATGTTGGGAAATGGCTTTCATTGGCTTGACCCCAGTTGTGTTGTTAGTGTTATATGTTCTCTACTAGCTTTGTCCACACATCAGTCTCAACAAAGTCTAGGGGATGTAAGGTGTTTACCCCAAAGCCCTGCTTTTTAGATAACTTTAGTCTTATCATTGCCTTTGTGTATTACAACTCGAAATTGTGATGGTCTTACTCAACCTGCCCTATATGTCAGTGAGTCAATTCTGGCTCAGGCAACCCTGGAGGGGAGGAGAGGACTGTTCCTCTGGGTTTCTGAGATTGCAATTTTTCATGGGCATAGAAAAGAAAGTCTGGTAGAACGTCTGGTGGTTTTGAACTGCAGACCTTGGGTTAGCAGCCCAACTCGTCACCATTTTGTTACCAGGGCTTCCTATAGATTACCCAAGTCCACCTCCAGAATTGCCTCATCACCACCTTTAGATGGTTTCTGAGATGGTAAACCGTTATAGAAGTAAAAAAGCCACATCTTCCTCCCAAGGAAGAGCTGGTGTGTTTGAACTACTGACCTTGTGGTTAGCCACCCAGCGTGTAATACAGTATGCCTCCATGTCTCCTTACGAAAAAAAAATAGTATTTGAGAAATCACCCCAAACGGTCACCGTCTCCTTTAAAACCTTTTCCATTAACCCAATGCCAAGGAGACCAGGATAAGCCTCGCTTCTTGCAGCATCTTTCTTATGACTTTCATCAGGCCAGCTGTAATTGTTGTGGAAGGGGCTGTCAGGTCAGCTGCGACTCATTGAGCCTCCTCATCAGCACAATCAGGGCTATGTCTGAGCCCACCGATGTTGCCACTGCATCCACCCATCTTACCCAGTCTTCCTCACTGTCTACTTCCTCTAAGACATGCTTGCTCATGTGTTCATTCTTCCTTGAGTTTGAGATAGACTCAACATCCTTTGCCAGTACCGTGATGTAAACATATCACCCCTTCATTCTGCATTCTTTATCATCCAACTTTCATGTGTATGTGAGGCCGCTGGCACGGCCATGGCTTGGGGCAGGCGCACTTGAGTCCGCAGTGTGGCTTCTTTGCTCTCTAATGCTTTGGAGGCGTCTTTTGCAGCAAGTCCACCCAGCGCAGTAGGTCATTTGATTTCTTGACTGACAAGTCCATGGGCACTGATGGTTGGTCCAGGAAAAATGAGCTTTGTTCCCACTTCAATTTCTTGGTGATTTGTCATGACGTTTACCGATTGGCCTAGATGTGAGGGTTTTCTCACTTTCTAAAGATTCTGGAATGTAAAGCGTCTTCCTTTCTTCATATGGGGCCTCTCCCCACTTGTCATGGCATGTTAAAAGTGCTACTTGATATTGTAAGTAAGATAAATTCGAGTTTCAAGCGGCTAGTTTGAATAACTTCATTTATCTTCATATTGTACAGTGCCAGTTTTAAATGGAGATACAAGAACACTCAACTCGCGCGGAACCGCCAAATTTATGCAATTCATGAATTGTGCCTTGTCCATCCATGCGTATTTTGTTCTTACAACAAGAGCAGCGCTCACTGAAAGTTCCATGGCTCACATCCATCAGATGTTCTGCAAGGGGAAAGACGGGGTTGTCTGTGCTCACAAAGATTTGAAGCCTTAGAGACTATATGAGTTGGTATCTGTGCGAAGGCAGTGGGCTTAAGGGCCTGCTATTTGTGGTTTGTGAGGAATGAGGATTTATCGTGGACTGCGTGTGTGTGTTTCCTACCTATCCATCTCCATTATTTTCAGCAAAAGTAATGGACCCAATCTGAGGGGGCTTCACAAAGTTCATTGACAAATAGAATGACCAGGCATGGGGATTTTCCCAAACTTCCTAGAGCCCCTGTGCAGAAGCATGAGTGAGAAAGGGTCTGATCAGACACCACTGCTCCTTAGCCCATCATTGCCTCCTTTCTATATTCTAAGCAAGTTCTGGATTAAAGAGAAAGGCTGGCCTCTCACTGCTGTCCCTGCCTACTCTTATTTGGTTGTGGATAGTCTTATACAAAAGGAGACTCCAAATATCAAGTGTAATTTAAGGAAAACATTTATTAAGTTTTAAACCTGACAGAGACAAGCCAAGGACAAAGATACATCTTGTAAGAGAACCAAATCTAGAGACACTCAAGTGTGTAAGAGAGAGCTTTACATCAAAGAGCAATTGTATATTGAGAAAACATCCCAGCCCAGTCCAGGTGAAGTCCACGTGTCTGATACTAATCCATAAATCCATCTTCAGACTCACACAGCACATGAAATGATGCAAAGTGCAGGAAGAACACAGGCTGGTGGGTGAAAAGTCTTGTGGATCCAGTGGAGGTGGAAGCATCTCAGCACTGGCACTGGTCTCCACGTGGCTCCTCCTGCTCTTTGAGGCTGGCTCCTCAACAGGAAGGTGAGGCAGAGAGAGAATGTGGCCCACCACAGGCAGAAACAGAGGAAGTTCCCAGAATCCTCATGAGAAGGCCATGCCCACAAGGAGGCATCATCCGGCTGTGACTTGATTAATGGGCTAGAGCCTATCCCTACAGTTACTTATCAAGTTGACATGAAATTCCGTAACTACCACAGGGGGGAACCATTAGCAGGAGCTATCATAATGGCATCTGAAGGTTTGTTGAAATTTGGGGGGGATTTAAAAAAGACCTGGGAGGGCAAAGAAGACTGATAGCCAGGCACGATTGGTAGCAGATCAGCATATCATAGTTACGGGTGAAGCTATACAAGTAAGAGGGCCATGGTTTGGACATGGGCTCTATGGGAGACAGAAGAGCTTGCAAGATTGACCCAGGGCCTTCAGACCAAGGCCGTCGGGCCATGCGTCATAACTACCCAGTCCTGAGCCATCTCACATTGGTTATATTTGAGCCCAGTTGCAGCCGCTGTGTGCATCCATCTCATTAAGGACCTTCCTCCTTTTTCTTGCGCCTCTATTTTGTCAAGACTGATGTCATTTTCTAGGGAGCAGTCTCATGATAAATGCCCAAAGTACTTGGTATGACAGTCTCCACCAAGGACACACCCAGGGGAGACTGCTTCTCCCTGGGCTGTTTGTGGGGGTGTGTGTTTATTTGTAGAAAATGCACTTTCTAACCCATTCTCCCTGAGGGAAAGAGTGTTTCACATCCCTGGCTAATGGTCAGAAAGAATTCAGTGGAGGTTTAATCCGAAGGGAGGGACTGCTAATGGATTTCACTGTTATCCTTAGCCTTCTGAAGAGCCAGAACTCAGAAGGTACGCTCTAATCCAGGACCTAGCAAGTTTTCCTGTTCAGCCCTTCATCTCTCACTACACCCTGTCCACAAAGGCATGTCATCCGGATGAGAAAGACCATTAGCATGAAAACATCATGGGGTCTCAAGTGTTTATAAAGATTTGGGGCCTTGAAAAGGATGTGAGAGGGCAAAGGAACCTGTGTTAGGTCGGGTTGACTAGAGAAACAAATCCAGCAAAAGATTTTTATATCAAAGAGCAATTGTATCTTGAGAAAAGATCCCAGCCCCCTCGAGATCAAGTCCATAAGTCCGATATTAGCCCATATGCCCAATACTAGTCCATAAATTCCTCTTCCATCTCATGCAACACATGCAACAATGCTGAATGCAGGATGATCACAGGCCAGTGGGTAGAAGTTCTTGTGGATCCAATGGCAGTGGAAACATCTCAGTGGTGTCATGGATCTCCACAGCATGAAAGGGAAGGCAGAGAAAAGTGGGCCTGGCCTCCAGTGAGCTATTTATCTCCATAGCTCCTCCAAAGGAGGTCATCAAGCTGAGACCAGATTGACAGGCTAGACCCCGCCCCTTCGCTCAAGTTGACAAGAGATTATGTAACTGCCACAGAATCTGACCTCTGAGCATGATTGGTAGCCATGTGTGAGAGCTTTTCTACATGTGCATCTGTTCCTGGGTCCTATTGGACTTCCTTTACAGAATTCAAGGTCAGGGGTTAAACCAAAAACCTATATACCAAGTAATTGGTGATCTCTGGGTGGCCACATGATGAAACCCTCAAAGGCTAACAGATAGATTGGTAGTTCAAAACCAACCAGAGCCATGTGGGAAACATAGCCTGACCAGTGTCTCCCCAAAGGCCACTGTCCAGCGCACAGTCCCACTCTGAGCACACGGAGTCGCCTGCAGTCGGCATTGACCACATGGACCACATGGAGAGGGAGGCCTTTTGAGTTCAGGGCTTTGTGGGATTATACAGGTCACAGACCCAGGGCACCAGCCCTGAACCTCATTGATGAGAGTGAGCAGCGGAGGTAGACGCCAGGCTGATGCCCTGTCCTCCTTTTCCCACCGGGATGGATGGCGTGAGTCATCCTTTTTCTTGATTGAAGCTCGGGGTTCACAGGGCGGAATGGTGGGAACATCAGTCCGTTACACCTTTCGCCCTTCCATCGGCGCCTTGCTCCCGTGGTTTCTTCCCTCTCCTTCCTTCTATACCAGCGTCAGGTCGGATGTCTGGAGAGGGACCCAGGCTTCATTCTAAGCATTGCAATGGGCGTCAGCCTCTCCAGTGTGTGAGTTCTCTTACTCTCAGCATTCAGCAATAACATAATATCCAAAACATCATTTTAAGACAGACTGTTCATGTTTTATACCACCTCTCTCTCTCTCTCTCTCTCTCTCTCTCTCTCTCTCTCTCTCTCTCTCTCTCTCTCTCTCTCTCTCTCTCACACACACACACACACACACACACACACATACACACACACTCTACAACCGTTTCTGGTACTCTTTTTATTTCTTCTCAGAGCTGTTTATTTCAGGGCCCCTCTCCTCTCCTCCCCCCGAGAAAGGATGTTGGAGGTTTGCAGGAATGGTGGGAGACGAGCATTTCATGCCCATTGCAGCCCTGCAGTGGGCGGTGGAGAACGGAGCTTGTAGGAGGTACACTTAGGAACCTTGCTGTGCAGTCAGCCAGGAATCCCCCTTGCCCTCCTCAGATGGGGACCACCCAGTTGCTTTGTACATCTGGGGAGGGAGGGAGGGAGGTTAGAGGTAAGTCGGGGGGGGGGGGTTGGGGGGAAGAGGCAAGTGTTATCATCCAGATTCTAAAGAGACTCCACTGACTCATCAAGAGGCTCTGAAGGGAAAGGGTGAATGCCCCAGGGATCCTAGACCCTGGGTGGCGCCTGGGCAGGATGTAGTGAATCTGTTGCCGGAATCTAGCTGCAGGTAGGTTTCTAGAACCTGAGAAATCATTGACAGGTCAGTCACCCCACCTGGTGGATCTGGTAACCCTTGTGGTGCAGTTTGAGGAGCTTGTAGAACACACTCCCCAGGGGGTGGGGCTTGTAGAACACACTCCCCAGGGGGTGGGAGTTATAGAACACACTCCCTGGGGGTGGGGGTTAGTTGGTTTTGAACAGCGTTGGAGCTCTTTTTCCAGTTTCCAAGAAGGATCACTTTGGAGCTATGATGGAGACACTGGTGTCCTCCAAGTCTCCATGTTCTCTCAAAACGGGAGAGTCAGAGTTCCCACGGTATATGATATAACCCAACCCACTCCCACCATACTTGATCACCAAAGTGTCTTGCTCAGGAGGTGAAAGAAATTGACTCCCATTTCCACCTCATGGAGAGGCTGTCTAAGGTGTCCAGGGCTGTAATTCTTCACAGGAACAGATGGCTTCTACTTTATCCCACTGAGCGGCCTGTGGTTTGAACCCACCACCTTGCAGTCAGCAGCCCAACGCTCACACATCCAGGACTCCCTAACATAATTCACTGCCAATTAGTGGCTTCCAGCTCAGCTCAGAGCAACCCTGTAGGACAAGGTAGAACTGCCCTGGTGGGTTTCCGAGTTTGTAACTCTTCTTATGGAGTAGAAGGCTGCATCTTTCTCTCACGGAGGCTGGTGGTTTCAAACTGCCAACCTTAAAGTCTGCAGTCCAACTCATAACCACTATGCCACGAGGGTTCCCTCCTATTGTAAAGAGGTCTAGCACCTGGTTGGTTTTAACTGTGGAGCCACTGTTTGCTGCTATTCTTCAGCCCACCCTAACTGATGATCCTTTTGTGGGCTTAGAAGCTAGACTGGTGAATGTTTCTTAAGCGTGTGAGCACTTGTTGGACGTGCTAAAGGGCAGAGATGTGGCAGTGATCACAGGGGCGAGGCTTGGGGGGGGTGAGAATACCAGGCCTTCCAGGGTGAAGTCAGAGACGGGCTGGACCCACCCACTACTGTTGATGCAATGGTGTCCCTAGAGGAGACACGCCTTCAAGATTTCTGCATTCATGTAATGGTGACACCTAATACCAAGCACTTCCGGCATCTTATCCTGAGAGATTGCGCTTTAGAAAAGTGGCATCCCGCGTGGCCACGGAGAAGGTGCTGCCGGCTCAATTCCAGATGAGAAAGCCAGCGATGGCCACGGGGCCACAGAGCAGTGGACACACCGCTGGTGGGAGAGAAGCAGCAGGTGCAGTGGGTGGCCTTCAGCCCTGCTTCTTGCCCCGTCCTGCAGGTGGGGGACAACCCTGCAGGCTCACTCTCTGGATGCCTTTTTGGGAAATCCCCAGCGCAGGTGACTGGAATCTTCCCTGAACCATTGTCTTTTCATCTTGACTAGGTTCCTTGGTGAATCCATGGATCGTGGATCGTGCTTTGCTGGTGCACCCCCGTCTTTGGTACTCACCCCCAATCACCCTTGGATGCATGTTTTATACTCTCTAAACAGTGAGCCTCGGGCATCCAGGCAATTGACGGTACCTCAACTGAATGCACCCCCTTGGCACTCTGGGTCAGCGTCTTCTCAACCACCGCAGAGAGGCCAGGCATTGGTTCAAAGGCATACGTTGTGGATAGCGAATTAACTTCTCCCCCATGCTTCTCAGCGCGGTCCTAGTATTCTACTTTCATGAAAGAGAATTTTGAGAAAATTGCCGCTTTGATCCTGTTTGCTTGGGCGGCTCAGAAGAGACGACATTACTTGTCCCAGCTAGATGACAAATACAGTGCTTTCCTTTCTGGTGTTATCATGGCTAGTGTTAGTACCGTTGCCACATCGACGATTGGCCTCATCACACTCTCAACGTGACATCCAAAGGGCTCAAAGGCCTAATTGTCCCCGTGCCTTGGAGTCATTGTCCGTAGGGCTTGTGAGCCATGAAGATGACTTGTAGACAGACCCGGGAGGCATGTTCAGGAAATGTTGCAGATTTCAGACTTTGCTGCTTCTAAGTTGAGCACAGACCAGGTGGCCCCGCTGTACCTCACAGAAAGAGCGTCAGTAACCTTCCGGCAGAGTGCAGACTTTGGACCCAGGGTTGTGCAGACGTTCCTCTGCAGAGGCCAGGACTGCATGAATCCTTGACCTCCACCCGAGGGGGAAGACTTCCTTCATTAGCATCCCGTGGCAAGGGGTTCAGGTAGCGTGGAGTGGACCCCATTCGTGGCCTCCCCCAGGAGAACAGTGCTCTGAAGGGTTTCCGCCTGGCTGATTTTCCCAGTGTGGAGTACCAGGCCTTTCTTCCTGCCTGCCTGCCTGTCTGCCTGCCTCTGGGTGGCCTGGAACTTGCCACATTGAGGCCAGGAGTTGAGACCGTTCACAAATTGTATAACCCAGGAACCCTGTGGTGGTCTTAGTTCTGACTACTGAAGGTGAACCCTGAACAGTAACCCTGCACCTAATGAATTTCACTAAACCCTGCCACGGAGTCGGTTCTGACCCACAGTGACCCTCCAGGACAGAGTAGAACTGCCTCCCCGGGGGGGATTTCTTAGACAGTAAATGTTCTCAGTAGTAGAAAGCCTCATCGTTTTCCAGAGGAGTGGCTGCTGGGTTGGAACCGGTGACCTTGTGCATCGCATCCCACGTCACAGCCAATGTGTCACAACTACGCCACCAGGGCACCTTCATGATTCTTGTTCTTCTTTTAAATCATTTTATTGAGGTTTCTTCCAGCTCTGATAAAAGTGCATACATCAATTATATCCAGCGTATTTATACATATGTTGCTATCATCATTTTCTACCTGAGGGATTGATTCGTACAGTAACGGATGTGTAAAAGAATTAACGGTTACTAACAGCCGGTTGTCTGTATCACGTTGTTGGATGTTCCTACCCTGTGTACAACAGCGGCGGATAATTTGTGATCTCAGATTTGTTTTCTGATTTTTTGTTTTGAGTAGATGAACAGGCTGACCTCCTGCCTCTTCGATAAACGCAACCTTTCATTGCACCAGTGTGAAATGAAGAGAAACAGTTGTGATAGAAAACATTCAATTTAAAAAATACAGTGTCTTTCTATAGCAGACTTGGTGGTGGTGTGGTTTTGTGTTGGACCGTGATCTGAAAGGTAGCAATTTGAAACCATCAGCTGACCCACAGGAAAAAAGATGGGGCTTCCTACTCCGGTGAAGAGTTACAGTCTGGGAAACCCACAGGAGCAGTTCAGCCCTGTCTTAGAGGGTCACCATGCGCCAGAACCCACTGGATGACAGTGAGTTAGTTGTCTGTTGGTCAGGAGGAAGGAAGGAAGTCGTAAGTAAGTCTTGATGTCCTCATAGTAGCTTCCACAGGGGTGAGAGGTGGCCTTCGCTTTAGGAATAGTAAGCAAGGCCCAGAAGCCACCCGGTTGGCATTGGGGGATGAGTGAAGTTTTGGCCACAGGACTAGAAAGCAGGAGTTAGCTCCAGTTTGCTTCAGTGTCAGGCTGGCACCCTCAGGGCACACCGGAGCCTCCCGAGGGAGGTGGGGAAGCCACAGGCATGAGTCTGAGAGCAGGTGCCCAGCGATGGCACAAGTTGGATTTCTCTCGTTGCTGGAGACCAGGTAGGCATGCAGGGCGGTGAGCATGTGTGGTTCACATCTTCTCGTGTGTTCCTGTGTTCGTCCAGTGATACAGTCATGTCGGCAACCTCCAAGGGCTTTGTCAGAAGGAGTCTCAGAGCCGCATCATGTAATACGTGGTGGGTTTGCTGGTGGCTCACCAGCTAGCCTGGGACTTGCTCCCAGGAGGCCCAGTCCCCTCTCCCAAGACCTTCATTACAGTGATCACACCCAAAGAAGGCTCCCTGGCAGCTGCTGTGTCTGGAGCTCATTTCTTGCTGACTCGTGATTGGCTCATTTGCCCAACATATGGACCGGGCTTCTTTCTCTACCCCCTTACCCTCCCCAGCACCCTTTTCTTCCATCCTCGGATGTGTACACGGCCCTGATCTGCAATGTCTGCCTGCTGTGTCGGGGTGCTCCGCCCACACACTGGGTTACGCCTTGGGCTGCTAACCCCGAAAGGCTGGTGGTTGGAACCTGCCAGCCGCCCAGAGGGGAGAAGGGTGAGGCAATCAATTCTTTAAAAAAGAGCTTGGAAGGTCTGAGAAGGATGGGCTACGTTCCCGCCACTTGATGCTTCCTCCTTCAGCAGCCCAGATGACAGAGTGGCTTATGTGATGTGCTGTTAACTACAAAGTCTATGGTATGAAACCACCAGCCGCTCCCAGGGTGAAAGGGGTGACCTTCTGCCGCCATAAGATTGAATACCTTGGAAGCAAAGGCTTCCCTTCTGCCCTGTCATTTAGGGTCTGTCTGAGTCAGAATTGGCTGACAACAGGGAGCTTGTTTTCTGTTCAGTATGATTTTTGTCTGTCCATGGGACCTGGAATGTGCTTTTCCACCAATAGTATTCTGCCCCTTGAGTGACTGATTTCCCACCCCCACTTCTGCCCCACCTGCTCTCCCTCGGTTAACATTGGAGCGCAGCCAATGTGGGCTGACTCTTGGCATCCTGGTGGACAAACAACTAGCCAGCTGCCAGCAAGGTGGTGCAGGCTCAGCCCATGCGGAGGTGCCTCGGAAGAAAGGCCTGACAACCAGTTTCTGCACACCACCAGCCCCCATCTGGGGTTGGGGGGAGACGGTTCTACTCTCGACACCCATAAGGTTAACACAAGCTGGACTGCTGAGGTACTGAGTTGTCACAGTAGCTAAGTGAGGCCGAGGTTGTGGTGTCTGGGGACGGAGGAGGGGCCGGGGTCTCCTGAGGCTTGCCAAGACCCGGGGTACACCAGGCTGGCCTCAGCCCCACCCATGGCTACTCACTGACCGTGAGCAGCAGTTGAATGTGAATCGTCCACGGTGCCTGCTTGCAGGGAGTGGTGGGGCTGTGTGTATGCTTTTCAGAAGAATTTGCTGTTGCCGTGGCAACCCCCCTCCCAATCATCCTAATCATCCCCTTGAGGGGCCATCCCAGATGCTCAGCATCCCTCAGGCAACCAGGAAGATTACTTGCTTCCTGTCCTAGGTCAGGGCACCCTTCAGCCTTCCTGTCCATTCTGTGAGGATGCAGGCGCAGGGAAAAGGGGGAGGGTGGGGGTTGGCTATTGGAAAAGGGGCGGGGTTCCAAGCTGCAGGTCTGGCCCCATCCTCTCAGACAGAAAGAACCCCCCAGCCCCACCCCCCAGGCCTGTGTTCCTCTCACCCCCATAGCCCCTCCTTCAGAGGCCCTGGGGAAGGGGCGGGGAGGGAGGGGGCTGACAGGGTGCTGAGATCCCCGCCAAAGGACTGGCGCCCTGTGAAGTCCCCCAACCCTTTGTCAGCAGCCAGAGCCTCTCCTCTCAGGGCAGGGAGGCCTGTCACCCTCTGGAGAATTATTTGTACAATTCAGCAGCTGCGGATGCTCGCCACGCAGCGCCGGGTTATAAAGACGTACGAGTGGAACCACCGAGGTTCACACACTTGTGTTCACCGCTCAGCTGAGAGCCACTTAGGGCGTTCTTGTACAAATGCATTAGATTATGGCTAAGCAGCTTATGGGCGTAAAAACACATTAGAACTTTACAGCACTCTATAAATTACAGTTTTTGCGGCATTCACAGCCACAATGCTAGGTAATTACATTCATTAATCTACTACTAAGAGCACATAAAGTTGCCTCCCAAATGGGGCTGTGTGCGTGTGTCTGTGTGTGCACGTGTGTGCATGTGTGTCAGTGCTCAGCTGGGAAGGGGAGCCCCTGCCCCTCCTCCATCCTGGGTCCATCTTCCCCTGGCCCATTAAGCCCGAGCCGGTAGACGCAGGGTGGTACATGAGAGTACCCCAAGAACACCCAACTGACCCATGTCCTTCAAGGTTAGTGGTCTGGCAAGATGCTGTGCTGAGACACACCTCGTACCCATGGTCTGTGCCTTCTGCTTTTGAAAGGTTTGCAGAGACGTCTCCCTTGGGAAAGCAGACGCTGCTGAGGTGGAGAGTTGGGAAGGGCTATATGTTGGAACCACTAGCAGATGCTTTTGGGGCCTCCAGGGAGTCCTGATGGCCTAGCAGTTATGAGTTGGGCTGCTAACCCCAAAGTCAGCAGTTCAAAACCACCAGCATCTCAGAGGGAGAAAGATGAGACTCTGTACTCTCATAAAGAGCCACAACCTCAGACACCCGCAAGGGGCAGTTGTGCCCTGTCCTTACAAGGTCACCAGGAGCCAGTATCGACCCCATGACGGAGTTTGCGGGCTAGTTGAAGTGCAGTTGTGTTACTTTGGGATCTCTTCGGAGGAACAGTATCACCTTCTCTCAATTTCCTTTCCTTCCCTTTTTGACTTGGGTGAAGGTCCACAGACTAGACCATCGGCTATCCATCCAGTAACTCATGCCCATTTTGCTCCGTCTCGTTGTCTGCATTCCGCTCATTGTGCCAGCCAGCACCCATCCCTATCCTCAGTCCAGAACTCCTCCTGTAAGGACTCTGCTGAGCATGGCCTGGAGCAGATGCTGCCCTTTGCATCTCAAAGGATTGATGGTTCTAAAGCTTAGAGACCTCTGGAGCATCTAGTCTTGAAAGGGCCTGCTGACCAGTGCCTTTGGATAATGCTGCCCTGCAGCTCTCACCTGCTTGAGGTTTCTGAAGTGCGCAGACCACCCTGGTGCTATTGTTCCCTTGATAGACTTGCGAGCAGCAAAGAGATCCGTGGTGGGCAGTCCCTTTGCAGAGGGGGCAAGGTCGACGACAGGCCATGGTCTCTGGGGTTCCACTAGTCTCATCCGAAAGTCTCTGTACCTTCTGTCTTACCTTCTCTTTTTTTCGATTAAAAAAAACAAAACTTTTTTGGGGATGGAAAAAATACATGTAAGAAATGTTTCCATCTTAACCATTAAAACACAACAGAGCAAACCTTTAAGGGGCACGGATTGCAACCACAGGGCTGTACACCTGTTGCTACCCAATTGCAGCATGTTTTCGGCACTTTATCCCACATCAAAGCGAGTACTCACTCGGCACCAACTCAACCTTTTGGATGGTGTGCGGTCTCCCCAGGGAAACGTATGCAGCTGAGCTGAACTGGGGCAGGCAGAGGGAGGTACTGAGGGACTCTGAGTCTGCCCAGGGAGCCTTCCTGGAAATCTTCCGGCTCCCCATTGCTGCCTGGACAAGTGGCCGTCAACTGGATGACTGAAAGCGACAGACAGTGGAGGACTTGTCTGTAGTCCGTGGCAGGGCTGGGTGTGAGCCGGGCTTGGGTTTTTTTGGAGAGCTCCAAGGAGACTCCATTTCTTTGCCTTTTTTGCACCCCCTGCTTCTTGAGGTCCCCTGGTGGGGGCAGCAGTGGGGTGAGTGCAAAGCAAGCTGGGGAAGGTGAATGTGGCCTGTTCACAGTGGAGGCCTGGGACATCCAGAAAGTTCTGTGCTGTCACATGGGGCCCCAGGAATGTTCTGGGAGGAGCAGGCAAGTTCAGCGGAGGGTCATGCCTTGTCCACGCCGCTATCCCCCTGTGCTTGAGTTGGGCCTGCAGGAAGTGATATGAACTCAGCTGGGTGCCTTCCATGGCTTTGCGTTTTACTCGGCATCTTCCTCCGCTCTATCCAGAACCTTCTCAAGTCCTCTTGTCTGCAGCAGTTGGTACTGGTAGGCCGGGCAGTACCAACTGGTGTCTGCAAGCTCCATTTGTCTACCAGATGCATTAGCTCCATTGTCTTCATGCTGTCCAGCAGATGGGAAGAACACCAATCCTTTTACCTCCAATGCCACCACTCTCCGTTTGTGCTCACCTGTCCTGCACTTTACCTTTCAACCCATGTCGTCGTCGTCGTCGTCGTCGTCGTCATTGTTGTCGTTAGGTGCCATTGCGTTGGTTCCGACACATAGTGACCCCATTCACAACAGGAAAAAGGAAGCCCTGCCCAGTCCTGCTCCATCCTCCCAATTATTAGTATCTGCGAGTCCCCTGTGGCAACCACTGTGTCAGTCCTCCTTGTCAAGGGTCTTCCTCCTCCTTACCAAGCCTGACGTCCTGCTCCAGGGGTCTGTGGTCATAGGAGATGCATTTCCTTTCCCAGAATCCTTTCCTGGGTCTGTACTTCTCACTCACTGAAGCTGATGCTCGGAAGCTGTCTGCTGTATCCACCCAATGGGCAAATTGTACCTTCTCTGCATAGTTTCACAGCCTATTAGAGAGCCCCAAGTGGTGCTCTTAGTCAAATGAAAATAAGGAAGATGAAGATAAGATAGATGAAGGTCAGAGAGCAGGGTGGAGGGAGGGCGTCCCATCCTTACTGTCAGACCAGGGCATGGCGGCTCTGTGTTCGTTCCTGTTGTCCTGTCAGTGCGGCAGCTTGGCCTCTGTCGAGCCCCGCCTAGCTGTGCTTTGCCCTGCCACTGCCGTTCAGTCATAGCAAGGTGGTCTCAGGTAAGTGAATGAATAGCACTAAAATAATTAATTGAGTTTTTATCGACTCCCTCGGACAGCTCAGCTGTCATACTGACCTCGTAGCTGCAAGTCCAGCAGTGTTCTGCGCCCCACCCTGTTTTCCATACGAGTTGACTTAGGCCCAGTGACTTGTTGCACGGGTACTGGGATATGGCAGGAGGCATAGGCGTGCATCGCCCATTGCAGAGCTTGGCCGACGCCCAGACACTCCGTAAACACAATCCCCAGGCTATGTGCAGCCTGAGCCCCTGCCATCCATCCTCCAGTGCCAGATCTAACCTTTGTATAATGACGGGCCGTTTCCTTTTGTAATGACTCAAGAACACAGCTAGGAAGGAATTTCTCACTTCTCTTTCTTCCATAATTTATTTCCTGTCTCCTTGCTGCCAGGAAATCTCCCAACAAATCCTTTTCCCACAGATTGCATTAGGTCTCCTGACTCCAGGCCGTCACACGGGGGAAGACACGGAGACTTAGCAGGGCTTGGGGACTTCAGGAAGGGGCACTGAGTCACAAAGGCGGATAGGGAGGTCTCAGACTCCGCAGGTCTATGGGCCTCTGAGGCACCTGCCTGGGCAAGGACGGTGTGTAGCAGAGACCCAGAGGAGGAGAGACCCAGGGGTGGCTGAACTGCCAGCTAGATGTCTGCTCTCCCTTGACCATTTCCCTTCACATCCCCACCTGCTGCGGCCTCACCTGTCCTTGCTGGTCTGCGGCCCCGCAGGCCTGCCCACTCTCACTGTGCTGTTGATGTCCCCTTCGCCAACTGGCTGCCATGGTTAAGAAGTTGCCAGTGATTGTGTAGGGCTCTGATGGGGACCTCACCTTCCTGAATGTGATTTGCAGCCCCCAAGGTGACCTTGATGCATCTGCCCAGGATGGGGGGAGGGCTGATTATCTTACATCCAGATGCCATTCTGCAGCCCCCTCCCCACGTGAGACCAAGAGCCAGCACCACAGCTCAGGTGCTGGTGCCATGTGAGAGCCTTGGGGGTATGTCTGAAGGACATTAGGGGCATGGTGTCTGCACCATATCAGGGGGCTTCCAAAGGCTCCTGGGGAATTGGAATGAAAAGATACGGGGGTTTACCCATGGTGCATGTGAGTACCCCTCCTAAAACCCTGTCAAGATCTGCCTTTGTGCTTTGGGCATGGGCAGAGGGGGCTCTGCACTGCGTCCTTCCTCACTGCCCACTGGGGACTGCTCACATGTCTTCTCAGTCGGAAAAATATGGCTGCTTCCAAGGGTCCTTTCCAGAAGGGACGGCTGGTGCTTCCCAACAAGCTCTCTGCTTATGTTTGCCCTCGGTCATCTCCACCAAGCCCACTGCCTCTCTTGCCTACGAAGTCAACCCAGAAAGCATAGATTATGAGTTAAAAGTATCGACCGCATCTCAAGTGCAATCCGCCAGCATTTAATTCAGTTTAATTTTGTGATAAATCTCACATTTAATCCTCCGGTTACTGCGTAATCATGTCTCTATTGATCTCTGCTGAGTGACTGCCTGCCGTTTAATAAACTTTGCCATTAACCCGGGGCTTCTAAAGGGAGAGGCTCATTCCATTATCAGATCTGAGAACACCAAGTGCCCAGATGCCAGTCCATCCAAAGGAAACGTGGGAGAGGGCCACAGCCGGGGCTGGTGGAAGCAGCTTTGTAAGAAAAAAAGTTGGACAGCCTTCCCTGTCAGAGCTGCCTGAGCGTTAGCATCGATTCCCTTATGCAAGTAGACCGGGTCTTTCCTTTCTCCAGAGAATACGGTAGCCAAGGGTCAGGTCAGACTCTTCTTCCCACCTGCCATCTTTGTGCTAAGGTACTGTTCCTCTGGCTACAGCTTGAGGAGAGCGTTGTTTAATTTGTGTCTTAGGTCGGTGGATAGATCTGAAGCACTGTCCTGTGGCCTGTGCACACCTGTCGGGTGTTAGCTTTATAAATATGATGCTGATGGGCAGGGGTGGTGGTAGAGAGATACGTGAAATAGGAGTCTAAAGGGAGGCAGAGAGGGAAGAGGTTGCCTGACAGGCAAGGGCTGGGAGAAGAAACCCCCCCCCCCAGACTTGAATAACCCTACAAGGAAACCCCATAATAGTGAGACCCCCTGATAAAAGTGTGGGGGGTGGGGAACAAACCCAAACTAGCCAAGCTAAAGACCCTCATAGTAAAGGGCATATGCTTTGGGATCCCCAATGTGTGTGTGGGGGGGAGGCAGGCAATGGGCTGGACCGGTGATGAGCGTTGGCTTGGGTGAAGTGGAGGGTGGGGGTCCATGGGGGTGAATGACTTGAAGCTTCGATTAGCTGTTTGGACTGTGGAATGCAATGTTGATGACCAGGAATTTAAACCCCTCGTCTGATTTACAATTAATTGTTCAGATTAAAAAACATTCCATGTATAGGTGTCTCAGGAGTGGAGGATCATTGGCAATAGGCACTGTGAGTCAGAAATCCCTACCTTTCTGTCCCACCCGTGGGTGTGTTCATATATCCTGTCACTGCCCGCTCACATTCATTGAACGATGAGGACAGAGCATACGGAATCCTGGGTCTGCAGGGTTTGTGCAGATTCTTGTTTCATTGTTTGTTTTTTTAAGACCAGAAATGTATCACTCTTGGCCACTTGTCACCCCTTGGAATAAAAATGATAAGAGTGTTGGTTTTAGAGCAAAGCAGCATTACAAAAAAAAATTCGGTCTCATTTGTGTTGTTAAGGCCTTTGACCTAGAGGACATTGTGTTTCCTGCGTATTGTATCGGAGAGGAGGTGAGGGCAGGTAGAAGACTCAGAACCAGATAAGGCTAAACTAATTAAAAAAAAAAAGTCCCACCTCCCCCAAACAAAAGATTATATCTACTCTGAGCAATTACAAATAGGCTACCATGCCCTCTTGTGGAGGGGTTGAGATGAGAGTTAGAGGCCAGGGGATCCCTGGTATGTTGCCAATTGCTGGTTGTCGGAGTTGGGAGAGGCTCTTACCGACTAAGCCTCAGGCTCCTCATTCATAAAATGAAGTCAGTGTTGCCTGCTGTATAAACTCAAGAAACTATACTTCCATGGAAGATCCCTTATAGGACAGAGTTGGAGCCCTGATGGCTTCATGGTTAGGCTATGATCTGAAAGGTCAGCTGTTTGAAACCACCAGCTGCTTCTTGGGAAAAAGATGGGGATTTCTACTCCTGTAAATAAGGTTAGTCTCAGAAACTCATGAGACAGTTCTGCCCCTTCCTATCGGATCTCTGAGTTGGCTCGACTTGATGGCAAGGAGAGACAGAGATAGGCTGGGGTGGGACTGCCCCTGGGGTTTCTGAGGCTGCACATTTTTACAGGAGTAGGCGGCCTCATCTTTGCCCAGCGGTGGCTGCTGGCAGTTTCAAACTGTGAGCTTGCTGTGAGCTGCATCGTGCAGCACCTGTGAGCCACACATAACCCACAACAAGGGTTATTGGGAGATGGAAATGTGGCTTTTAAAGGCCATAAACCCCTCTCAATGCCCCATGCTGAGTTGCTCTATAAACACTCATGGCTGTGAAGCTTTGTACTTGGACATGGGCAGGCCCTTCAGCAAACTGTGCCTTTTCCACAAATGAAAACCACGTTGCAGCCGAAGAACTGGGATGGGTGCTTGTAGTGAAAACACATGGAGGGGGATTTAAAAGGCCCGAAGAACGGATCTGTCAGGACATCATTCACTGAATGGCTGTGCTCTGAGCTGCCTTAGCCGAGTTTCGGGGATACGCTAACTCACCTCCTGGGAAAAGAAGATGTAGATTGAAAGGATCAAGGCGATCTTCCAGCGGATGGTCCCTCACGAAGCTGGTTAGGATTAACGAGAGGGTAGCCACGGCTGTCCACGGAATGCGGAGTAGTTTGTGCACTTCTCTGTGAGTGATGGGCTATTTCCACATCTCCCAATGCTCGTTAGCGGGTAAGTTGAGAGAAAGTGACCAGACTATGACTCAAGCAACCATTACTTCGTAGTTTTTCTTGGAAGCCAACCAGAACACACTTGTAACACTTAGAACCCCCGAAAGGACTTTCTCCCATCCTCTTGGCCTTCCCGGTATAGTGGTTGCCAACAGGGTTTCTCTTTAGCTCTGCTAGCGTGAACGTTCCCAAGGGTGGTCGTGCCTGCCAATGATGCCAGTGAATCATCCTAAACATTGAATTATTTCCTGGCACGGAGAGAGAGAGAGAGAGAGAGAGAGAGAGAGAGAGAGATAGATTGATTTTCTCTGTCCCTCTGAGAAGTGGCTTTCCTCAACAGCACACCCAGCCCCACCTGAGACCAGATAGCCTAACGGTCTCTGCAGCCTGAGAATGTAAAATTCCCACCTCGAGAACCAGAGTTTGTCTTCCCTTCGGGCCTCTGTGGAAGAGTCTGGAATCACCCCAAGAATGTTCCTCCTACTTTCTTGCAGTTCAAGAGAAAGAATGAGTGTCGGATCTGGGGGGCATGATCGGATGGAATGGAGAGAGAATACGGATGCCAGTCTCAGTTCTTGAATGCATTCCCATGTGTCTCCTAAGGGGTATGGAGCTGTCAACCACAAGGTTGGTGGTTCAAACCCACCAACTGCTGCGTAGGAGCTAGATGAGGCTGTCTACTCCCATAATGATTTGTTGTCTTTGAAACCCCGAAGTTCTGCTTTATCCTATAGTAGTGGTTCTATAGGGTTGAACGACCCTTTCACAGGAGTCACCTAAGATCATCAGAAAACACATATTCTGATGGTCTTAGGAACCAAGACACCATTCTTATATCGCTCTCCAGGCATGTCTGCCCACATGCGGATATGCTGATGTGGTGAGAAGGAAGCTATCTCAACCTTCCCACTGACGTTGGCGTTTTATGCATACTGTCGCAAAATGTAGCAATGCAGTATACTGTTGTTATATTAAGACTGTTACCCATGCCACGAGATAAAATTTCATGGATTTGTCATTAGGAATAAATATTTCACAAGATATAATTACATATTGTTTTTGTGATTCATCACTATGCTTTAATTATATTCAGTTTGTGACAATGAAAATGCATCCTGTATATCATGATGATTCATCACAGTAGCAAAATGACAGTTATGAAATAACAGCGAAAATAATGTTATGGTTGGGGGTCACCCCAGCATGAGGAACTGTATGAAGGGGTGACGGCATGAGGAAGGTGGAGGCCCGCTGTCCTGTAGGGTTGCTCTGGGGCAGCAGGACCTCGGGAGCAGTGTGTTTAGGAGTAAGGGAGTAGGCTGCGGGGGAGTGGGCTAGGCGGGGAGCGGGCTAGGCAGGTAGCGGGCTAGGTGAGGAGCGGGCTAGATGGGGGTGGGGTGGGGGGGGCGGTGGTTTAGGCGGTACAAGCCCGCAGAGGGAGAAAGAGGAGACTCTCTGCTCCTGTAAGGATTTGCAATCTTGGAAATGCTGCCCGAGGGCACTGGGGCATGAAATCTACTCAGTGGCAGTCGGTTTGTTTTTGCATAAGGCCCTTGTGGCTCTGTGGGCTAGGCATCACCCTGGCTAACCTGAAGGACATCCATTGGAACCCACCCGCAGGCTGGGACAGAGAGGTGTCCCTTTGCTCCCATAAAGATTCTCAGGCTTGGTAGTTCAACGTAGTAATTCGCTTCTGTGGCTCACACTGGAAGGTGATGGAATGAGGTGCCTTCTAGTACAGAGAGAGAGCTATGGTCATCGGCCTTGCAGAGCCAAACCAAGAAGACCCATTTCCTCCCTGTGTTAGCTCAGTGGGATGAGTTTATACATTCCCTGCCTCATCCTTGTCTTTTACATGGAATGCCTAGTCAGGAAACGAGTTACGGCTAATTCAAAGGGGATCACTTAGATGAGGATTGCATAACCCCTTCAAAGCGCGTGTGCTCCCTCAGTGGGTTGTGTCTGAGTGGGTGAGCAGCATGGACCCTTGGAGAGCTCTGCCTGCCTCTCCTCCAGTCAGCAAACCAGCCCTGCCCTGGGAGAGGCCTGCGCCCTGAAGGGCCTGGGGCATGGACTTCCGGCAGCCATCTGGCCCTCTTCTCCAGTTGAGTGGCTCATCCCTCCTCTGCGGATCCAATTGCCCAGAAGCCCTGGCTGAAGAGATTTTCTACCTCGGTCATGCTGAGCTCGGCTTTCAGAATGTTGAGATTGTGAGGTTTATTCCTCTCTCTCTCTCTTTTTTTCCCAAAAAGGTTTCCTTTTCGCCATGCTGCATTTCCCAGATTATCTGCAGGGACTGTAATCCAATTTAAGGAACCCTTGAGGCCTAAGAGCCTAAACTGCTTTAAGCAACAGCAGCTGGTGACCGCCAGGGCCCAGGCCACTTTGACTGTGGTGAGATCTGGCAGCAGCCAGCTCCGCTGTCATCGTGCGAGGGGGAGGGTAGACCGCTGGCCGTCACCACTGTCCCCACGCACAGGAATCAGAGCCCAGGAGGGATGCTCACCGGCTAGGTGTGTGCCCTCCTTGTTGAAGGTTTTTCTGTCTGTTTGTCTTACAGTTGTTCTCATTGAGTGAACTCACAGTGTGTGATCATATCTTTCAGACCATTTTTCCCCCTCCTCCATATTGATTTTCTTATACGCATCCTCGGGTATGAAATGTTGTTGGCCTTGGTACATTCCCTCCAGTTGGTTCCAAAATCCATTGCAGCCCCGTGAACATGGGAATAAAACACCGCTGGGTCCCGCCCCAGCCTTGTCATTGCTGTGGGTGAGCACGCTGTTGCAGTCACTGCGGCCGCCAGACTCCTGGAGGGCTTCTTTGGGGCTGGTCCTCTGCTTTCCCAAACAGGATGGTCTTTTCCAGGAACTGGGCTCTCCTGATAACAAGTCCAAAGTCCACGAGACAAAGTCTCGCCATCCTCACTTCCAAGGAGCGGCCTGGCCGTTCTCCTGAGAGGGACAGATGTGTGTGTGCTCTGGGAAGTGCCCGGGGACTTCCCTTGTTCACCACCACCACCTTGGTTTCCACACGCTCCCCTTCTGTGGTCCTCCTGGCTCATTGTCCAACTTTCACCTGCATCTGAGGTGATTGAAAATACCGCGGCCTGGCCAGGCACGCCACGGCCCTCAAAGAGGCATCCTCGCTCTTCCACACGTCGAAATAGGTCCTGGGCTTTTCAGAGTGCTGGCTTCCAGGAGCTTTGATCAGAGACCCAAGCAAAATGACACTACGCGACAATGACTCACTTCTGTCTCCAGTGCCAGCCTGACTTAGGGATGCGTTTTCAAGTGACATACGAGGGGGTGTCGCCATTTGTGGGAGAATGGACATAGCCACTTTCCCACACGTTTTTTGAAGCCCTCGCATGCATTTCCATGCATTCTAGTTTCTTCCTCCTTCCCTCCCTCCTACCTTCTTTCCTCCCTCCCTCCCACCCACCCTCTTTCCTCCCTTCCTCCCTTCCTTCCTTCCTTCCTGCCTTCCTTTTCCCCCCCTTCCTTCCTGCCTTTCTTTTTTCCTCCCTTCCTCCCTCCCTTCCTTCCTGCCTTCCTTCCTGCCTTTCTTTTTTCCTTCCTTCCTTCCTTCCTTCCTTCCTTCCTTCCTTCCTTCCTTCCTTCCTTCCTTCCTTCCTTCCTCCCCATCACTCTGGTCCACTTTCACTTCGTTTGCACACAGGGAAATGATGGGAGCCTGTGTTTATAAAATGCTTCCAAAGCAAGCACCGAGGGAACTCCATACGCCGGCCAGAGACCTGACAGACGGAGAGGACAGCACCCGCCATGATTGTCATTGGACAGCGGCAGGCAGACACCTTCCGGCCCCTCCTGGCTCCTTTGCTGATTTTTTTTCGGATGCCCTTGAGATCACACCGCTCAGGGCCGTGTCTGTTTCCTTTGTACCCGTCACCAGCCCCTGCGCCTGGATGCGTGCGGAGTGGTGGCAGCGGCCTCTGCTTAGTGTGGACTGAGCGTCTGAGGGAAGATTCCTTCCTCGCTCAAACCCCTCGCGCCCGGCAGGCGATGGTGCCCTCGTTGTCCACCCAGCAAAGGGAGCCGTGCAGCCCCCCCCGCTTCAGCTGCCATGTGGTCCGTGTGCTCCTTATCTGCAGGGCGACAGCGCATTTTGGAGTTCAGGGTGGTCAGAAGAGCCCTGGGGGTGGCAGCCTGCAGTTTGGGAGGAGAGACTATCAAATGCAGGAACACCCCTCTGACATAGGACAGGTGCTCACAGATAGTGCTGTGGGTTGTGGGTCTTGCTGAGCCACTGGGCATGTGCGTGTCAGCCGCTCAAGAACCCGGTGCTCATCTGTCATGCGTGCCTGCCTGGAGCGCCTGCCCCCTCTGCTGCCAACAAATAAGTCTGTAAATCTTCTTACGCCGCCTCACAACCAGCATTTCTTGGTGGCTGGTTGGCTTTCTTGCCTTTTCCTTTTTATTTGGCTGCTTCTGTAGTGTCCGATGAATGATCTGATGCACGCGCACATCTGTGTGTGTGTGTGTTTCCTGCAGAGGTGTCTCATCCATCTAATATGCTTTTATCTTCTCCCAGAGCTCACTTGTTCAGTTCTTTCCGGGGGGGGGGGGGAGAGAAAGAGAGAGAGAGAGAGAGAGAGAGAGAGAGAGAGAGAGAGAGAGAGAGAGAGGTTGGGGCGGGGGGAGAGTGTGTGTGTGTGTATGGGAGGGGGGAGTGGGGAAGCCATGATTCTGGGAGTATAACTTGCTTGCTCTGGAAAGCGTTAGCCAAGATCATGGCTGCTCTCTGGAATATTGTCGTTGTGTGGCCCAAGAAGGAATTTGATAAAGCCAGGGTGCTTTCCGCTCCACAGTGAGCGTGCTAGAGGAACTGACCGAGTTTCTTGAAGATGAGAATGGTCACTGGGTAGTCGGTGATGGGCTTGTGTGTATAGTTGCCACCATTAGTTGCTATCAAGCTGATTCTAACTCCAGCTACAGTCATTGTCCATGAGGGCCTTTGGGGACTGATTGTGTAGAAGTAGATAAACAATTTTTACATGCCTCTAAGAGGGACTTGAACCTCCAAACCTTCCACTAAGTAGCTGAGTGCATTCATCAGCTGCACCTCTCTTGGGACTCGCAAACACAAGTGTGAAAATCCGCCTCACAATGTGGGAGTGCCTTGTATTCAGCCTGCCTTTCTCATGGGTGACACCCAACCCAACTGCCCCTCCCATTGAGTTGACTCCAACGCACAGGCTCCTGGTGGACAGAGCAGAACTACCTCCGGGGAGTTTCCAAGAAGGTCGATCTGGAGGGAGCAGAGAGGCTGGTGGTTCTGAACTTGTGACCCACCGTGCCACCAGGGGTCCTTCTGTCAGGGGACAGTACAGTGACCCCATTTTGAGGATGGACCCTGATGCCACTGGCTTCTCAAAAGAAGCGAGGGGTGTGCGGGTTGGCGGCAATGCAGAGACCAAATGAACAGGTGGGAGGAGGGCGGCAGAAAAGCAGGTTTACGAAGCAGTAAAGTCAGGATACACTGGGGACAAGCCCATAGGGGGTCTGCACACAATTCTAAAGGCTGCAGCAGTGACAGCCTGCTTAGAGCTGCCAGGCCCTTCTTGATATGTCTAGTGGCAAGGGCCACTGAACTCGGGGGGGCTGGGTTTTTATTTGTGTTTTAAAGGTTGGTGTCCCTTGTTGGCTGGGACTCAAGCAGTGGTTCCTGACTGGCTGGGCACTCATCAGTTAAAATTGCCAGGCGGCTTTCCCTGTCCTGTACTTTCATTGGTGCCAGTGGACACTTTGTGATTCTTCGCCAGTCAGTGAGATGCCAAATGATTATTTTAGTGTAAACATAGGGAGCAGTCAGTAAATGCAGACCTGGACAAACACACTGTCTGGGTTTAGGACGGATTTGTACACAAGAGTTTATAGAGACACTTCTCAGTAAATCTGGGTCTTTGAAAGAAGATAATCGACAATAATAATAATAATTTATACTCTATCGAGTCATAAGGGTGGGGGGTAGGTAAAAAAGAGGAGCTGATACCAAGGGTTCAATAGAAAGTAAATGTCTAGAAAAGAATGATGGCAACATATGTACAAACATGCCTGATGCAATCGATGAAAGGATTTAATAAGAGTTATAAGAGAAAACAATCATTTAATTAAGGATAAGAAAGAAGATAATCTCTTTGCAATTGAGTTGATTCCAACTCATAGCAGCCCTACATGACAGACTAGAACTGCACAGTGCATTTCCAAGCCTGTTTGTCTATCTGTCTGTATGAGAGCAGAAGGCCTCATCTTCCTCCCAAAGAGTGCCTGGTGGCTTCAAACTGCTCACCTTGCTGTTAAACAAACCAGAACACAACCCACCATGCCACCAGGATGCCTGATAAAATGCAAAGCTCCTACCTAAAAACAACGTCTAAAAGATTGCTCAGTCCCCTCTCCTTTCTTAAGCCAACCTTCCATGTGTCTCCATTCCCTCCCTCTCCCTCCCTCCACCCCCCCCCCCTTCAAGAGTTGAGAAATCTCAGTGGTGATGGGAGCTAAGCTGATTGGACACTGCTGCTAAGACTTAGGCAGGCCTCTTTGCAAGCTATGTCACCGCATGGGGTCCATTTGCTCTGTGTAGCTTATTCTACAGTGCAGGGAAAGTACCTTGATTAATATGCTACATGAAAATAAAATGGATTGGGGGAATCATACCACGCTCTTATAAATATTAATTCACCTTTGTATGGGATCGCACATAATTTTCAATATATTTTTGAGGCACCTTCAGTAAGAGAGCAAGCTTGATCTCTGAAGAGAGTGGCATAATTTTTAAGGCCCAGTTAATACATTATTAAATATCATTTGTTTATTAATCTGCTACTCTACATGCATATAATTCAAGGCACTAGGTGCATTGTGCGACAAAGAACAGTATTTTTGACCCTGTGGGGAAATTATATTTTATACCTAGCGGAGTTCAATTTAATCATATTATATAGAGGTAGCCCCTGGTAGAACTCACCTGCTTACTGCTAGGACAGCTGCTGCTCTTCCTGAATCTCTCCGTGGCACCTGATGATTAGGGTAAGCAGTAACAGCAACCACAACCACAACCACAACCCCTCCCTGCCATAGAGCTGATTCATACACAAGGCAACCCTGAAGGACAGGCTGGAGCTGCCTCTGCGGGTGGCCCAGACTGTCACACTCTATAGAAGTACAAAGCCGCATCTCTGTGGTGAGGAGCTGCTGGTGGACTCCCAACTGCCGACCTTGTGGTTAGCAGACCACCCCCACCCCCAACTGCTTCACCCACTACTCAACCAGGGATCCTTTCGTGAGAGTATTTGTTTTTGTTTCAAGTTTTAATTTTTAAATTTAATTTATCATATTATTGTGAGCTCTTACAGATGTTATAACATTCCATGATTTAATTAGATCAAGCGTGATTGTGCAATTGCAACCACAATCAGTTTCCAAACGTTTTCTTTCTTCTTCAACTCTTTGATGTCAGCTCTCCTTTATACCCTCCCTCCCCCACCATATTCCCCCAAGAACCCTTATTATTCTTATTCATATTATCGTTTGGCTTTGTTTTGGCCATATCTCACTCCATCCAATATATCCATTCGCCTACAGTTTTGTCATTCGCTCCTCCCGTCCCCACCCTATCTTCCCATATCCTCAGGGAGTCATTCATTACTCCTGTTACTGTTTCTGCTGCATCAAATGATCTTAATTACACAAGTGAACATATGGAAGTCTATCACGATTAAGGAGGTAAAACAACTACCGTAATAGTAAAGGATGGAAATGCTAAAGAACTAGAGGGTAGTTATGTGTTTCGTCAGCGCTGAGCTGCACCCCCGTGGCCCTTCTATGAGGGATGCCCAGGTGTCTTACAGGTGGGTTTTGGGTCTCCACTTTATCCGTGCTCCTTCTCATCAATTTGATTGCTTGTTTTTGAACTTCTGACACTGATTCCCAGTGACACCTCATGATCACACAGGCCAGTGTGCTTCTTCCATGTGGGCTTTGTTGCTTTCCTTCTAGATGGTCACTTTTTAAACTTTAAGCCTTTAAGAAACCAGATGCTTTATCTTTTAATAGCTGGGCACCATCAGCTTTCTTCACCACATTGTCATATGCACCATTTTGTCTTCAGTGATCGTGTCGGGAAGGTATCATATAGTGCCACGTTATTAGAACAAACTTCTTGTACCAAGGAAAATTTAAGTAGAGGCCTCAAGTCCATCTGCTTCCTTGTAGTATTTACATATATAGATACACCTCTTTATATATCTATATTTATACCTATTTATATGATTCTTACTTTATTCCTATGCCCACCATCATGCTTACCCATTATTTGCCTCTCAGTAATTCCTCTTGGATACGTGTCAGTAGAGCCAACACGACCAGGAACGCTGCACCCTCTCCCCGTCCGTTTTAGTGCCCTTGCTCTTCCCCTGTTCCTGCCCTTAGCTGCTCACCGCCCCCTCCCCCTCCCCTGCCTCCTCCCCTCCTGTGCCCCCAGGACTGTAGGGCTCATCACTGTCTCCTGGGGCCTGCTTATCCTGCCTGTCTTATGTAGATTGACACCAAAAGGGAAAAGAGAAGACCTTACAGATAGCTCCAAGTCTTCCCGTTATCCTGACCGTGTAGATGAGCATCTCTCCGCTCAGCAGCGGGAAGGACAGTTATGAACCATCAGCCCAGCCCCACTTCTCTTGGGGTTCCACGTCCTGGGACCTGCCTACCCAACATCACGTACACCCTTTGGTCCTCAGCCTCCTACAAGTCCCCATCGCTCTTCCTGCAGCCAGGGGTGGAGCTGTCTAGTGCCTCCCACTGCCCCTCTCCCTTTACACCTTCAGGCTTTCAGTGTGGCCCCCTTGTGAGTCACCCCCAACCAGTTCAGATGCGATGCCAAGCGCTGCCACCCCCCCCTCCCATCAGATGTCTGCTGTCGGGATTCCTCAGGGACTTCACATCTTTGCTCCCACTGCTGGTCCATTGCACTCCCTTCTTGGTTCGGCGGCATATGGGCGGGTCAGTCCAGCAGGCCGCTCTCCCTGAGCTGTATCTTCAGGGCTGCCCTCTGTAGTGCTGTCATCTATCTAGGGAGGGAGCTTCTTGTCTCCAGCTGAGGCTCTGAAGGAGTCGTTCTGAGCAGGGCAGCAGGGACATCGCCCTCTAGGACCGACACATGGCACTGAGGACTACTCTTGCTCTCCCTTTCCTGTGGAGACAGAAACCATACCCTCCCCTGGGGTGGATTAGTGCTCCTGTCCTCCATTGCCATCTGTTGCACTCCCACCCCGAGCAGGGAAAACATGTCTTTCAGCATGGGTGCTCTGTGCATCTTTAAAACACTTTAAACAGTGGGGGGAGGTAGACAGTGGTCAGTTTAAGATATAAAAATAATAATTTATAAATTATCAAGGGGTCACGAGGGTGGAGGGGGGAGGGGAAAAAGAGGAGCTGATACCAAGGGCTCAATAGAAATGAAATGTTTAGAAAATGGTGATGGCAGCGTATATGCAAATATGCTTGATACCCTTGAATGACAAAATAAACAAAAGGCAATAAAGTGTATTTTTAAAACCTTAAAAAATTTTAATACAGTTATTTTGGATGGGGCAAGCATACCTTGGGTTTGGTTGAGCTCTTGCCCAGAGGATCTGATCCTTAGCCCAGGATGACCACAGAGCGTTCTGAGCTGAGCCAGATGTCTGACTGCAGGGCCCTGGGAGTGGACACGTCAGGATGGTGAGACTGACTGAATATTTACCATGGGCTCGGCCTGCTGTGTGAAGGAATGAGACTCTGCCACCCAGTGCCCTAGCTGTGCACTTGAACCTTTGTTCAGCCTGAGCTTTTGTTCCTCAAGCACCCGGTACCATCCAGTTGAAGCTGACTCCCAGGGACCCGAGAGGACATGGTGGAACTGGGCCTGTGGGTTGCCATCATGGCAACTCTTTACAGGAGTAGAAAGCCTCGTCTTCTGTGGAGTGGCTGGTGGTGGGCTCGAACTGCAGACCATGTGGTTGTCTGTCCAGTTTGAAACCAAGAATACCTGCAGGGCCCCTCTGGAGTTACACCGGGCACACCATTAATATTTTCAGAATGAGTGAATGCTTAGGACCAGAAGCTGTTTTCTCAGAAGAAATGTCTCGCCCAGTGAGACAGAGGGCTGGGTGCCCCCTGAATCAAGAAACGGAATGGGGGAAAGGGGCCTGTGGGGCAATGCCTAATAAAGGCCATTGGTCCTGAGCCAACAGAGGGAGCACGTGGAGGGTGCTAACATACCGGGATTAGGGAGAACAGACACCTGCCTGGAGAACTGGCTATACAGAGGCGATGTAGTGAGGGGGGCTTTTGTGAGCTGGAAAAAAATGGGTCAAAGGAAATGTTCACTTGGGAGGACTTGGATTTTTTAGATACACACGTAGGACTGAGGGTGGTGGGGTCTGTGCTCGTGTGAGGTCCCACGAGGGAACCTGAAAGTGTGAGGTGCCCGGATGCCAGGATTTCCGATTTAAGGACTACTTGGTGAGTTCAGCCTCTCTCTGGGTTCAGCAGGGGCTTCTGTGCGTCATGGCGTTGGCTGGTCTCCAAGGCTCCCGCGCTGCCGTGTGTGCAGAGGGCTCTGAAATGAGTGACTTATGCTGAGTCTTGCCGGGAGGGCAGTGCACGGGCGTAAGCCCTGGGTTGTGTAGCATCTCCATGTGTGGTGTCGTAAAACCCCCAGAATGTCACCTGGCTGCGTGGCTTGCCAAGATTCCCCGTTTCTACAGCTGCCGGACCCCATGCCTCCCAATCCACAAAGGAGCCCCGGGGGGCAGTAGTGTCAGGAGATGGATTGCTAACCACAGGTCAGCAGTTCAATATCACCAGCAGCTCCTAGGAAGAGGACACTTTCTACTCCCTTAACGAGTCCATCAAGGAAACCCACGGGGGCAGTGGTCCTAGGTCCTGCAGCGTTGCTACAAGTCGGCACGGACACGTTGGCAGCGAGTCTGGTTTGGGTTGCCACATCGGGCTGCCGGACCACAAGGTGGGCTGTGGGCACCCACCAGCCGATCCGAGGGAGAATCACGAGGTGGCCTGCTCCCGCGTGCGTTTATTGATAGGCCTGTGTAGGACCGCGCTGGGTCAGTGGGAGCCAAGTACAAGGCCATGGGGGAACTTCACCTAGCTCATTCATTGGGCCTGACCCCGGGTGCCTGTGTAACCGCCTCTTTCCCACCTTTGGTTTCCACAGAAAGATGTCGCCCTTAAGCCTCAGGAACGTGTGGAGAAGCGCCAGCCCCCCCTGACCAAGAAGAAGCGAGACGCACTCACCAACGGCCTGTCCTTTCACTCCAAGAAGAGCCGCCTCAGCCACCTGCACCACCACAACTCGGACCGAGAGAATGACCGCAACCTCGGCCAGCAGCTGGGGAAGAGGAAGAAGACGCCCAAGGGGCTCCGACAGGTAAGGGCGCATGGCCTCTGGCCCGGCCGGTTGCCAGGGGGCTGCGCAGCCCCTCGCTCTGCTCCCAGGTGCTTGCTGCCTGGCTGGGAGACCACGAGGCTAAGTCACAGTGGTTCACTTTCGTGGGCGTGTGTGAATGAATGGTGTTCTGTGGAACATGCGGTGTGGATGGGGATGCCACTGGCTGCTAGCGCAGAGCCAAGCCTGTGTGGCGGTCCCCGTCGTCCGGCTCGCAGGGTGCAGACTGCAGACGGGTCAGGGGTTTGGATGTCTCTCCCTCTCAGACACGCAGTCACACGCACGAGCGCTCTCACACGCTCATTCTCATACTCTTTTACACGCTCACGCACACTGACACTTTCTCCTCTCTCCAATTCACTCGCTCGCTCATTCACTCTCCCCAAACTTCTCTTCTCTCTCATACTCTTTCACTCCCTCGTTCATACCCTCCCTCCCTCTCAAGCTTCCAAGATACTAAAGATGGCCAGTCCTCTAAGCCAACAGTTCTTGCCCCAAGATTTTCTATTTCCCCAGGAAAAGCCATGCTGCTGCGACAGGAAGGTGACCAGGCCTCTTGATGGCCCCGTTGCCCTCCCCCTCTGTGCTCTGCTAGTGGTCAGAACCACAGGGGTGGGGCTGGCTGGCCTGTCCACCATCGGGAGGGCGAGATTCTCAGGAGCAGATGGCTCCTGTGCCCCGGCCATCCCCACGCGAGAAGTGGAGATGTCTGTGGACCCCCTGTCCCCCACCCCTCCTCCACACGGGGTGTTCGTGCTTGTGTCTTGGGTCGGTTTGGTTTGGTTGTTGGTGGGACCCTTGAACGGGTCTTGACTCTCAACTGGAAGGAAGTGGAGAAGCAGGGCGAGAGGGGTCGGGGTCACAGGGCAGGTGCTGCTCATTAGAAACAGAACAGGTGATTCCTCGTTTGCAGCTGCCTCTCCGAGGAGGGAAGCGACCTGGCATCGTACAAAACAGTGGCTCCAAACGTTGAGGGTCGTGAATGTCATATCATGAGCCTTTATTTAAAAAAAATAAAAATCTTAAAGGTGGTTTCCAGCGCCGAGCCCATAAACTACCATCTGAGATGGTCAGGCATCATCAGTTGTCGGTTTGGGCAGTGTCCCATTTGATCGTGGTCAGTCTGGTCAGAGAAGCCCTCTCACGAAGCAACAGGGTGTCGTTAGGTGACGATTTAGGGGTAAAAGATGGGAAGGAGCCATCAGTTCTAGTGGGAGTTTTGGTGTGAGAGTGGCAGGTGACAGGAAATGGGGGACACAGCCCTTTGGGAAGCATCTGCAGTGATGAACTCAGCAGGGACTCAGAAGGCCCCTGGGGCCACGTCTCCCGTTGTGACCAGCAGGGCAGTGTTTCCAAAGGTACCAGATGGGGGTCAGGGCGGGATTTCTGAATCTGCGCCCGGTGCACAGCATACTGCAGTCATTCACTGGGGGGCTTTGTGAGCCATGATGCTCACAACTCTGCCCGGTGGGAGCTACCCCGATTATTTTCAGGTATGGAAAATAGGACTGGAGGACACCATGACTTGCCTGAGACCATTCAGAACGGAGACCTTGGCCTCTGCTTGCCGAGACCCTGCTCCACTCTCCTGGAGCTTTCCGTCTCCCTTGTGCGAGGTGGCGTTTGCGCCGGGAGAGAAAGCGAACTCCAGGTCAGTCGACACGCATTTCCAGAAAGGGCACGGATCCCTTGATCGGAGAAGTGACTTAGGAAAGCGCCACAAGAAACGGGTGAACTCCAAAGTCCTAGAACAAAGGCGGAGGTGGAAAATGGGAAACAGTCATATCTGGATAAAGGTGTTTGGGGTGTGGAGTGGGTGAGTGGGTGCTAAGACTTGGTTCTGCAACAGGTGCTGGCGTTCATGACGCCTGACTCCGGCTTTTCTCCCTGTGAGGGATGTGAGCAAAGCCCTTATCTCCAGTTACCTGCTGTACCAGGTCTTCCCCCAGGTCACCTTCAGAGTAGGCTTCTCATCCTTTCAGGCAACAAACCAGGTTTAAAGAGGAGCTGGCACTAAGCTTCCAGTTCCTGGCCTTGAATCTGCCTTATTCCTAGACTTGAGCTGAGTTTTCCTTCCTATTTCTTCCTGGTAGAAAGCCAATGATTTTGGTGTCCCCCAGCCAAAGGGTTTCAGGATCACAGAAGGAAACCAACCCTTGAGTGTATCCTTCTAGAATCGTGATTGGTCTTCCTGGTCCACCTTCTGGTGCTAATGGCATGTGAAGTCAAAGACCCCCTTGTTAGGGGAAGGAATCCTTTGAGAGGCCAGTGGTGCTGACTCACTTTTGACCCGCCCTTTGGGAACCCCAGAGAAAGGAAGAAGGCCTCTGGTGGTCGTTAGCCAGTGTGCAGTGTTGCTTCCTGGTCCTGGTGCAGAAACCAACTGAATGCTGTCAGGATCAAGCCTTCTGTCTCCTGGAGGAAGGGAAACGGAAGGTGGTATTTGAAATGAGGGCGGCACTGTCCTCAAATCCCTAGTATTCTTGGAAGGACATGGGCTATGCCCAGACCCAACCACAGTCTCGGCCTGGTCCTGCCCATCTGCATAGTGAAGGGTTGGCCTGACTGCCCAGCTCTGCCTCCCCCACTAGTTCCACATTCTCTACATGTATGAATGACATGAGACAAAGGAAAAGCTTCCTGCGTCTGGTTGTAAATGTTTCTGTTTCATTGGCGTTGTTTGAAAATGTGCTACTGTGTATTATTGGGTGAAGGGCGACAGAGCGGATCTGTATTCCATTCCACAGTTCACACATGTTTTGTGTCATGACATTCATTCATGACCATCCCCACAATGCTCCACCACGCAGCCTACCTCCTCCCAGAGTTTCCCATTGGTTCTCCTCCTCCATCCCTAACCCTTGGGAATGCTTTCCCCAGCTAGCTGCTGTCTTAGGTGCTCTCAAACTTACTAAAAATCCTCGCCGCCATTGAGTCAGTGGTGGCTCACAGTGACGCCGTGGGCTTCCGGGACGGTAGCTGCGGTCGCTCCCTAGAGGAGCTGTTGGTGGTTTCGAGCTGCCGACCATGTGGATGGCAGCCCAGTGCTCAACCGCTGGGCTAGGTACCAGGCTCCCCTTTTGCTCTTCCTTAGTTCATCGTTTTGTGACGTGAGCCCTTGTGGTGTCCCTGTTTCATTTTTGTTTTATTTGTGGGTGACTGCTTGTAAGGTGACGCGCTCATGTTCCATGGCGACAGAAGATTTCAGAAATTCGCCTTAAGAATTTGGAAAACAGCTTTCTTAGGACTCAAACTGTCTGCGTGAGTCACACTTTCTCTCCCTTTTATCAGATAAAGTCGATGAATCTGCCTTGGCTGGGAGGTGGGGGTGGGGAAGTGCATTGAGAATGGGCTTTGGGGAGTGACTCTAAATTAATCGGTTGTTGTCTAGGCTTCTTACCGACAGGACTAGCAGCGAAAGAGGCCTGGAGGAGGTGCGGATGTACATGGTCTTTATCTCTGACTTGGCTCGAGTGGATTAGGCCTGCATCTTATTAGGGAATGGTACTTCCTGAGCAAGCAACTTAATGCACAGCCTTCCTGTAATTATGGGAAGATGTGACTCCTTAGTGGAGAGGAAATAATAGGATTTTTTTCTTTTTTATCCCTGAGAATCCGTTGAGGACTAATCTTTTTACTGCGAGAGTGCAATTATATACTTTCATAGGAGCGGCAAGTCGTTCTACCACCAAATCGTTTTCCCCTTCACTTGACGGATGGTAAAACCCCGATTCCTGTGATGTTGTTCCATGCCACCAAACAAAAGCCTTTCAGCTGGCACTTAACCACCCGATGGAACGTATTTGTGGGATTATGTTTCTAAGTGTAAATACAGGCTGGCTTGGAACACGCTGAGCCGGCAAGTGTCTTGGAAAATGAGTGCATTTTAAAAATATATATATGCTACATTTGAATATTCTCTTTAATTCCCAAAGGGGCCGGGGGTAAACTTAGGGGAATTTTTTTTAAGTTAAAGAACAGAGCCAGAGGTCTGCTGTACTAAATAAAGGATGTTTCTCTGACCTCTAAGCTTGAGGAGCCCGGGCGGCATCGTGGTTAAGTGCTGGCCGTGATCTGCAGGCTCAGCAGTTCGAAACCACCAGCAGTTCCTCTGGAGAAAGGCGGGGTTGCAACCTGGGAACCCACAGGGGCAGTTCTGCCCAGTCCTACAGGGTCACCATATGTTAGCATTGACTCATTGGCAGTGAGTTTGGTTCGGGTTTCTCTAAGCTTAACCTTGACCTCCATGGAATGATGTGCTCATATGTGTACACTGAACCCAAATCACTGTGTCCGCTTGATTGCAAGCATACTGACCCCGTCGGACAGAGGAGAGCTGCCCTCTCGTTAGTCGTTAGTCTTTCCAGGAGCAGACAGCCTCACCGTTCGGCGGAGTGGCTGGTGAGTTCGAACTGCAGACCATTTGATTCGCAGGCCAGTGCTTCACTCGGTGTGACACCTGGTCTCCTTGCTCTGACACTTAGACTTGAGTCAAAACCAGTTGAAGTTCCTAATTGTAAGGATATGGTTGGGGGATCCTTTCTTTCCCCCTCTGCTAAAATCTAGAAGTGGACGAGCTAAAAGAGAGCTTCAACGTTTCCTCTTCTCAAGGAGATTTACTCTCTTCTGCAGAGACTGAGTCACAAGGAAACCATCAGCGATACAATGAAGTCACACGCTGCCAAGCCTTAGATCGGAGCGACGACTTCCTCAGAAGTATTTGGGGAAAATGTAACCCCACCTCTCAGGCCCTGAGAGGCCTGACATTTGTTTTCCTTCTGGGTGACTAAGTTCAGAGTCGTGGAGTATGTGCAAAACTGTTTTAGTACTTTGTTGTTTGAGGGGTGGGGGATCAGGGTTTTAAAAATAGACCTTGCTGTAGGAGACACTGATGGGAGTTAGAGAACGCTCCGCTGTTGACCGGGACTGGAGATTTCCACAGATGCAACCGCCATGAACAGAGCCCCAGTTTGAAGAGATGAAGCACTGGGGCCATTTCGCCTCCTTTGGAGAAGTCAGTGCACGGTGTTTGGTCTTTACACGGGACTTTAGACGTGCTCTCAGGAGAGACTAGTCTCCGCAGGAGGTCATCATGCTTGGTAAAGTAGTCTGAACCAAACCAGACCGTGACCCTCTGGGTTTCCCAGACAGTCACTGTCGAGGGGGAGTAGAAAGCCCAGTCTTTCTCCCTCGGAGCTGCTGGTGGTTTCAAACTGCTGATCATGTGATGACCACTATACCCCAGGACTCCTTGGTAAGTAGAAGGTGGGGGAGAAAAAGAAAGCCCCCCCCCCCCAATGAAATGGATTGACACAAAGGCTGTAGCAATGGACAGCGCGTAGTCTGCCCTTTCTTTCTGTGCTGTAACGAAACACAGGGGAACAGTGGAGCGAACTGGGAGTTACTCTTGTTCTCAGGCACCTTCCCAGTGATCCTGGGTACAGCAGGATGGAACCCTGCCCATCCCTATACCACTGTGCTCATCTTGTTAACATCCTTCCACTTTCCGCTTCAAAGCACGATGCCCTTCTCTGGGTGCTGATCCCTCCTGATGACATGTGCAAAGTGCATGCGAAAAGTCAGCATCCGCGTGTCTGGGGGCAGCATACTGACTCTTATTGCTCCCAGGACAGAATTGTTTCTTTCTCTGGTAGTCCCAGTATAATCAGTGTTTTTCGCCCAGCACCATGGTCCAAAGCTACCAGTTCTTCTCTGGTCATACATACTCATTTCCCAGCTGTCACCTGACTTTGAAGTGACTGGAAATACCATGGTTAGGGGAAGTTGCAGGAGAAACCATTCCCTAATAAGTTACAGTCTTGTAAGCTCACAGGGGACATTCTACCCTGTCCTGTGTGGTTTCTGTGAGTTGGCATTGACTCAATGGCAGTGAGTGAGGGGCAGGTGTCCTTACGCTTCAAAGTGACAAGCTTGCTTCTGAATATTCCACAGTGATCTTGGGCCAGAGGCCTTGTTAGCACATGTGAACTCTTGTAGGTTCAGTAGCCAGACCAGACCAGCAAGGGCAACCTTTCCCTCTCCTTCTATTTGAGCTGTAGGAGCCGTGAAGACTTTCACCTCCGGGCAGAGTTTCCCACAGGAAGACGACGTCCCGAGATGACGCTGGCCCTTGGCGAAAACACTTCGTCAGTCTCTGGAGCAGAAGAGACGTGGGTTGGGGACTGTTGGGGGGGCTCCAGGTCGACCATGACCCTGCGATTGTGAAGGATGCAGCGAGTGGTTTAAAAATGCTTGCACACCTCTTCCCACGGAGAGATTGCTGATGAGGACTGGAGAGCTTCCCTCAGTGTGGAAGCACCAGTAGAACTCCCATTTGGTGGGCAATGTCTACTTGGCATCATTCATTGGGTTAATGTTCGTTGCCCTCAAGTCTGTTCAAACTCCTAGAGAGACTGCAAAGCACAGAACAAAACAGCCCAGAGGGCCGCCCCGTCCTGATGATCGTTGTCATGTTTGAGCCCAGTGTGCCAGCTACTGTGTCCGTCCATACTCTTGGGGAGCTTCCTTCTGTTCCTGACTTTGTGCGTTGCCAAGCACAATGCCCTTCCCCAGGGACTGGGCTCTCCTGGTAGCATGTTCAAAGTACGCAGGCCCCAACCACCGTGCACTGACTTCTCCGAGGAGGGCAGTTGGCCCCAGTGCTGCATCTGCACAACTGGAGCTCCCTCCTGGTGATGGCCTCTGTTCTGTGTATCGGTGTTGCATGTTGGCCTCATCTGGAGCAAGTGCTTGTGTGGGTGGACAAGGCCTCCGGGGTCAAAGCCGCCCTTCCTGAAACAGAAGTAGATCTTTGCCGGTCCAGTGTTCCTTCCCACCAAGGCAGACTTTTAGTGTCGTAGCGTGTGGTCTTTTGTTTCCATGAGACTTCCCCGTGTTGCCCGAGAAGCTCTCTGTGACATGTGTTGCTGGCAGAAATTAGCTAACAAAGGACGATGGAGAATGGAAAACTTTGAACACACCCGGTTCGAGTGGCACTGCTAATTAGTTTTGGGTGGAAATCCGGGCAGAAATCGCATAGGTGTTTTTCTAGCTTGACTCTAGGGCTTTACAGATTTCTGGGAATCAGAGTGTTCAAAACGCTAATGTAATTAGGGCTTATGCTTTATAATAAATTCGTTTGTTACCGGGATTCAACTCCTGCAGGCATCTTGAGCTAGTATCGAGAAAAGGTGAACTGAGCCCACAGGTGTACTCCAGAGTTCAGCATTTCACGCTGAAAGCATTAATTGGGATTCCCTCTGCTTTTCAAAAATTGTCTAGCAATGCGAAGGTTACAGACTCAGATGTTGAATACAATAAAACGGTTTTTTCCCCCATCTTAAGAATTCAACTTTTCCTTTCCCCGGCCCCCTCCCTAAAGTACAGAGGTAAGAGTTTAAAGCTTGTAAGGAAAAATTAGAGCAGGTGGGGGTAGGGGAGTAGAGATTGGTTTTCCAATATGATATCAGAATAAGCTAGCCACGTGTAACATCTGCTTAGGAAACCCCAGCTCAGGCATGTCTCTAGGTTGGAATCTGCTGTGCTCGATCGACTCGTCTGGCTGTGGGGATTAGTTGCGCATAATATGGGAGGTATTGATTGGGTAAGCCTGGCATAAGCAGGAGCTGCCGTGAGTGGGATCTTGTTTTTGTTTTAAGTTGAGCATTTGTAGTGAGTGAAGTAGCGGCAGCTTTGTGGTGTGCGTTCTAGAAGGCTTGCTTTTGTGACTGCCAACTCCACACCTCCTTGGCAGGGACACATTCCATCCGCTACCAACGCCGGCACGTGTGAACGGAAGCAGTGCTTCCAACAGATACTTTAAGTGGCTGTGGCCAGGGGTGAATCGTAGCTCAAACATTGAGCGGTTGTCCTTTTTCGTAAAAACGTGATAAAAAATAGACCAACACAGGATTGTGCCCCTTGCCTGTGAATCCCATAAAATAAAGCCCATGTAGGGAAAATGGTGGGGTGGGAGAGGGGCAGGAACCGAAATCGGAAGGAAAAGTCTAGGTGGAAACTCTATAGAAACGGGTCCATAAAAGAGTGACCTTTTCTGGATCACAGCGTCAGAGCTTGCTTTGGTTAGGCCTCTGACTCTAGGACTTTATTAAGCACCAATTAAACCCTAGAAATTGGGGGAGAAGTGGGGCAGACATGAATGGATCCCAATTCTAGCAAAGGAACTTCCCCTTAAGACCAGCCATCGAAGCAGGAGGGACAGACCCATCTTTCCTCTCAACGCTGGAGGGGCCATAAGAGCGAGCCCTCAGACCCAAAGCTGGGCTTCTGTGTGGTCCTTTCACTTCCCATCTCTGGTGTTTCTGGGGAGCCCACTGCCATCCCCACGTGGTCAGATCGCAGCCCAGGACACCAGACCAGCCTTCTTGTGCTCCCCAGCCCCGTCTCCACTCCCGTCTTACACACGGCAGGTCTTGAGTGGGAGGTGGGAGTGGGTGGGTACTGCAGTGGGTGGGTGGGGAGCCGAGCAGATGGCGGTGATCGCCACGTGCCTCGCGGTTCCCGTGGGAGTTGATGGTGGTGACAGGCAACGCGCAATGTGCTATTTACAGCTTGCCTTTGCAGTCTCTCGGTGACATCTGAATGCTCTTTAGCAACTGCTTTCATTACTGCCTTTCCAGGAGCTGCTAATTGAAAATGAAATAGTGGGTGGGCTTTCAGGCAGCTCGCAGGCAGCACTCCACGATGAACGCTGGTTGAGAGCGAGTGGATGTCCCCGGTCCCCAATCTGTCATTCTTTTCCCTGGGAGGCAAAGCCAAAGGTGTGTTTGAAGGCTCAGCGTGTGCAAGGCGCTGTGTGGATTCGGGGATGTAGCTGTGGGAGGGGGCTGCATACTCGTTCTACTCACTTAAGACCAAAGGAGCCACGGCGATGCTGTTGAGCAAGCGTGGGACTGCTAACCCCAATGGTAGGTGGTTCAAACCCACCAGCTGCTATGTAGGAGAAAGATGTGGCTACCGATGCCTGTAAATATTTACAGCTCAGACACCCTATGCAGGGTCCCCATGAAACGGAATGGCGTCGAGGGCAGCGGGTGGTTTGGTTTCTTAACTAAGAGAAAGTTAGCGTCCGAACACTTGGGTAGAGCTTAGTGCCACACCGGCCCCAAGGATCCGATAAGCACTCCTTGTGCAGGAGTCCACCCCTGGGAACTTCGTATGGATCTCTTTAAAGGTGAGCTCCTGTGTATGAGATGCATCTGACTTTGACTAGTAGCTTCAGTGTTGCCCTTTGATTAACCACGAGGCGGACACCCTCCTCCTCCTCCTCCTCCTCCTCCTCCTCCTCCTCCTCCCCTCTGCATCAAGCTGTTCCCACAGTCCCTGCATTCCTGAAGATGGCTAATTTAGCTCGGGAGCTTTGGGCTATGTCTTAGGGTGGGCTCCATGGAGAAACAGAGCTACTCCGAATGTGTGGCGGCCGTCACCTTTGGCTCTTTGCTAATACAGTCAAAACCATTGAAGGGGTTGACAAGAAGCTTCCATTGTTGAATGCAACAGCAGTGATCAGAAACATAACCCCTGCCTAATTCACCAGAAAAAGTTATCGAAGGGGCTGGGGGAAGGGAGGCGTGCCGAAGAGCGCTGGTGGTTCCTGCTCTCCACCGGTGGCATGACTGAACCATTTTGAACCAGTTGGCAGCCTTGGATGTACACACCCAGATTTACAGTGAGCGATTCTGAAGGTTTAGGAGATTGCGAAAGGACTGCAAAAGCCCGACCCACACACACACCACCACCACCACCACACCACCACCACCACCACCACCACCACCACCACCACCACCACCCCTCCTTCCCCCAAATCTGCAGACAGGAGGGTGAGCTCTCCCAAACCCACTGCCTGCGAGTCAATATGATTCAAAACAACCCAGTGGAAGGGTTCCGTGGCTGTGAATCTTCTAAGGGAGTAGATGGCCCGTGTGTCCTCCTGCAGGGCCGCTAGTGGCTTGGACCATAGGCCCTAGGATTTGAAAATTTATTGTCAGTTCTCACACCAAACCCTAAGGAAAGTCCCCTTTCAACTGCCCGATTCCTGTAGATTGCATTCCACTGTGTACAGCGCTTGTGTTCTAGGACAGCAGATGGCAGCTGTGTAGCAGCAAGGGGTCTAGTGTGCGGCCAAACCACGAGGAACCGTGACCTGGCAAAGTGCAGTTGTCACCTTCATCATGGCAGGACAGTACACTCAGGGTGCTTACCCTGCCCGTTGTCTTCTCTGTTGATGGTCTGCGCAGCCCAGCCCACCGCACGACAGAGTAGAACCACCTACCTAACCCTTGGCCAGTGGACAGGCATCTCTCCTGGCACCCCTGTGCGAACTTGAATCACCAACCTTTCCTTAGCAGCCAGGTGCTAAACCAGTGTTTCACCAGAGCTCCTGTCTGGTTTCCCTATAAACCAGCGGTTGTCAACCTTTGGGCTGAGATGCCTTTAGGGGTCGAACGACCCTTTCACAGGGGTCCCATGATTCATAACAGTAGCAAAATGACAGTTACAAAGTAGCAACGAAAATTTTATGGTTTGGGGGTCACCACAGCACGAGGAACATAGCAGTAGGAAGGCGGAGAACCACTGCTCTCAACCCTGTGAGGTGATATGGTTCCTTTGAAGGCAGCTGGGGGCCTCCTGGCGCAGTGAGAGAAGAGCATGATGGTGGGTTGGATTGGACACTCCCAGTGGGCGATGGCTGCCCCAGCAGCAGGGCTGTGGGCTGCGTGCCCTCCCTCCGAGTCCTGTGGGAAGGCAGGGGTCGCTGATCTGAAAGAGTAGCTTTCCTAAGTGTGTACATGGTGAGTGGTTTTGCTCATTCTCAAAGTAGCTTGACGCAGAGAAATCCTGTGCAGAGCAAGGAGTGACCTCCCTCTTGGACTGAGCTCGCTCTTTAATTAAATATGAAGTTAGGTGAACTAGGACTGCATTCATTTCAGCGCAGACCGGCGGGGACAAGACCATGCAGGATAGTGTAGGTTTTATTGAGCTTGAAGTGCTGTCTGTTTATCAGTGGCTTCCAACCACTCCATTCCCACCCTGCCCCCTGAGGGGAATCTGAATTTCCACTGAGTCAGGACCCCTAGAGTCACAGCCCTTTCCAAGGGAGAAAGATGAGGCTTTCTACTCCCACAAAGCTTCTCAGCCTTGGAAACACACAGGGATCATTCTGGAAGTAGGCTTGCTTTACCCACAGGAGCACTGGTGGCATGGTGGGTTATGTGTCAGGCTGCTCATTGCAAGGTCAGTGGTTCAAACCCATCCGCCTCCTCCGAGGGAGAAAGTGGAGCCTATCTGCTCCCGTACAGACAATGTAAAGTCTGAAACCCAAAGGGGCAGTTTTGTTCTGCCCTCTAATGTCCCTGTACGTTGGAATGGGCTCAATGGCAACGGATTTTTACATTTTTCTTTTTCCTAAATACTGAATCAGAATCCACAACATACCAATAGCCTCAGTTTGGAATACTCATACCTATATGATCATTGCCTGGGGATCTACAAGAATCAACCTGGGCCCTTGTTCAGATGTTGATTTGGAACTAGTATTTCTGAGTTGAAAAGGCAAACACTTAGGAAGGGTCAGAGCAGAACGAACCGGTTGGAGGCCCTGCGGGTCTGGCTGAGGGACCTTCATGAAACACCACTGCCCCATTTAACCCACTCCCCACCCACGGCCTCTGTTTGGCCATGAGAACCCACTGTTACTTAGCGAGTCCCTGGTCCGAATGAGGTTTCAGTGGTGGACCGGTTTGTGGAGTGCTGAATGAATCCTGCAGCATCCCATCTGCCTGCAAGGGATGAGGATTTCCCCAGGTACTTGCAGAACCTCCGGGTCTTTTCAAACCTGGGGGCCTGTCAGGCCCAGGCAGTCTCTGTGAGGCTCAGGTGACATCTTTCGGGGGACAGCCTCAGAGGGGACTTTCTGCTCCTGTGAAGTGACACTCTTAGCAACCCATAGGGACAGTTCTTCTCAGTCCTGTGGCCTTGCTACACATTGACCTGGTATCCAGGACAGTGACTTCGGTTTGAGTCGCTCTGCTGGGTGTCCCACTGGGCCCTACGTTCAGGGATTCTAGCCCTGCAGAAGCAGCCACCTTGCCCTCATGTCCATCCGCCAACAGTGGCCTCCCTGTAGCAGGATGTTCCACAGCCACAACTTGCATCAGCAGTGGCCGGAAGCAGCATGGGGCACCATCTCCCACCATGCATGGACTGAGAAGCGGGCCTGATGGCCAGAGTCGGTGCTGCGGGCTCCATCGAGTTGGCCGCACATGGACTGGGAGCAAAGAATCTGTGCTTTCTGGGGTAGGGATTGTACACAGAAGGGTCCTTCGCAAAGGATGGTCGTAGGGCCACCTACATCAGAGAAATTCTGGGGCTTTTGGCAGATTCCAACGGGCTCACCCCAATGATGAAGCCAGAATGTGTTGGGTGGGAGTTGGGGTGCCAAAGCCCATTTCTTATGTGACCCCAGTGCAGATCCAAGGGCCCCCCTTTGAAGCCAACAGGATTGTACTTTGTAGATGGGTCAACCAAAGGAAGGTCCGCTTTTGCCCAAGGACACAGTTCAGAGGATGGAGAGAGGAGGAGGGATGCAGACAGGAAAGGCGGGGTGAAAGGGTGGGAGAGTGATGTCACACAGCTCGGATTGTAATCATTGAGATGAAGCAAAATTGTGTGGAGTTGTTGAAACTCTCATGAAATTTACAGCAAAAACAAAAGTCCGAAAAAGGAAACCCCTTTGTTGTTAGCAAACGTTTTGAATCATTCTCAAAAATGGCAAAACACATCTTTTGTGAGATTACGTGTCTCACTAACTTGACTATGTCCGTGGCCTGCCAATTGACTTGTTAAGTAGTATTGGCAGAAAAGAAAGGTTTCTACCAAATGCTCCCTGCCCATTTGTGTTTTTCCCATCAAATCCATTCCAACTCACGACAAACCCATAGACCTGCTCCCGTGAGTTCCTGAGACTGCACATCTTTATAGGTGTAGAAAGCTACATCGTTCCCCCAAACAGCAGGTGGTGCATTTGAACTGCTGTCCTTGCAATGAGTCTGGTGCCACACTCACTACATCACTTAGGCTTTATATACAGGCTTTGTACTACCTCCCTCCCCCAAATAATAATAATAATGTCAAATGGCTGCATTTGGGGTAGGTGTGTACTAGGTGGCCACTGTTAGAATGATTGGATTATTCATAATCCACTTGCTCCCTAAAACAACACTGATCTATATCAATATGCAGGCTGGAGTCTTTTCTCTTCTCTCACCCTCAGGTTCTGCTTGCTCCCTCTTTCTGTCTGGCGATAGGCAGTGAGTGGCGTTGGGCTCTTAAAGTTTGTAAGCTTCATCAGTCCTTGCTTGTGCAAAGACTGGTGCAATTTGGTGGCAGTGTTGGGGGACAGGTGTGAATGAAATCTGGAAAGGCTGCCCATTTGGGCTGTGAAGCCCGTTCACTGCTTTTTTGTTACTAAGAAAGGGTCAGTGTTTCTTTTAATACAGCGCTGTCCTTGGGTTTCGAGTTTGGATTGTCCAAATTCAAAAGGAAATATTTTGGTAACCACACGTAATAAACACCTTGGATGGCTTTCTGAGTAACTGGTAGACCTACACTTATGTCACAACTGCCTGAGATGTGTCAGCCGTTGGTAGCTGCGAGCTTCCGCTACAGTGCGGTGAGATCAGAAATGCCGCCGCTTTGTATAGCTAGGCCAAGTGGCATGACTTGGTCCACAAAGACAATGCTCTACATCCTACGTAGGTGAGCATCCCCTGGGGTCTTAAATGCTGACTAGCAGCCATCTGCGATGTAACTCCTGGTCTCTTATTATCCAGAGAAAAACTAGTGAAGGAAATAAATCAAGGAAACGTTTAGTCCAAAAGACGAATGGACCCCGGGAACTGTAACTTTCAGCCCCTCGAGCCAGAGGAACTAGATGGTGCCCGGCTGGCTGTACTGTCGGATGCTCTGACTAGGGCCACGCTAGAAGATCTTGAACAGATGAGGAGAAACACTCATTTTGTGGTTATTGGGGATTGAAAGGGTAGGCAGTTCAGATCCCTTGAGCAGCTTCCCAGGAAAAAAAGACTGACAATCTCCTGTAAAGATGACAGTCTGGAAAATCCTGAGGGCCGGTTCTGTCCAGTCACATGGGGTCACTCTGCGTGGAGATTGATTTTGATGGCACCCAACGTCAAGAACACCCTCAACTTTCCCCAAGGAAATGGGGAAGACGAGAACACCCCTTGCCTCTCTCGGGTGAACATAAAGCTCAGTAGGCGTCCTCCAGTAGCCTTCAAGCTGAGTCATACTGGGAGAAACCTGACCACCCACTTGCAATCATTTATCATCGCTTGCCTCCTACCTCTAGGTTCTTAAACTCTAAATCTGTACTTCTCAGAAAGGGTGGCAGGCAGGCATGGGAGGAGGTGCTCGGGATGAGACCGGATGACCCCGTGTGAAGGGAGTCTGTTAGGATCACTTACGTGGATTAATACCACGATTCTTTAGGTAGACTGAAGGGTGTACGCCTAAAACTACTTCCCAGGAGACTGTCCTTGTCCTTCTCTGCCTCTGCTTTCCAGGTGGCAGCCCGTCTTTCCCTGCACTTCACCCCCATCCTGGCGCCCACCACAGGCTAGAGCCAATGGTTCTTAAAGTGGGTGATATTGCCTCCTGGGAGGCATTGCAAAGGCCCAGGGGGGTCTGCTAAGGCAGATACCTGCACTTTATCCTGATGATGCATTGTCGTGCAAACATTTTTCATTGTCAGGCGGGCACTGAGAATTGTGTTGTTGTTTTCTGAAGGAGGCAGTAGACCACAGGAATTTGAGAGTAAATGGTGAATGGTTGGCTCCATGGCTCTCTTCGTCCAGCCAAAGTCTCTTCCTTGCTCTTGACCTAGCAGCCGGGATTCCACGGGAAACCACTCAGGTTTGTCTTTGAGCTTACTGAAGGCCTTGGCCTTCCTGGTCTTTGCTCGCTTGGCCCTCTTCACTAAACATTTCTGCTTACCGTCTTATCTGAGTTTTTTTGCGTCATTCAGCAATGTTTCCTCTTGGTTGAAAACATTCAAGTTGGCTCAGTTACTTGCCAACTAGATACAAGCAATGCCCTTCCTTAGGCCATTGTATGACTTTCCCTAACCCAATTCCAGGCTCTCCTTCTAGCTCCAAAGTACCTGCTCCTAGCTCTCTGCCCTTTACCAAGCTGTAGCTGCCATCTCCGCGCTGGCCAGAGTCTGGCACTTGCTCCTCACTCCTGTGTGCCTGTGGTTGTGCTAGTCCCTTGTCAGGACTGTCCTCCTTCTGTAGCCCTGTGCTGTCTCCCAGATGTTCGTCTCATCTCTCTCCTTAGAATGAGTTGTATTTTCTTCAGGATTCTTAGGATAGTTTATCACTAGGGTGACCCTAGACCTCACCAGCTGACCTAAGACATGTCTGAAGGTTGATGGCATCGCTAATACTTTCCGACAATAAGTATAAATCAGGACTTTCTGAAAAATTGGCATATGCTACAACTCTATTTCTAACCCTCTTTAGGCCCTGCTCATATTCTGGAGCGTTTTTGAGTTGGCTGGTGTGTTAGGCAGAGTTCTCTAGAGAAACAAAACCAGGACATTTATGATTATATATATAAGAGGTTATATAGTGAGAAGTATATATATAGGATTATACAGCGAGAAGGCATATAACAGCTAATTAGTTCACACGGCAGTACAGAGAGCTCAGTTCAACTCACTTCCATGGAGCAGTTAATATACTGAATGTCCTTCAACTCATGTGAGCTGCCGGGTTGGGCATGGCAGGTAGAGTCTGCCCTCAGGCAACAAACAGCAGGTTGGCTCAGCCACAGTCAGTGGTAGATTGGGAGCTAAGTGAAGCAGGCCCAGATGGGATTTCGAGTTCAAGCAGTGCAAGGCAATAGGATCCACCAGCCTTAAGCTCAAGGGATGTAAACACCAGCACAGTTGTGAAGCAGGTCTCAAAGGAGCCTCAAGCTCCAATGATACATAAATGGGTTAGCTTGGCCACAGGTAGTGTAGCACACAGGTTGAGGCAGAGAACTAGTTCTAGCAACACACTGGTCCTATTACCAGAAAGCCAGACACACGGGGGGGGGGGGGAAGAGAGGGAAGGTACATAGCCATTTATGTCTGCCCTCTAATCAAACTGCGACCTGATTAATCCCACACATTCGTATTAGCCAGGTTGGCACAATAAACCTAACTATCACAGTGGGGTACACCTCTTTCTCCAAAAAGAAATGCCAAACTCCCAGGGGACACACACACACACACACACACACACACACATACACACACACACACACAATCTCTCTCACTCACTCACTCACTTTGTGATAACCAAGGAGCCCAGGCTCGTGTTGTACAGTGAATTCCTACTACTCATTGGGTTTCCAAGACATCCTTCTTTACAGAAGCAGACCTCTCTATACTTTTCTTTCCCAAAGCGATTAGTGGGTTTGAACCCCTGACATTTCGGTTTGTAGCTGACTGCTTAACCACTGCACCATCAGGACTCCTAAATCACCAGCTGGGAAGCCAGATCCTTCAGACTCACTGCTGGCAGCCTCATGAAGACCAATGAAAGCCGCCTTCTGGTTCCAATATGCATTCTCAACCCTTCTCTGTTGTTCCCTAGATACCACTCAACCTTCTTGGAAAGCTTGTATTTGCTCAGCTGATGCCCAAATGGAAGTGCCCCCGGCAGCAGACTCCCCTGGTCTGTAAATCATTAAGGAGCCCTGGTGGTGTTGTGGTTGTCAGTTGGGCTGCTAACCACACGGTCAACAGTTTGAAAACACCAGCCAGCTCCACGGGAGAAAGAGGAGGCTTTTCTAATCCCATAAAGAATGACAGTCTAGGACACTTACCAGGACAGTTCTGCCTTGTCTTGTAGGGTCACTACGAGGCAGAATGTACTTAATGGCAAAGATTTTGGTTGGGTTTGGGAGATCGATGGCCTGTTTCTCCAGCTTCGTTTCTTGTCCACTCTTGGTCCTGGGGTCCAGCCCCTCTGACCTTTGTCTAGTTCTTGAGACATGCCCAGTCCCTTCCCCTCTTGGGCCTCTCTCCCCCATAGGAAGTCATTTCTCCAGGCTTTCCGCAGTGGGTGCCTTCTTGTCCTGTAGGCCTGGGCTGCAGGGCTACATTCTCACAGTGGCTTTCCCAGGTTTTGCTCTTTTAACCCCCTCTTGCCCTACTTCTCCCTTTCCGGTACACAGTGTAGGTTCTGGTGTTCTGTAGCCTTTCCTTTCCCAGAACCCCTACCCTCTGCTAGACACCAAGCTCTCCTGAGGGAAGGTGCCCTCTTAGCCCTCCGTGGCAAGACAAGGGGGCTTGCGAAAGTTCGTGGAAAAATTCCATTGTCTTTTCACGCCTATCTTCTGTGACCTTCTCAAAGCTCCTTCGTCTTTGTAGCATGTGCGTCTGGGCGGAAGAAGAAGCTGATCCCCCAGGGGACGTGGAATGATTGAGGGTCAGAATGAGCCTTCCCTTTCTAAGGAATGCTCATCCTCTTGCTGTCGTCTAGCTTTAATTGTTGATAAGAACAGAGAGAGCGTGCAAGAGATTGATTTGATTGATTGGGATTGGCATTAGGGCCTTTGCTTTCCCTCGCTGGACCATGAGTTGCGCACTTAAGGTCTGCATCAGCACATTCAAACCCAGAAAAACTTGATTCTAAGGATGCCCGGCCCTTTGGTAGCTCCTGCTCTTCTGGGGGACAGATCTGCAGTTGGCCTCCAGTGTTCTAGCCTGGAAGGAGTCCAGGGCTGCTAGGGGACCCAGGCAAACTGGTCCAGGGAGGATGCGCCCTCTGGGATTATCTGAGGCCACCCCAAAGACTCCTAGACAAAGAGCAGAGACCAAGGGGAGCAGGGTGGGTGGAAGTGAGGAGGTGGAAATTACTGAATGTATCCCTCCACCTCCAAATATATATGTGGGGACCAGCTTTTTAATGAGACACACCAACTGTTTTTAGCAGCAGTGCATGAACAGTATGCATGACTGGTCTTTGCCCTGGAAAATCATTGTCCTCCGTGTCCTCTACCTAATGTGTCTTGACCTTAGAAAACAGCCTAATTGTATTCCCTTTGAAAGTGGCCTCATGAATTCCTTCTCCCCATATTTGCTCACTCAGCATACATCCATTGAAGACACGCGTGTGCCAGCCCTGCACGGGAGCCTTAGAAATAACCCACAAAGGGTGTGGACAAGAATGGCTCTGGCCTGGAGAATGTACAGCTTGGTGGGTGTGGCCTTTTAACTTCTGGAGCGTTCTTCACAGAAGACTGGCTGCGGCTGAGGGTCCAGTGCCTTTCAAAGGAAGCCCTGGCTGATAGGTCAGAGAACGAATACCTCCAGGCACATTTAGGAAATGCTTTCCAGCGACTTCCTTCATGCTGTTTCCCCAAACACCCCTGCCCTCACCCCTGTGCTTTAGACTATTCAGAAGGATGCTCCACCTTGCTGACTGCACTGGGGACTATTAGGAGGAGCCCTTTCAGCCTGGTGGGCTAGGCATTGGCTCCCAAGTGCAAGGTCAGTGGTTTGAAACCACCAGCCACTTCACAGAAGAAAATCTTCACTGCTATAAAGATTTCTAGACTTGGGGATCCACAGGGGTAGTTCTGCTCCGTCCTGTGGGGTTGCCATGAGATGGAACTGGCTCGCTTGCGGTGAGTTTTGGTTTGGGGGGAATGTGAGAAACCATCAGACCTCTTGGCTTCTTATGTTTACGAAGATCATCTCCAGGTTCTCACCTGGTTTCCCCTCAGATGCAACTTACTAGGAATTGGCTGCCCCAATAATTTTGTGTTTATTTGTAGATTCTTGAACTCTTGGGGGTCAATTATTTGACATTACTTACTGCCCATTACTGTACTCTGGACCAGCACCTACCTGTTTACTAGAAATGGCTTATTTCGGGTCATCTGACCCAGTTTGAAAATTCTTAACTCCTGAAATTCTTGGTATCACAAAGTCTTAGATTTGTGTCCAGAGACAGAGATGGACCTATATACTTGAGCATAAGCTGACCCGAATATCCGCCGAGGCACCTAATTTTACCACACAAACTGCATTAAAAATGTGCTGAAAAACTAGGCTTATCTTCGAGTATACCCGGCATGTATGTTCATCAGCACACAGCAGAAACCAGAACAGCTCTATCTCTTCCTATCATTTCTGTTTGCTTGGTGGTTGAAACTTTTTTTAATGCAGAGAACTCTAAAATGCCAATATTTGAGTAGCAATTAAAAATCATTTTATTCAGGGCTTTCACCATTCTTATAATCCATACGTGACATCCATCGTGTCAAGCACATTTGTACATATGTTGCCATCATTTTCAAAACGTTTTTTTTCTACTTCAACCCTTGGTATCAGCTCATTTCCCCTCTCCCCCACCCTCCATCCCTCATGAATCCTTGATAATTTATTTATTTTTTTCTTACACTGACCACTGTCTCCCTTCACTCACTTTTCTGTTGTCTGTCTCCCTGGGAAGGGGTAATATGTAGATCATTGTGATCGGTTTCCCCTTTCACCCCCCACCTTCCTCTTCCCCTCCTGGTATCCTTACTCTCACTATAGGTCCTGAGGGCTTTATCTGTCCTAATTTCCTGTGTTGTGAGCTCTTAGCTGTACCAGTGTACATGCTCTGGTCTAGCTGGATTGTTAGGTACAATTGGGGTCATGATTGTGGGGGGAAGGAATCATTAAAGAACTGGAGGAAAGTTGCATGTTTTATCAGTGCTATATTGAACCCTGACTGGTTTGTCTCTTCCTTGTGATCCTTCTGTAAGGGGGTGTTCAATTGTCTACAGATGGGCTTTGGGTCTCCACTCTGCTCTCCCCATCATTCACATCAATATGATTTTTTTTGTCCTGGGTCTTTGATGCCTGATACCTGATCCCATCCATCACACAGGCTGATATGCTTCTTCCATGTGCACTTTGTTGCTTCTCAGCTAGATGGCTGTTTGTTTATCTTCAAACCTTTAAGACCCCAGACTCTCTATCTTTTAATAGCTGGGGGCCATCAGCTTTCTTCGCCACATTTGCTGATGCACCCGCTTTGTCTTCAGTGATGGTGTTGGGAAAGAGGATCACAGAATGCCGCATTAATAGAACAAAGTGTTCTTGTGTTGAGGGAGGACTTGAGTAGAGGCCCAATGTCCATCTGCTACCTTTATACTTAACATATAAATATATGTATGTCGATCCATTTCCCTACCATTATATATAAATATATTTACATGTGTATATGCCTGTATTTAGACCTTTATAAATGACGTTTGCCTCCTAGTTCTCTCCTCTATTTCCTTTTAGATTCCTCTTGTCCCACTATCATGTTCAGCATTCATTCGAGTTTCAGTAATTCCTCTCGGCTACATTGCTCTTGATCAAGTCCCACCAGCATCCTACAACCTCCTTGCTATCAATTTTAGATCACTTGTTGTTCCCTTTGTCCCTGGGTTTATTGACATCCTCCTTCCTTTCCCCTGCTCCCCTTCTCCTGTGTCCTCCTGGAACCATTGGTCCTTTGTTTTCTCCTCCAGATTGTTTATCCCACTTATCTAGATAGACATGCAGAAACAATAATAAGCACAAAAACAAGACAAAGCAAAAGAAAACAAAACAACAGTAATAAAAAAAAAAACCAACAACAACCAAAAAGCCTATAAATAGTTCCAGGTCTGTTGGTTGAACTTTATGAGTGTTTTCTGGTTGCACCTGATGGGGTGCCACGCCCTGGTCCCCACAGTCTAGATTTTGTATTCCTTGGGGACGTCATTGCTTTGCTCCCCTTGCTGCTCTCTTGCAAGTCCTTAGTATTTCACCCAGGTATGGTGGGGTCAGATTGGGCACAATGCCCACACTCTGCCTCCAGCGTTATGCCCCTTAGCGCTACAGGTCAGCGAGGGGTCCTGTGTCTCCCCGAAGCTGCTCAGAGCAGGAATATTACCCGAGAGGCTTGGTGGGCCAGGACGTATTCCACTCTCTCTCTCCTTCCCTCTTTCTTCTTGTGTGCTCTGATCAGACAAGCCTCTGATCATTGAGCTGTAGCTTCAGTGCTGTCCTCTGAAGTGCATTCTTCTGTGGGTAAGTGGGGTGTCCACAGAGTTGGGATTGGGCCCAGCCCCGTGAGTAGTAATTTAAACCTTGGTTTTTCCAGTGAACAATGAAGTGACCTTGGGCATCCATGACAGAGGACGCCCCAGTTTACTCCGAAGCCGCTTTTTGCCTGGTTGGTTTTGGGAGTCCTGAGGGTGTAAGAAACAGCGCAAGAGCCACCGTTGCCCAGTGGGTTTCTGACAATGCAATTTAAGCCATTACTTTTCAGTGTCCCTCCTTCTCCTGATGCTTGTTCATTAAAGTTTATTGCCAGTGCACTGTCACATGCAGATACCTTGAGGTGCTTAATATACACGAGGAACACAATGACAAAGATGTCTGCTTTGATGGAACCCGCTGTCTAGTGCAGACGGGCACCTTTTTTTCCTACCAGTGGTCGTTTGGATGTTTATAACATTGTTTCTGGGCCGTGCCAAAGTATTGACCTAAAAATTAGTCTGCTGTATTTGCTCACACATTTAATTAACTCACCCTTAAAGTGCTGGCTGGACCTGATTCTCTTTGGTGAGGTGTGTGATGTTACCTGGTATTGATGATTTCACAGGACTTCTGTGCTCCCCACCTCTGCTCTGGCGGTTTCGATTCTCTTTGGAATTCCCAGGTGCAAACAGCTTCCATGGAAATGTTCATTCTCAGCTTCCCGATTCATAAACCTAGCTGGTTATCAGGCATTTTTATGGCCTTCTGGACCATTCTAGAAGCATTTGAAACTTAAAAAAAATCATTTTATTGGGGGTTCAGACAACTCTTATCACAATCCATACATTCATATTGTGTCAAGCACATTTGTACATTTGTTGCCATCATCATTCTCAAAACATTTGCTTTCTACTTGAGCCCTTGATATCAACTTCTCATTTCCCCCCTCCCTCCTCACTCCCATACCTCATAAACCCTTGATAATTTATAAGTTATCATTATTTTGTCATATCTTACACTGCTTAACATCTCCCTTCACCCACTTTTCTGTTGGCCGTCCCCAGGGAGGACGTTATATGTAGATCCTTGTAATCGGTTCCCCCTTTCTATCCCACCTTCCTTCTACCCTCCTGGTATCGCTACTCTCACCACTGATCCTGAAGGGAAGAGATCAGTTATCAGACATCAAAGAAAAAACCATACCAGTGGGTGCCCACCTTCCCGATATGATCACTGAAGACAAATGGGTGCATAGCAAATATGGTGAAGAAAGCTGATGGTTCCCCGCTATCAAAAGATATAGCGTCTGGGGTCTTAAAGGCTTGAAGGTAAACAAGCAGCCATCTAACTTGTAAGCAACAAAGCCCACATAGAAGAAGCACACCAGCCTGTGTGACCACGAGGTGTTGAAGAAATCAGGTATCAGGCACCAAAGAACAAAAATTCATATCACTGTAAATGAGGGTGAGTACAGAGTGGAGGTCAAAGTCCATCTGTAGGCAACTGGACACCCACTTACAGAAGGCTTACAGGGAGGAGATGAGTCAGTTAGGGTGCAGGGTAGCAATGATGAAACATATAACTTTCCTCTAGTTCTTAAATGCGTCCTCCCCCCGCCCCCACTATCATGATCCTAATTCTATCTGGCTAGACCAGAGGATGTACATTGGTACAGATAGGAACTGGAAACACAGGGAAGCACTTGAACTTACTAGGTCTCACAACATATTGTTTAACTGCTCTGCATTTGTTCTTCTTCAACTTCTTTTAGTTTAGTGAGTTTACAACCTGCTAAGCATCGAAGACTACACAGAGGCCCGTGCTGTTGTTGGTAAGTGGCTTTGCGTTGCTTATGACTCAGCAACCCTGTGTACAACTGAATGAAACACTGCCCAGTCTTGTGCCATCTTCACACTGGTAAGTTGGAGACTCATGCTAGAAACCTCGAAATCACTCTCTTCTCTCCGTGGCCTCTGCCAGTCTTTGTGCTCTGTGTTTCATGTCCATCTCTCTCCTTCCATTCCCTTCTACCCTCTTCATCCACCGCAGGGAGTCTGTGTAGCTCATCTACCTTGAGGCTAGAATCTAGCCGCTAGATGGTGACAATCCCTTCTTACCTGTCTTACCTGCCTTTATTCTTCCTGTTCTTCAGTGTGCTCTCCCAGCTCATTATAATGTTATCTTGTTCAATGCAAATTTAATCATGTTACTGACTTGACACGTCTGCCTTGACTTTCTTTGGCTCCCAGGTTCTATTTTAACTTCTTGTGATGCAATAGAAGCCCAAACATTATTCCTTGACCTCTGGAATGCTCCCATCTTCTTTGCGATGCTCCCTGACCCCAGTGCCCCATCCCATCAGCTATGACCTGGCCTCTGGAGTCTCCTCTTGGGCTCATCTCATGGATCAGAGTTCTCTTTGCCTTAGCTGATCTGATCCTGATCACACAGGATCAGCATAATCCTCCTCCTAAGTCGGAAACGGACCCTTTTCACCTCTCACAGGAATTGAGATTTCGAAAAAGATGCTTTTGGGCTCTTAGAGTTCTCAGTGTATTATAACGTACACAGGACAGGAGAAGGCAAAGGGATATAAAAATGTTTGGAGGGATGGACCAAATGCCTTTAAAAAAACAGATTGTTTCTTTCTTTTAGTCTTTTATTGGGGACTGGTACAGCTCTTATCACCATCCATCCTTCCACTGTGTCAAGCACATTTGTACATATGCTGCCATCATCATTTCCAAACATTTTCTTTCCACTTGAGCCCTTAGTATCAGCTCATTTCCCCACTCCCCCACCTTCCCTCCCTCATGAACCCTTGATAATTTATAAATTGTTATCAAATTTTCATGGCCTTCACTGACCGATGTCTACCATCACCCACTTTTCTGTTTGTCTCCCTGGGTGAGGCTATATGTAGACCATTGTGATCGATTCCCCCTTGTTTCCCTAACCTTCCCCTCCCCCTCCTGGTATCCTTACTCTCATTATTGAACCCAAGGGGGTTATCTGTCCTGGGTTCCCTGTGTCGAAAGCTCTTATCTGTACCCGTGTATGTGCTCTGGTCTAGCGGATTTGTAAGGTAGAATTGGGGTCATGATAGCGGTAGGGAAGAAGCATTAAAGAACTAGAGGAAAGTTGTATGTTTTGTAGGTGCTATACTGCACCCTGACTGGCTCATCTCTTCCTTGGGACCCTTCTGTAAGTGGATGTCTAATTGTCTACACATGGGCTTTGGGTCTCTACTCTACCCTCCCCCTCATTCACATTGATATGATGGATCATTGATGCCTGATACCTGATCCCATGGACACCTCATGATCACACATACTGGTGTGCTTCTTTCTTGTGTACTTTGTTGCTTCTAAGCTAGATGGCGGAGATTGTTTCACATCGATAACTGCTGATCACTTGTTATCAGTGTTGTGATTGAAATCAGAGAAGGTGTCACTAGACATCGCCTCCAGGTTTGGGGTCCTCAGACAAGGGCTGTCTATTGTTAGGCTTTGGAGGCCTCTGAGCGCTGCAGGAAGTAACATCTGGTTATGTGAACAATGACTTAGTGGCTCAAACCAAGACAGAGTAGACATTTGTCTAGTGACAAACTAGACCATGTTTGTCACTACGCTACATTGACTGAGGACTTTGGAGGGGCTGATGAACCCATGAAAACACGCTGGTGGCTTTAGAGACAAATTGAGCCAAGGTACACAGGTCAGATGGCAGGCTGCAGACACTCCCAGGCTAGGCAGGCAACCTGGCAGGTTGTTGGCACAAGTCTAAGGAACAGGAGGGAGTTAGATTAGCCAGATGCCAGGATCCAGACCTAGCAATAAGCAAGCAAGCTTTCCTACACGTCCACTTATCTTGGAAGCATGCTGCAGTCTTGAAGTTATCTCATCATGCAGGATTACTAGGTCTTAACTCCCAAACCACTGAGAAGCCCAACTCAACATCGTTGATGCAAAACCATTAACTGTCACACCCTGTAAGAAGTTTTTAAAAGTATATTGCGAAACCATGAGGCACCTGGAGTTGGGTAGTATTAGCATTATTGTTTGAGATGGACCTGCACTTAAATATGTAGTAAATACAACAAGCAACACTTTAGAGTTTCTAATGTTCGAGAATGATGCACTCAGATTGCTATAGATAACAGCATAACATCGGGTAGCCGATTAGAAAACCGTAAGTGGAGTGGGCTCGTGCATGCTATTTTTTGTAGATGATAAAAGCCTTTGGTTGGGAGAAAATCCGTATGAGTGGACAAGTCCCCTTTGGGCTCATCTTTGTTGGCACAGAGCTAAGGATTTGTTATCTGAGATCTTTGTATAGAAATCACGGAGATTTTCTCATTATCGGATAACTCATGGTGAGAAACTTGATGAATTCTTCTGAGTTTTTTTTCTTCTTTTTATGCCACTGACCCATGTTTCTGAACTAGTAACGTGCTAGTACATGCTAGTTTTTCATTTTAGTTTTATTTTCCCATCATGCAGAGAGCAAATTTGGAGACACACAGACTCTTACCAGTATCCTTCTAATCTTTTAGTTTTGCAAAATCACTCCCCGAATCCCATTCCGTCAGGTAGAGGCATGTCATTGGTGAGCACCTGTGTCTCCTGCAGGCCCTCTCGCCAGCAGTGGGAAGAACTGGTCCCTGCACTGGGCTCCGAACCTTCTTCCAAAGGCCCCATCTTCTGCCAGTTAATGTGTTGTGTGCATTCCTCATGCCCCCAATCCAATTGACATCCGGGAAGGCATTAAAAGGAATATAAGTGATGAGCCCTTTATTTCTTTTTCTCTCTTTCTCTCTTTCCAGGGACCTCATCCTTTGGGTAACCTAATTACTTTGGAACCACTGAAAGTAAATAAGCTGTGAAAAATACTCTTTTGAAAAGTTGTTGAATGATAGATATGCTCTTAGTTTCTTCCTAATCTCCCTTGTGGTTTTTATAATGCCATATATTTTCCTTGGGAGAGTCTCCTTGCAGCTGTGTTTGTGATCTTGGGGTAGGATTGATGAGCTGCTGCCCTAAGGTCTTCCCCTGGCTTTGTGATAAAGAGGTATGTTGGCGGCGGGGGGCTGGGGGAAAGAGGGAGTTGTAGGGTTTGTTGTCTTCTTGTTTAATAGGTAAGCTCCACCCACCCTCCCAAATCAAAATGAACTCATGCATTGTTTCCGCCGCCCTCGTCTTGGATTGATGGTTGAAGAGAAATGCACACATCGCGAACCTTTCTTAATGACATTAAGGGGAAGATGTTTAAAAGCAGGATAGAGACACTGCGATTGCCTCCAGAAATGTGTGTCTTATGATTTCAGCGTTTGGGCCATGCCCTGAATCTTTTTACAGTAGAAATTGAACAACATGGAGGAGTCTGTGGGAATGCACTGCTGTGGCCTCATCCTTCTCTCACACTGTGGTTGGTGAATTCGAACTGCCAACCTTGTGGTCAGCAGTCCAACACAGAACCCACTATGCCACCAGGGCTCCTAGATTAGGCTTGTGGAGATCGTCATGAAGAAGGCCATGAGCAGTATAGCGTGGGGTGGTGTATTATCTCTCCGGTGTTCTTGTGCAGTGCTTTGATTGTTTTCTGTGTTCTCCTCTCTCCAGTACTGATTTCCTTGTTCTTGTTGTAAAAGGAAAGTCATGTTTCTATTATTTCCTTGAAGTTTGTGTGTTTGAACATGGCTAACCAGCATTTACCAGGCTCTCCATTGCCTTAGCTTGGTACCCAGTGGTCCTTTGGTAAGTGTTTGCCTGACTTTGCGTGTAGATAGCTGGCGGAACCACTTCTCATTGTATCTTTTCTAGCTTTGATTTCAAAGAAGTCCAATTGGCATACACTAGACTGCATGTGTTCCCTCCTGAGTGTAAGGAATTGATCAATGGTAATTGATATTGGCACAGGGATATTTAATTTTTCCATAACTGTTTCTGAAAAGACTTTATACTCTACCCTGCATTTATTGCTTTTGTGACTTTGTAAAAAAATAACACCCAAAACATGTGTGGGTTTATTTCTAGACCCTTGATTCAGCCCCACTGACTCTTGTCCTGCACATATGCAAAAAGCAGCCTGTCAGATGACAAAAAACAAAAGGCAAAACCTTGTCATCTGGCTGGTTGTAACTCATGAGCTTATAGGTGGTTCCTGGGATGTCATTTTTCTTAAGATGTAAATCTTTATTGCAGAAGAAAGACTCGCCTTTTTCTTGCAGAGCAGCTGGTGGGTTTGAACCTGTAACCTTGGGTTAGCCTCTCAGCACTCACTTGACAGCACCACCAGGTTTCTCTACAGCTCAGAAGTAGCCCTCTAAATTTAGTCTTTTTGAAAGTTTTTTTATATCGATTTAAGTTCTTTCCATATTATCTGTACATTTTAGAATGTGTTTATTTCTTTGAATCATCCTCCTGGATGCTGGTTGAGATTCTCTGGAATCCATAGATAAAATTAGGAAGAATTATCCGTTTAACGGCATTGAGTTTCCCCACCCCTAAAGAAGGTATAACTCTCAATTGAGTGTAAGTCTTATTTTTCTCAATAACTAAACCACCAGCTGCTCTGCAAGAGAGAGATCTGGCTTTCTACTCCCTTAAAGAGTTCATCTCAGAATCCCACGGGGGTTTCTGCCCTGTACGGTCACCGTGGTAGTTACGTCATTTTATGTGAACTTGACGATACATCAAAGTGTAAACCCATGACCTCACGTGGAAGTGCAACCCAGCTATATAGCTCTCTGGAGGCTGGCCTCTCTCTGCCTCTGTCTCTGCCTTTGTTTTCCTGCCTGCTGGCCACCAGGAGAGCTGCTGGAGCCTGCTTACTGACCTGGGATCCACAAGACTTTGCAGCCACCGGCCTTTGATCTTCCTGCATCAGCATCGGTGCGTGTGGTTGAAGAAGGATTTATGGAGTAGTATTGAATTTATGGACTTGAACCAGACTGGGTTGGGATATTTTCTTGATATAGAATTATTTTTTTCTTCTGCTTTCATTTTTATTTTTTAAATTACTTTTATTAAAATCATTTCATTGGGCGCTCTTAGAGTTCTTACAGCATTCCATACATCAATTGTATCAAGCATATTTGTACATATGTTGCCATCATCATTTTCTAAACATTTACTTTCTGTTTGGCCCCTTGGAATCAGCTCCTTTTCCCCCCCAACACCCCCGCCCCCACGTGACTCCTTGATAAATTATAAAGTATTGGTTTTTCAGATCTTACACCAACCACTGTCTCCTTTCACCCATGTTTCTATTATACATCCCGGGGGAGGGGGGGGGCAGGTTATGAGTCGATAATTGCGATAGGCTTCCCCTTCTTCCCCTCCTGCCCCCACCTTCCCCCACCCTGACGGTATCGGTACTCTCATTTATGTTCCTGAGGGATTTATCTGACATGGATAAACTGTGTGTCGTGAGCTCTTATCTGCACCAGTGCACATGCTCCAGCCTAGCTAGAACTGAAAGGCAGGTCTGGGGTCATGATAGTGGGGGTGAGGAAGCCTCAAAGTACCAGAGGAATATTGTGTGCTTCATCGATGCTATAACTGTGCCCTGGTGGAACCCATCCCTTCCTTGTGATCCTTCTATGAGGGAAGTCATATTTTCTACAAATGGGTTTGGAGTCTCTGCTTCAACCCCCCCCCCCCTTCTCAACAATTTGTTTTTTGGGAACTTCCGGTACAAGTCACCAGATTCTGTCAACACCTCATGATCACACAGGTTGGTGCGTTTCTTCCATGTGGACTTGCTGCTTCTCTGATAGATGGCCACTTGTTTAACTTCAAGCCTTTAACACCCCAGACATTATATCTTCTAATAACCAGGCACCTTCAGCTTTCTTCACCACATTTGCTTATACATCCATTTTGTCTTCAGTGATCATGACAGCTTTGTGGGCTAAACACAATGTCAGGTTGTTAAATAATTACTTCTGGATATAAAGCTCTCGTACACATATATAAGTGTCACCAAATGTGTTTCTCTAGTCAACCCAGCCTAACACTATCTCCATGAGTCGGAATCTACTCACTGGCAGTGAATGAGTTCAACAACTAAAGTTGTTTTCAATATACAAGTCTCAATAGCTTTTGTCATATTTGTTCCTAAGTGCTTTGTTTTTGAGTATCATAAATAATTTAAAATTCAAATTCTTCCTTGTTAATATATAGAAATACTTGTCTTTCACCCTCCCAAACTTTGCTAAATTCTCTTGTTTCAGGTCTAGATAATATTTTTGCGTGTAAGTTTCATCTGTTGCCTCAACCTGTGGGTCTCAACCCCTGTGGGGGTCGAACGAACCTTTCACAGGGTTTGTCCGATTCATAACGGTAGCAAAATGACAGTGATGAAGTAGCAATTAAAACCATTTTATGTTTGGGGGGGGGTCACCACAACATAAGGGTCACGGCATGAGGAAGGTTGAGAACCACTATTTTACAGAGATAATTATATTTTTAGCATAAAAAGACAGTGTGTTTCTTTCCTATCTACGTGGCTTCTGACACCTCTCTCTCTCTCTCTCTCTCTCTCTCTCTCTCTCTCTCTCTCTCTCTCTCTCTCTCTCTCTCTCTCTCTCTTCCCCATTGAACTGGCTAGAATGTTCAGGACACTATGTATTCCAGGTAGCGAGGCCTGACCAGGCCCTCGTTGCAAGAGTAGGGCGCACAGTCATTTCTTCACCATTATTCGTGATGTTATCTAGGATCTTCATAGATGTCTTTTATCAGGTTAAGAACATTCCTTCCTTTCTTTGCTGAGAGTATCTAATCAAGAATGGATAGGGATTGGTCAAATGTTTTCAATCTTTTCTAATACGTACATATGATAGATTATGTTGGTTTTTCCATGCTACACCTAAACTTACATTGTTGGATTAAAGCCCCATGATTATTATTACTTCCACAATTACACTGTGGAGTTTGTCCTTCTTGACAGTTCTCACTTTCACAGAAATTGGCATGCTGTTGTCTTTGCGGGGAGCCCTGGAGGCATAGTGGTTACGGCATGAGCTGCGAGCTGCAAGGTCAGCAGTTTGAAAGCAGCAGGCGATCCAGGGGAGAAAGTGGTCTTTGTGCCCCTGTGGAGAGAGAGGCCGAGTTTCAGAAACCCACCAGGGCAGTTCTGCCCTGTGTCGAAGGGCAGCTATGAGTCAGACACAAGAGATGAGCGCTCTTTCCTCAGTGATCTTTTTTCCTGTTTGTTGCTCCCGTCCTACTGGCTTAGAAGGAAGTGGAAAGAACTCTCTCCCCTCTTTGTGATTGTGTGTAGAGTTGTTACTGTTTCTCCCTGATGATATTAGTGTAGTCACCTGGCCCTGGGGTTTTCCTTGGGGGGAAAGTTTCAAATGAAGTATTCAGTTTCTTCCATAGAAGCACAGGACCTGTTCGGTCCAGAGATCTCCATCTTCTTGTGTGGGCTTTGGTAGTTTGGGCCTTTCAATAGATTTGCCCATTTCCTGTTGTGGAAGGCCGTGACATGCCCATAGACCATTTTCTTTCCGCTCTTCCATTCCTGTAAACTGCCCAGTGACTGCCCCGTCTTTGTCACCTGTTTCCCACTCTCTCTGCCACTCATTATCCTCTCCTTGCTCACTGGAAGCTCACCAGCAGAGAACCCGCTGTTGATCACCTTGACTTTCTGTTTGGTTGGGCTGTGTGGTGGAGGGCCTTCCTCCTGCTGACTCTGAGTTTGTTTGGCTGGTTTACCATTTACTTATTTCTGCCCCTCTCCTATTTTTTAAAGGTAGAAGCCAAAGTCATTGATTTGAGCTGCCTCCCTTCACATCCAATATAAGCACATAATCCTATCAATCTCCCCCAAAACGGGACTTCAGCAGCAACCCTCCTCGCTCCTCGAATCAGTTGTGTTTTGTTTTTCATTCAGTTCAAAATGCCTTCAGATTTCCCTTGTGACTTCTTCCCTGATTCCAGGATATTTCATAGCATGTTATTTGCTTTCCAAATATTTGGAGCTTTCTCAGAGATCTTTCCGATGTTGATCTGTCCTTTAATTCCATCAGAGTTGGCACCTTTCTTTGAATGACTTTATAGTAGAAGTTGGGTTGGGACTTGTTACATAGTCTAGCTATGTAAATGTTACCAGCAATTTGAGAACAGGTGTAATATCTGCCGTTGCTGAGTGCCCTGTCCAATAAGCTTCATTCCGGTCAAATCAGTTCCTGTTATTCTTTCTACAGCTTTGCTGTTTTGCTTTATTTTGTTTTTGCTTTTTGCCAACTTGTTCTATTAAGAGAGAGATGTTGACAGCTCTGACTGTAATTTTATTTTTGTCTATTTCTCCTTGCTTTGTCCGTGTCACAAAGCTCTGTTATTATGTGCGTAAACATGCGCGATTGTTATCTTGTTTTGATTGATTACTTTATGATTATGAAATGACCCTCTGCATCTCTGGTAATAGACTTCGCTCTGAAGTTTACTTTCTCTGGTGTTAAGATTTCTGCCTGTGTGTGTGTGTGTAATGTTGGAATGTTTTATCTTTTTTCAACTCAGCCATATACCCTTGACATACGTATATCATCACATTTCAGCTCTTTGTGTAGGATACATGGAAGTAAGTCTTCATTAAAAAAATCCATAGAATAGATCATCTATGTCCTTTATTTGGGCATGTTTAAACCATTTACATTTAATAAGGTTCTCAATAGGAGGCTTGATTGTCTATTATTGTCCTTTTGTTACCTGTCACATCTGTTGTGTGTCTCCTCTCTCTTTTTTTGCCTTCTTTCGAATTAAGAGTATTTCTGAAAGGTTCCACCTATTGTATTGCCCTCATTGGCTATCTGGGTCTGTTTCATTTTGGCTCCTTGTTGGTGCTGTGATCGTTCCATCTTCGTCAACTCTGCCTTCACTTTCATCCAGTATCTTTCTCATGTCAGACGTTGGAATTTAATTTCCAGAAGTTTGATGGGAGTGTTTATATGGTCTTTGTCTCTACTGAACTCTTTGAACAAATAAAATACGGGTACAATAGTTGTTCTCATCTTTGTTGACTCCTATTGGCTTCTGTGACAATGGAGAATTGATTTCAACCAACTGATTGTTCTCATATAGGCTCTTCCTGCCATTTTGCATGTCTAGTGGTCTTTGATTAGCTGCTGCCATTCATTGTGAATTTGACCTTGTTGAAGGACAGATGGTTTTTGTGTTCCCAGAAGTTGTTTTGAGATTCCTTCTGTAGTGCCATTAACTTAGGAATGGCTTGATTCTCTACGTCTGTTTATGACTTTTAATGACTAGTTACATATTGGGTGGCTACCTAGAAGGGCAGCAATTGGAAACCACCAGGCTCTCTGTGATGAGGCTTTCTGCTCCTGCAGAGTTGCTGTCTCAGACACTCACAGGGACAGTTCTGTCCTATTCCATAAGGTGGCTGTGAGTAGTAATAACTCTAACAGGAAGTGAATTAGGTGTATCTGAAGCAGTGCTTAGTCTGTGACTGACATTGCCTATTTTTTATTTGAAGACATTTCTGAATATTCTATACAAGGTGAATTATGTTTTTCCAATCTTGCTCATGGGACTAGACAATGGAATGGGTGACAGTCCTTTGAGAATATCAGACAGTGTTTCTTCGAATCCTTTTGTTGCTGATGTTGTTAGGTGCTGGTGGTTAGTTGATCCCATCTCTTGGTAGACTGCTGGCTTATTTCAGCCAAGGTACATTGCTGGTCTGCTCATGTACCGCCCTCATAATTAATGGAGTGTTTGATCCCATTGCTCCATTCTTGCTTCATTCTTGGACAATGACCAAGGAGCTTTACAGCTGAACATCTTACAAGACAGCTTTGTTTATTCTACTGGCACCCATGGTATAGTCCATATTCTTCACCAGCCCTCTCATTCAAATGCATCATCACTGATTTTGCTCTTCCTTTCACATGCGTATGAGGTGGTTGAAAAGACCATAACTTCCTGTGAAGTGAACCTATGGGCCATCTTTGTTCTGTTTGTTTTAAAACTTTAAAGAGATCATTTGCAAGAGTTGCCCAAGGCAGTATGTCATCCAATTTCTTGACAGCTGTTTCCATGGATGCTGTTGGTGAATCCAAGCAAAAGGAAGGACGCCCTTGGCAACTCCAATCTTGTTGATCATGATGTTGATCATGATGTTGTCTACTGAGGAAAGTCGTGAAGGTGTCTACTTCCTTTACAGTGAGTTGTTATCTGCAAGGAAGGCTGTTGTCTTAGATCGTCATCAGCAAGCACTCTGAATCTTCTTCACTTTCAGCAAGCAAGGTTGTGTCATTGGCAAGTTGTTAATGAATCCTCTACCAATCCTGAGGCTGCGCTCTTCTTCCAATAGGGAAATTTCCCAGATCATTGGCTCAGCATACATATTGATTAAGTATTGTGGAAGGATACAACCTTGAAACACACCTTTCCTGATTGTAAGCCATGCAGTTGCCTTGTTCTGTTGAAATTGCTGCCTGTGGGACTGTGTACACATTTCTCATGAGCACAATGGCATGTTCTAGAATGCTCATTCTTTGCCATGCTATCCATGATATGTTATGATTCCCTAGTCAGGTGCTTTTTGTAATCAATACAAAATAGGTAAACATCATTCTGGTGTTCTCTGGTTCCAGCCAAGACCCATCTGACATTAGCAGTGACATCCCTTGTTCATTGTCCAATGACATTAGCAATGACCTTCCATTCTGAATCTAGCTGCAATTTTCTGGCTGTTCCCTGGTGATATCCTCCTGCAACCCTTTTGAATTTTCTTCAGCAACATTTGACTTTTATGTGACCATCATTGCATTCTTTTGGGTCACCTCTCTTTGGAAAGGACATGCATATGGACCTCTTCCAGATGGTTGTCTGCATAGTTTGTTTGTTTTTTTTAATGTATAAGAGAGAGCTTTATGTCAACAAGTAATTATACATCAAGTAAACATCCCAGCCCAGTCCAGATCAAATCCATAAGTCCGATAGTAATCCATACAACCCTCTTCAGACTCATGCAGCCACATGCAATGATGAAAAGTTCAAGAAGGCCATAGGGTGGTGGGTGCAAAGTCTTGTGGATCCAATGGTGTTGGGCACACTCCACGTGTGCCGTCAACAGGAAGGTGAAGCAGGAGGGTGGGGGAGGGGGTGTTTCCAGTTTTGTATCCATTAAGTGAGGGCACCTCAGGAGGTGTTCTGTCGATTCCCAGGAGCTGTGTTTTTATCCTGCTCAGTGGTTCTTTCTCCAGTCTTGGATGGTTTGCATCAACGCCTGCCTTTCTCTGGACTCTGCTGAGTATTGCATGGGATCTCCTGCAGATCTCCAGCTTCTTAGCTCTCTGTAGTCCTCTGTCCTCCGGACACTAGCTGCCTTTATGAGCCTCAGTTTCTATGTATGGTTCTTCACCCTAGAACCTCTCACTAGGCCGTAGGTTGGGGCCTGGAGCGTTGGGTGGGTAGATCTTGGCCTCTCCTCATTTAGTTCTTGTATCTTTGAAATCACTGTGTATAGGAGCTTCGGGTCCAGTGTCTGGGAATATTTTGTTGGGTGTTTCTCCTCCTAGGCAGGAGTGTATGTCACCTTTCTGTTCCTCTAGACAAGAAGTGGGCCTCCCCTGTTTCTTTTCTGAATCCTTGTGTCACCAGGCCTCTCTTTTCAGCTAAACTTTAGACTCTAAGTCAGAGCTATTGACCGTTTCTCCCAGAGCCCAAGGACTCTTTCAACCAGTCCCATTCGTTCTCGCTTCCTGGTGTGTTAGACAATGTATTTATTTCCTTCTACTTGTAGTCTTCAGAGAAACATCACCAACTAAAGTTTAGAAACAAAAACAAGCCTGAGTGGAGTAGAGGGGACATCGACACTGGCGTCCCTTGCCTTAGCACTGGGCTGAGGGCGTGGGGGAGGCTTGCTGACGTTCTGTAAATTCCATTGTAAGATCCATTGGTTTTGAGTGTTGGTTTATGACCAGTTGGGTTCATAAATATTTTATGGAAAATAATCCTAGGGAGCTTGGGATTTTCCACCTGAGCATTCAATTCCCTGACATGGTTGGATCCTAGCATCGTCCTACCACCTGCTTCTTGTTTTACCACTTTTACAGTTTGGAGGTTTCTGTCTTCCCCTCCACTTCACCCACTATTTGACACACCGGTCGTATCCTTCTCTCGGGTAGAAGGAAGCCAGCACCACACTCGGATAAGGGCATCTCATTAATGTTGGGTGACTGGATGTAGCAGACTAGAATTTTAGGCTCGGTGAATGGTTAAGGTTTTCTCTAGAATCTCGGCATTATGAAGCATCCTCGCTGCCTCTACATCGTTGCACCTTGTTATTACTTGTGTTTGGTGTGTTTTGAAAGACCTGTCACAGGATGAGCTCTTTATTGCTTAGAATTACAAGCTAACTGTTGTTCTGCCACGGATGAAAATACTTGTCTTTTCCCATTCCGCTGCATTAGCTGTAAGGAGCCCTGATGGCACAGTGGTTAAGCACTCAGATGCTAACCATCCAATCCATGGGTTGAAATACACCGGCCACTCCATGAGAGAAAGATGTGGCAATCTGCTTCCATAAAGATGGAACAGAACTCGCTGCCCTTGGGTGAATGCCCACTCAGAGAATACGGCCTGGGAAACCCTAAGAGGCAGTTCTATCTTGTAGGATCGTGAAGAATTTGAAATGATTGACTGGCACTGGGTTGGGTTTGGTAGCTTCAGTACTGTGTTGCTGTAATTATCGGATCCTTTTAGAGGATTATTGAATCTCTCTTCATTACCTTGTGGCAACATTGACAGTCCACCACCACCACCACTCAATTCCAAATCATAACGTCCCTGTGTACAACAGGACAAGCCATGCCCCTTCCTCGGCCATCCTCGCCTTCTTCGTTACGGCTGAGCCCATTGTCGCAGCCCCTGTGTTCGTCCACCTCAGTGAGGGGTTTCTCTTCTTCTGCTGACCATCTGCCAAGCTGGCTGTCCGTCTTCACAGCCCTCCTGCTAGGATGCTCAAGGCACGTGAGAACAAGTCCTGTCTTCTTGCTTCAAAGGAGCATCTGGTTGTACTTCTTCCAAGACAGATGTGCTTGCTCTCTGGAAGGCCATGGGACTGTCAGTATTTTTCACCAACACCATACTTTGGATGTAGAATCATTTGCTAATGTTCTTATTTTGGGTCTACCTTCCACATGCATAGGGAGCAATGGATAATACCTTGACATGGGTTAATCCCCCTCCCCCCAGTCCTCAAAAAGACATCTTTCTTCCACAACTTGCGAACTTTGGGAGGAGTTACCAGGGCTCACTTCTTCTTTGTCTCTCTGGCCCTCATTTCCCCCAAAACATTTGGTTCCTCTTCTGACTCCATCTTCTCTCCTGTCCCTACCAGTCCCCCAAACACAGAACTGTGTCTTAGAGAAAATAGAACACAGATGTCAGCTAACATTAAACTCTGTTCTAGAAAAAAAATTACCCAAAGAACAATTAACCATAAACAATTGACTGCTCCTCTTTTAACGGGAACTGCCGTCTTGTCAAGGGTTGGCTTTCAGCATGGATGTATCTCTTTTACATTGACTGTCCTCTTACTCTATAGGGAAAAACAACTCGTTTTTTATCAATTTTCCTTTTACTTAAAAGGAAAAAAGCCTTTGTTTTCCCACTGTGCTCAGTTCCTCCGCAGAAAAAGAAATTATGTGTGACGTCTTCTCTGAACACACAAGGTGCCCTTTCAGCGGCTCCCCAGCCCCAAGCTTTGGAGGGGTGTGTGTCGGAGCCCTGGGCATGTGGTCCTTGGCAGGCCTGTGGCTGTGGGTTTCTCTAGCAGTTGGATTTATACTGTTGCAGAGACACTCCCGCCTGCTCACACTGCATGCTTCTGGCTCCCTCTGCAGCCCCGAATGGAAAAGTGCTTCCTTGTCCTTGGTTGCCAGGAAATCCAGCCACCACTTCTTCTGTTTCTGTGAAGCATCCCGGCCGGGGGTGCCTTTTCGGACCTGGGAATGCTTTTATTTCTCTTCTTTTTCTTTTGCATTGTTTTAAAGGCAGAAAGCCCATTTCAGGGGCAGGTGGGAGAAGAGGGGGAGGAAGTGGAAAGGCTGAGCACACCTGCAAAATCAGTTTGCGATGCAAGACAGTTGACGTACTCACCTGCCTGTGCCGTGGCTCTTCGTGAACACACGGGAGAGTTGTGGAGTAGACGCCTGGCTTTAGAACTTCCAGGGCTCTTTTCCTGGATCAAAAGCCACTGTCATTGGGTCAATTCTGACCCAAAGTGGCCCAACGGGGTTTTAGAAGCTGCGAATCTTTTTAGCACCTGGTAGCCTCTTTTCTCTCTTATGGGGCGACTAGGAGGTTGGAATCACTGGCCTTGAGGTTTCTAGTCCAGTGCTTACCTAGGAAGTGGAAGATGTACCCCGGAGGACTTTACTGACTGGACATAGTTATAGTTAACATGGGCAAAGGGTGTCGAGAAATTCGCCCTTGCTTATTTCGGAATCCTGATAGGTCCATATGACTGATTTCTACTGAAAACGAATAGTCTGGAACCCATGGGTCATTTTGCCATAATGGCATCTCTGGATGTTTAGACAATGCAATTCACAAGTAGACTTCACAAGAAGTAATGCACTTGGAAGCCATCCTGAGGCCGGGCCACCTGTGGGCACTGGGCAGTCTGACTGCCAGCGTTGGTTTGGCTTGTTGAACCCTCAGGGTGCCTGACTTCTGGACCTCCATTTCCATCTCAGTGAAATGAATGTGTTGGACCCAACTGTTATTAAATTTGACTCTAGATTCATGGGGCTATGATCCCAACCCAAACCCAATGCCATCGGTTGTCCCCACACATGGTGGTGCTGTGTAGTGTTTCTGAGACTGTTCATTTGCGACTGGCGCAGGCAGCCTCCTCTTCGCCCCTCTGAGCAGCTCCTCAGTTTGAAACCCGAGCTTGCAGTTAGCATCCGAGCCCACAGCGCCACCGTGGGTATGCAATCAGGTTTTCAGTGGCTGATTTTAGGTGCCCTTTTTATGCGACCCTGGAGTGACTGACTGATAGTTCACACTTTTGGTTAGCAGCCCAAAGCACAGCTCACTACACCATTAAGTGTCCTTCTTTCTTACTAAAAACAAACAAACAAACAAAACCCACCTCACATGAGCAAGTGAACTCTGACTCATCGTGACCGTATAGGACAGGGTAGAGTTGCCCCTGTGGATTTTGGAGACTGCAGCTCTTTGTAGGAGTGGACAGCCTCATCTTTCTCCTTGGAGCGCATGGTGGTTTCAAACTGCTCACCTTGTGTTAACAGCCCCAGCCCAACGTGGAACCCCTCTGCCACCACTTGAGAGTCCAGCAGTGTTTGTTTTTGGTTTTCCCCCTTTTGTCAGGATGTAGGGTCTCTGTGAATTGTTAACCTGTCTTTCCCCCCTGAATGTATAGAGCATGCCTTCATTTTCCTGAGACATCCCCAGCAATGTTGATTCTGTTTGAAATAAGTATTTAAACCTTTCAATTAAAAAAGAAAGTAGGATGCTGTTATGGATAATTACCGACACCTCCTTTTCCCTTCCCATCTTCTTGACTTGTGTCAGTCCTAGCTCAGCTTCCTTGAAACATTGGCTCCTCTTCCTGTGGGTCCTCACACACTTTTCCACATGCATGAGAATAAGATTAAGAAACTACTGCGTACGATATTTTATTTATTTGCTACATCTTAATCACTATCATTCGCTCCTGGTTTGTGCTGGGCCCTCCAACTGGGCTATGGGGATCCAGCTTCCAATAGCCAAACTCATTGCCACCGAGTGACCCTCTAGGACAGGGTGGAGCTGCCCCTGTGATTTCCAAGGCTGTGAATGATCATGGGAATAGAAAGCCTCCTCTTTCTTCTATGGAGCCGCTGGTGGTTTTGAACTGCTATCTGCTATCATTGCAGCTGAGCAACCCAACACAACCCATCCACGCCTCCAGGGCTGCAATATTTTTTTTGCGATTTCTAGTCAAATGAAGGTGAACTGTAGGGTCTCATTTTTACCTGGGTTGAAATTCATGTGGCCTTGTTGATGTTAGTGGGAACTGACAGGGCAGGCTGCTCTCCAGGGCCTCTAGAGGAAAGCCATTCTCTCTGCCTTTAGGTGGAAAGGCCGGGAATCTGCAGTGGGTGAATCAGATGGGTGAAGTAGGTAGGACATGCCCTGCACAGGGAGCTGTAGAGTGCAACGTTTTGATGGTGGCATGTCCCTTTCTGTAGGGCCAGTGTTGTCCTCAGGATACCGGAACCCAAGGGCCGCCCTTTGTTCTGAGGCACATGCTGACCTCTTTTTCGGGCTGAAAGAGTGAAGTGTATCCATTTGGGTAGGTTGGGTCACAAGAAACCTGAATTGGTTTGAAGTGGCATTACCCCAGTGAAAGGGCAAGTTGAAAGCCCTTGACACTCGACAGGGGATTGTCTAGTATCTAATCTTGGCTCAAAATGCAGCAGACATAATGAGAGTCATTATGAACTGCCGGTCCCCTCCCCCGGTCCTCTGAGGACCCTATTAGACTTGCAAAAATAGCCAACACTGTGTGAGCTTGGCAGGGCGCCCGCTGAGGACTGGGGAAGAAAGCGCACCTTGTCTGCACTCCAACCAGATACTGGCGCATCGTGTTACAGCTCGGCCCGGTTCTGGGCTCCTCTGTTCAAGTCTCATCGTGCCAGATGCCCTTAGCAAGACAAGTGTAGCCACTTTGCGGCCTGTTGGCTCCTGCCCAGTTGGCTTGCCAGTGCCTCATCTGCTGTGCTCCAGTATCTGCAGACAGGGGACCACAAGAGGGCCTGTTACCCCCAATAGGATGCGTGTCACCCATTGCAGTTTGGAGTCATTACCATCTCTGAAGACTCAGGTATGAGCCCAGTACTTCTCTTCTGCCTTTTTCACAACACATTGCTTGCCAAGCATCCAGCAGAGTTACCCCAGAACAGCCTTCACCTTCTAGAAACCCCCTATCATCCGAAGAAGAGAGGCGATCTCATTCCACTAGAAACCAAACCATGGAGCTCCTGACTCATCGTCACTCCGGAAGGCTTTAAATGCCCAAGGCTGCAAACCACCCCAGGAAAAGATGGTGCCCTCTTTCTGCCGCAGCACCATGGACGGGCTCAAATCGCTGACCTTTAGACTAACAGCCCCAAGGTTTGCCCATTGACCCATGTGGGTTCCTTAATTATCGCATTGCCAGAGTATGGTTGAGTCAATGTCATCTCTGAGCCACCTCTGGTGACAGAGGAAGAGTAGACCTACGCCATCGGTTATCTGGCTGCTGTCTGTATGGGGAGAAGATTGCCAGGTCTTCCTTCCTGGGTGCAGTTGGGTGGGCTTGAATGGCCCACCTTTGGACAGCAGCCAGGCAGTGCTCCATGGAGGAACTAAATTTCTATATGCATATAGGGCTCTGGTCACAGCGGGAGAGAGAACGTCTTCTCGTGTGACCTGTGAGCCTAGAAGTTATGACATAGGCTGGGCTCCAGAGGTGCTGGAGAAGTGGTTTGAAACCAGTCTGGAGAACCCAGGGTGGGTCTGGATTTGTAGAATAAGCATGCAGGCAGTGAGGATTCACCAGACTCTTTAGCAGATGGCTAACCACTGGACATCCCCTGTGAAAGAAGCCTCACCCTGAACCATGGCTCTGTAGGAAGCCTGAGGTTTCTGGTTAAGCCTGAGGGAAACTTGGGCCACAGATGCTCGTGAAACTTACATGCCAGGATGGATATAATTGGTGGTTCCTCTCTGTAGATCTTTCATGGGTCTCTGTAGTTCATTGGCCCATCTCTATAGGTCTTTGGTTCTGCTCTGTGGTTCTTTGGTGTGTCTCCAGAGGTCGTTGGTCCGTCTCTGCCCCATCTTCGTTCCAGCTTGGTCAGTTCGGCCTGCTTTTTCCACGCGAGTCTCACGCTCTGTAGCATCCATCCATTGGGACTGGAAATACTTACCGGCTGCCTGTAGGTTCTGTTCTCTTCAGGGATTCCTGGGTCACTTTGAATATGGCCGTCACTTCCAGTGTGTTCCCAGTCTAGTTATAGAGAGGCCATCTGGGTTCAGAGGCCTAAAGGGAGAGTCTAAGGAATGAAACCAAGGCCCACACGAAGCAGGGCAACGCAGGTTACTTCACCCCGTTTGGGGTCAGTGGCCATTGCCAGCCCCTTTTTTCCTTCCCCCACTTCCTTCCACCCTTCTTCCCTGCCCCTTTCCCCCACCCCACCCCCACACCTTTGTCCCTGCAGTATGTCTATCAGCTTGCTTACATACAAAGGCAGGTGCATCTACTATCTATCTAGGCCACAGATGCCCAAGCTTATTTTGCCTACCATCCCTTGTTAGGATAAAAAATGACTTGGTGCCCCTTGGCAATGAAAAGTTTCATGTTGTAGCCAATGCACCCCCACCCCTCGCTCCCGGTGGTGTAGAGGTTAAGAGTTGGGTTGCTTCAGAAAGATCGGCACTTCACAGCCACCAGCTGCTCCATAGGAGATAGAGGGACTGTCTACGCCGGTAAAGAGTTCTCAGTCTCAGAAGGCACAGGGGCAGTTCTACCGAGTCCGAGTTGGCAGCCATTCGATGGCAGTGAGTTTGGGAGTGATCATTCCAGGGTGCCCCCCCCCCCCGGCCCCCAACCTTCAGGGGTCTTTGTGGCCCAGTTTGGGAACTAGGTCCACAGACTGCAGTCCCTTGTTGAAGGCTCCTGGTGAACATAATGGATCATTCTTGTGCCTAGACCGAGACTTCTTTTACGCTCCTACATTCACAAGGACAGAAATCTTCACATGACGGAATTAACTTGTGAAGAAACATTCTGAGATGGGGAGCTTCTTCACGGTTTAAAAAGCATGCTCATTTCCAAACCTCCGCTGTGACGGCACCCTTCAGAAGGCCTCCCGCCCGGTCAGGTCCCCGACACGTGAGCTGTCCTCTTGACCACGTCTGTCCCTGTCCTGCAGCGCCCAGCGGGGGAAGATCAGCCCACTGACATCCTTCCTGGGGATGCATTGGGTACCTTTACTCCCGCGAAAGTGAAACACGATCTGTGTGATAAAGCCAGCCCTTTGATCCTTCGAAGCCAAGAGGAGATTAAGGAACAACTCTGCGTAGATGAATATTGGATGAGGTTTGTATAATTAAAACCTACACCTCAGTTAACCCTTTCCCCCAATAGAGGGTGCTGGAGATGGCTCCTGGGGTTTCCTTCTGGGTGGGAAGGGTGCTAGGCCTTCCCTGGGTGAATCCCTCTCATCTCTGCCGGGTGGAGCGTGGGGGAGAAGTGCAGAGCCATGAGTGGTTGTCATTCCTCAACACTTCCCGAGAGGGAACTAATCAGCCAGCATCGTCATATTGAATGAAACACGCAGAAATGGAAGCGGGTCTCTGCGTGCACATGTGTTTGAGTGGTGGGCATTACAAGGCTTATCGTCCATTTGTCCTAGTCACAAGAGCCCCCCTAATACGGCCAGCCGACGTTCATTGGTATGCGGACTGTGGGCCAGGTTCTCTTTGAGACACTTGCCTTTGAACTTCGATTCCCACAGCAACATTACAAGGTGAAAACATCAAGCTCACTGCCGTCCAGTGGATTCCAACGCCTAGCGACCCTGTGGGACAGAGGAGCACTCCCCCGCAGGCTTTCCCTTCTCCTGCCAACAAGACAGTCGGTTTTAATTGCCAAACTGTCCATTAGTGGCCTGGCACGTAACCCACTGGGCCACCACAGCGCCTTGTCCTTAAGAGCTAGGTTCTTTTATTATCCCTGTATTTTAGATAAAGGAAAATGAGGCCAGAGAGGTTAAGTAAGTCACCTTACCGTTTTTAAGAAGGAGAGCCAGGATTTGAACTCTGACCCCAGAACCTGGCCTGCTCATTTCTGTGCTGAGTTCCCCATGGTGAGAAAGGCTGGTGGTTTGTAAGTCCTCCTAAGAGGGCGGGGTGTTGCAGGAGCCCGGACAGGGTCAGTGGCGGGGCGGATTGGCCTGAGGAAACGCTGGGGCTGTGCGACCCTTCCTGCGGAAATGCCTTTTAGGCCGAAGCCTGGAGGGTAAAACAACGGAGTCTCCCCGTCTGTGTGGTGGTCATGTGGCAGGTGTGGGCATCCTGAGCAACCATGAGAAGGAGCCCATTTGAGGAAGGGAGAGAGAGAACGAGAGGGCCGTGGGGTGTGCGCAGCGGCAGCCAGACCACTCCTGCCTCTCCGTGGCCTGCTTCAAGGATGGGAGCCTGGCTGCGCAAAGGGATAAAGCCAAGGACTGCACCACCGAGGCCACATCGCGAGACATGCTTTTCTCTCACCCATGACATGTCGGGGTGGGTCCCTGAGGCTGAGAGTGGACTCCAAGAGGACAGGCAGGAGCAGGCATGCCGGGTCCGGTGAGGAAGAATAGGGGCAATAAGTTAACCATGAAGGGAGGGAGAGGCGCGGCAGCAGCTCCTTTGGAAGCAGGAAGAAATAGTCTGGATGTGGCAGGTGAGGGCAGGGAAGGGCCAAGCAATGAGGGCGAAGTACCTAGCTATAGGGGTGCCCATTTGGTGAAGCAGGGGATTGTGCTATAGCCCTTTTGGAGAGGGACGTCTCCTGAGGGCGTGGAGGTGTCCATCCACATCTCTCTCTCCACACACCCCTGCTGCGGCTGGATTGTTGAGGACAGGGCCTCCCCAAGTTAAGGTCATTTCAGAACTGAGCGATGGGGGTGGGGGTGGGGGTGGGGGTGCTTCTCTGATGGCGGTGGTTCTGTGGTTCTGGTGGAGCCTGGGGTGGCAGCTCAGCCACCCATGGGGCGTCTTGCTTTAGTCAACGTGAAGGCTGATTGAGCAGGGTCTGGCCACCGTGCCCAGCAGGATAGGGCACAGGGAGGAGGCATGCCAAGGGGAGCAGTGACTCCTCTCCCCAGGAGTGTGTGCTCTGGGTTCCAGCTCCTCTCTCTCCAAAGCAAAGGCTAGTCACCTCCCATGGGCTTCCCACATCTCTCTAGACCAGCTCCGAGGAGCTCACTGTGGATGGCTGTCCATGGTGAGGAGGCTGCTTTCTGTCCCTTGGAGCTGGGGAGCTTGAAATAAGCCCCAAGCAGATAGGGAATTAGTATATGGCAGTCTCTACTGGAGCAGCCGCTCCCCATCTGCCCTGTAGGCCTTCCAGGAAATTTCTCTGCCGATGTGTTCGATGGCAGAGCAACTCCAGGCTGGAGGTTCCCTCCACCTTCTCAGAAGCGCAGTTCTTTGCACTCAGCCCGTTGAAAGCAGTTGGCATGTGCGCTTGCCAGCTGGGCGAGGTTAACGTCAGCGCAGGGAGGAATTCAAAGTGGCGCTGAAGGAGCGAGCTGGAGCTCTGGAAGGCTCTCCATGGCCCTCAGGTTGCCAAAGCAAAAAAGGCCGCTGCGTCTGGCCGGATACACTGGCCTGCTGCAATGCGCCGTTTCCCTCCTGAAAGGGCCCTGCTTTGTACTGACCTTTCAGGGGCGCTGCTGGGGGCAGCGGCGGAGTGTATTTCTGTTGCCCGGGTGTTTTAGTTCACCTTCCACCCGGTGCTCGGGACCACGTAAGGCTCTGGGGAAAAGACATCAAGGCAAGTTCAAACCCAGGTCCTTCCCTCAGGAATCGAGTAGCTGAGGGGGGCCATGTTGGGGTCACTTAGTGCTTCAGCCTCTCACAAGGCCCCAGTAGCCCTCATACCATGGTCAAGTTTCCTCAGACCACTGTTGTGTGCAGTTGTTTTCTCTGCCTTTCCGTAGCTTGTCTCTCGCCACCGGACCAGAAGGCCTTTGGGGACATCATTTGGCCTCCCTGTGAGTCCTCGTACCTAGATCAATACATGAGACACCACAGTTCAGATTAGTTGACTAACAAGACTGGAAGGAAAAAGAGAGAGAATCTTCTAAGCTTTAGCGGCAACCCCCTCAAAACAGGCCTGGCGTGCCCCCATTGGCTGCCACCTGGTGGCTCTGCTTGGTGCCATCTCTCTGGGTAGGCGGTCGTCCTGGGAGAAGTGGGTGGGCTCGCCGTTCTCCTTCGGATTGGAGTGTTTCTCAGCAGTGAATGGAAGCACGTGTTCATATGCTTGTCCAGCATCCACGGCGACTTCTCCTTTCTGAGAGAGAGAGGCCACCAGGGCACAGGGAGTCTCTCAGGCTGGCATGCTGGGTAGCTGCCAGGAGAAGGGCTGACTTCCTCCCTGGGCTGCCATCCCAACAATGGAGGGAGCTGAATGGCGGTCACAAAGTCGTCTTGGTGGAGGGAAGTATAACAGACGGCCACTGGTGATTCTGCCATGATGAACTCGGCCATGACAGGAGTCACAACAAATCTGTGGCCCTGGCTTGCCTCTTCAGCGATCCCCCAGCTGGAACTGTGAAGAATCCGTTTGCATATGTCAACAGTTTAATCTTTTAATAGACTTGCCAATGGGAAACTGACACTGGAATTATTTTGCCGTATTTACTGATGGGAGCGATGTGGTTATCAAGTGCACTGATGGGAAAAATCTTTAAATCGGGGCCGTGTGTGTGTGTGTGTGTGTGTGTGTGTGTGTGTGTGTGTGTTAGTTGAATCTGCCTATACGTTTACCCGCAGATGGGGGTAGACACACACACACACACACACACACACACACACACACACACACAGGATAAAGTTACGTTGATATGTGTTTGTGCAACCTGTGGATCCGTCAGCACAGTGCACGCATGTACCGCCTACACATGCATAAGCCTTTACTGTGTTTATAGACTTCCTCGTACGGATGGGGTGGCGGTAAAGGGGTGGCGAGGTTCTTATCTGTTAATTGAGAATTATAGTCTAGGTTCCCAGGCACCAAGTACCAAGTAAATCAGTGAATATTTGTCACATCCTTCGCACAGGGCCTTTACCTTGTACATCCTCCAAACAGTCTGGTGCTGCAGCGAGGGCTCTGACTTGCGGTGACCTCACGGCCAACAGAAGGCACAGTGGCCCAGAGCTGCGCCATCTTCTCAGCCACTGGTTTATCAAGTTACAGCCAACTAAGTTATTTATTAAACCCACTAGGAGCATCGATGCGTTACACTAATATTTCCCTCTGGAAGCCATCATCATCTTGGCTAGGGGAGGACGCCTGGTGTGTATTCAACAGACACCGTCAGAGACGTGGGTCGCTGTTCCTGTCAAGGCGAATTCCAACTTTGAAACGTTCTTAAGTGTGGGTTTGCAAACGCTGTCCACTGAACATGAAGAAAACAGAGGTCTGAAGTTTAAGTGATCAGGTGGAGAGGAAAACCATGAAGAGGAAGTAGGTGGGCATCCAGGTACCATGCCTTCATGCCCAGGCAGTCTATAAGAGCTTAGGTATTCAGCGGAAGTAGTACATGTTGGTGATTCTCCTCACGGGAAAAAGAAGTGGACCCCGAGTCACGCGTGTATGACGTAATGGGGTGAAAGTCTTGCTTAACAGTTACTTTGAATAATGGCCTTTTGGTTAGACTAAAGAGCTCTTTCTGGACAGAATACAGGGGCCTGTCAGGCGTTTGGCTCCAGAGAAAATTGACAGCTTCTGAAAGCCCCACGGGCAAGTCCACTCAGTCCTATAGGATCCCAGTTCGCCAGAATCAACTCAATGGCAGTGGTTTTGATTTTTTGTTTGTTTTGGCAGCACAATAATTTCATTGATTAAAAAAGAAGCTTCGCGTAGTCCAAGTAAAGGCCATGGCGTTGGTGGGTGGAACTGTGGGTGCCCATGCCAGACTCAGCTATGGGAGAGGGACAGTCAGAATCTCCCTCATAAAAAAAATTCCAGTGGAAATACAGTGAAACCAGACATGGACATGTCTAATGTTGACTTTGAACCTCTAAGTATCATTTCAACCCAATTGCATATTTATATATACATGCAACCTATAGACAGCCCTTAATAAAAATGTCCTTCTCATCCTATGGGTGAAGTGACTCCACTTTGTACATCAGCTTGCGTCTTGTTCAGCCGCTCTCTGAGAAGAGAGCATGTCCCACATTCCGACCAGTAGAGGGACTTCAGGGTTTCTAGGTCACGAGACTTGTGTGGTTCGAGCCAGGCGCATTGTAAAAACGCAACAACTGTGTGGACCTAGAAGACCGAGGGCCACGGTTTGGCTGCACCCTCGTGTCCTGGGAAGTCCCTTTTCCCTTGCTGGAACTCAGCGAGCCTCAGCAGGGGACGGTGTGTTCCCTGCCCGACAGGGACTCCCAGACCGGTCCTGCATCTGTAACAACCGATAGTAGGAGGGACTGAAAGTTTCAGGGTTCTGGGGGTAAGCGCAATCAGCCCGTTCCGTCTGCAGCGCTCTTTTTCTTACTGTGCTCTGGGCAATATGGCAACCGCGCATGCCGGAAGGTCACATTGTCTTCGCGCATGCAGCCAGTGACCACCTGGAGCAGTGGGTACTTAGAGTAGCTGAAGACCCACAAACAAAGTCCGCAGCGCAAAACCACCAGCTGCTCCAAGGGAGAAAGACTGGGTCTTCTACTCCCACAGGGGCAGTTTTACCCCATCCTATAGAGTCGCCCCGAGTCAGTATTGACTCGTTGGCAGTGAGTCGTCTGGCGTGGACGGGTTTCTTGTGTGAACTGTCAGCAGCTCCTTGCATCTCATGGGGCTCCGTGGGCAGTGTTACAGGTAGGCCATCTGCCAGCCTGCTTTCTCCCATGGGCCCCAGTCTCCCTGAAGAGCTGGGTGGGCGCTAGCTTGGTATGGGAACCCATACTGCTTTTCTCTGATGCTCCAAGTGTCCAAGGGTTACCAGCAGCTGCTGTGTGCCATCCCACCTGCTCCGTCCATGAGTGACTAGGCCGGGCTCCCAGGGATTGTGAGAGGGAGCCACGGCCGCTGGCCCAGATGGCAGCTAATCTTCACCTGATCCCTGTCGTTGGACCCACGCTTGACTCGGGTCTCAGGCGGTGGCACGTTGTGTTGTGTACAAGGGGCTGCTGAGAAGGGGGCTTTGGCAGGTCAGCTCTTGCCGGCTCTGCAAACACAGAGAATTACTGAGGGCTTACGTGACCTCAACTAGAGAGGTTGTGTTTCACGCCTGGGCATCTTGACAAGAAAAGCCACTGCCGGTTTGACCTAGGGAACAGCGGCTGTAAAATCACAATGGGTGACTCAGTGATAAGTACAATTCCAATGCAATAGATTGTGGCCGTTGCCAAGGAGATCCTCTGAGAGCATTGTTGTTGTTTTTTAAACTTGTTTGGTTCTGACAAAGCATGAGACATCATGATCCCAAGTAGTGTCTCCGAATGTCTCCTTGTTGAAGAGCCTGTAATACAAAAATGCAGTTCTAAATAAGGGCCAGTGATACCACCCAGCATGCACCAAGAAATAGTGTACTTTGGTTGGTTAAAATGGAAGATAGTTGCCACCATGCTTTAAGATAAAATCAGAATAAAATCACCAGTGGTGAAGTGGCTTCACATTGGGCCGATAACCTAACCACAAGGTCAGCAATTCGAACCCACCTGCTGGGTCTCGGTAGTGAGGGGAGGCCTTCTACTCCCATGAGCAGTGACTGTCAGAAACCCACAGGGGCAGTCCCACCCTGTCTGAGGAGGATCCCAGTCCCTGCGAATCAGAAATGATTTCATGGCCATGAGGTGGTTAAATTTATCTTTTGATTATGTGAGGATTCACTTATGTGCCTACCACCGCTAGCCGCACGAAAGAAGAAACTCCACGTTCTCTGACTCGGAAGATTGGTCCCAGGGCCGGATTCCCAGCGGACGCCTTGGAGCAAGTTGTTAAGATTTAAATCTCTGCTGGTTGTCATGTTCTGTTTTATTTTTGTACAAACGTTCTGTTGTGAGTTAGGGGAAGGCCGACAGGGCAGATCATCCGTGTTAACATCCGCCTTGCACACATGTTCTGAGTCACCGCATCTTTGACCCTCCCGCAATGGACCGGCACCACCCCACGACCTTCCCTGACCCTGTGCACTCCGTCCTCGGGTAGATGCGGCCCTTGGATCTCAAATGGAGAGGACCCCAAGGTGTGCCTCGTGCCCTGGGTTACTGCTCCCCTGTAGACGATGGTGTGTCTCACCATGGACCGTGAGGAGGAGTCAGTTCCAGACCCGAAGGGTGGCTCAGCACCACTGTCTTGGGCGTCCCACTCGCCAGGTTTTGAAAGACCAATCTGTTGCCTGCACTTTCTATGAGCATTTGCCCTGCCCCACAGCGATAGAACATTCATCGTGACCAGCGAGTTTGGGGCTCTTTCTTTGTGCTGGCCTGTGCACTCACTAGGAGGCCTGGTGGCATAGGGGTTCCAGGTTGGGCCGCTAACCACAAGGTCAGTGGCTTAAACCCGTAGCCACTCCCAGGGAGAAAGACGGGGCTTTCTACTCCTGCAAAGAAGTACAGTCTCAGGAGCCCACCGGGCATTCTCCCCTGTCCTGTAGGGTCTCTCTGAGTCTGTATGGACTGCGGGGGCAGTGAGTTTTTTTTGGTGTCCCCATGACTGTCCCGCATTTTGTTGCACTGACATGAGGTCAGTTCTGTTATTGTCCCTACTATCCCTTATTTTACAGATGAGCAAGTTGAGGCCCCGTTGGGTGGGGGTGGGGGGCCGATCAGCAGCTCCATAGTCACATGGTTTATAAGGGACGCTTCTCTCCCTCCATCGATTCCTTCTTTGGGAAGGAAGGGGGATTCAAAGTGCGTTCGGATGTCCAAGCCTGGGGTGCCCTGCTGATGTCGCTGTCAAGTGGAGGAGAAGCAGGTAGACATGTGAAGCGGCAGCCACTCCAGCCGGGCTCCACCGCAGTAATTGCAAGTCCCTCAGAGTCTCAGAGGACATGGAAGCCCGCTCCACCCCACTCCCTCCACCAGGCAGCCTTGTTCCAGAAGGAACTTGCTCATGCCTCCTCCCTGCCCCACTGGCATGTCAGCCGCCCCCCAGAGGCCTGATGCCTGTGGTCGCTGGACCATGGGTGTTTCCCCAAACACTGGGAACTTTGCTGCCCATCAGACCCCGTGGAAGCTAAACCACCACAACATGAGCAGGCCGGGTCCCGTGGCCCCAGCTGCTGTTGTGTTTGTGCTTGTCCACATCCCCTCAGCCTCTTAGGAGCCCTGGTGGCGGAGTGGTTCTGCATTGGGTTGATAGCTGCAAGGTCAGCAGTTCAAAACCACCAGGCCTCTCGGAGTGAGAAAGACAGGATATTCTACTAACGTCAAGACTTGCAGTCTTGGAAACCCACAGGGGCAGCTCTCTACCCTGTCCAAGAGGACCACGATGAGTTGGCCCTGACTCGATGGCAGTGAGTTTGGTGTTCTTGCTGCTGCTGCTGTTGCTTTTTTGGCAAGCCTCGGGGTATCATTCGGACCAACCAGAAAAAGAAAAAAGATTAATTTTCTTTTGGTATGGAGGGTTAGATAACATCCGCCCCCGCACCCCCCCCACCTCTCCTGTCCTGGCTCACCTCCCAGAGCTCTTCAGTTCCTCCCTAGCCAGTGCTATCATCGTCATTCAAATGCAGGGCAGTTGAACTCTGTGAGGTGCACCTGTGTACGTCACCTGATGACACCATTGGAAAAGGAAAAGTCAAAACCATGCATCGTCACGTGGCCTGGTTAGAGTTTGGATGCAGCTGCCATGAGAACATTGAAAGCCAAAGGAGTAACAGAATGGATATAACTTATCCACATGCCCCCCCCCAGGTGATCTGCACCCGCACACAATGGGTGGAAGTACTTGCCTGTTCTGTGCTACCCCACCCTATCCATTGCAGGCTGATCTATTATGAGGTCTAGGTTCTCTCTCTCGCTTCCCCATCTCCCTCCACGTGGTGGGGGCTCTGAGATGTTTGTGGGGAAAACTGAATTGAAAGATAGCATTCTTTTAGAGCGCCCTTGTGCCACAACTGTCTCTTGGCTGAGTTTGGAGGAGTGAGTGGTAGGACTTTCTTCCCAGCCTGCTCTGCTTTGGAAGCTCCCCTGGAACCGACCCAGTATTAGAGCAGCACGCAAGCCTTCACTGTCAGCCAGGTCAGTGGGAATGGAATGTGTCTGGGCCCGAAATCACCAGGGCCTCAGCTAACACGGAGATCATGTATAATGTCCGTGAAAAACAAAAAGTCGCTGCTAATAGGTCCTTGCTGACTCTTAGCGATCCTATAGCACAGAGTAGAACTCCCAAGTTTCAGAGACTGGAAGTCCTTATGGCAGTAGAAAGCTCCTCTTTCTCCCTTGGAGCAGCTGGTGGTTTCAAACTGCTAACCTTGCAGTTAACAGCTCAATCCACAACCACTATGCCACTCTGGGTGTACATGACGATGAGTGGACAATGCCTCTTGGTGCCAAGGCGTGTCCTAGGGGTACTGCTGCCCACTGAGAGCAAAACAGGGCCCAGGACCTGTGCTAGAAGCTGGTCATGCATCAGCTCCTTGAATTCGCATCACCATGCTGTCGGGGAGCTGCTATTTTTATCCACCTTACAGATAAGGCAGCTGAGACTTCGCAGAGTTATAATCACTTGCCTGTGGTCTACAGCTAGCAATTAGCCCAGCCTTTTGCTGGTAACCACTGTGCCATTTGGCTGGTGTGCCCCACTTAATGAAAGCCTGTGCTATAAGTCTTCCTCCCCACTCAATCAACTCCCTTACCCCGCCCCTTCCAGATATTCATTCTCAGCCCAGATGTGATCATGGTCAAACACATGTCAAGACTGCTCTGGGCATTTGGGTCAAGGTCTATGTCCACTCCCCTCCGGCGCTGCTCCTCTGAATGTCCCATAGCATGTGGACAGCGCCTGACTCTTGGCTCTCCTCTGTGCGCCCTCTGATTCTGCAGGGCGTTCTCTGTGCCACCTGGTTCGGTTACCAGCCTTGGTGTACAATAGATGGCTCTCAGATGGTTGTTGGCCTTATCCAGTTGTTTAACAAATATTCTTAAGGAATCAGCAGTAGTTATTTTCTAGGGCGCACCTTGGGCACTTCAGGAAGTTCATCCCCGGAGCATTAGGGACCTGTGAGTTCCTCCCACATGCTAGACTGCGCATTGGTGATTTCGCAGGCTTACCAGAGATGGTCTTTTTAATTCAGGGTCCAATTCTCACAGGCATAGGAGGCAATTGGAAGCACCGCGGCTTGGTTCCTGCACATCCTGGTCCTCTAAGTAACCTCCTGGCTTCTCAACACTCTAAAAAGAGGTTTTCTGTGGTAGATTTACCTAGCACAATGCATCTTTTGTTCTCTTGCCTCCTGCTTCCTTGGACTTTGATTGTGGCTCTGAGCAAGATGAAACCCTTTGCCATTGCACTCTTTTCTCCATTGATCACCATGTCACCGGTTGGTCCATTTGGAGCATCGGGGTTTTGTTTCCCAGTGGCAATTTGGCATCGCCGTGTAGTCTGCAGAGACCCGTGCCTGGAAAAGAACATCACACTTGGAAAAGTCGAAGGGCAGCAAAGCAGAGGAAGAGGCTCAAAGAGTAGAATGCACCACAGTGGCTACAATGATGGGCTCACAGGTGGCAACGGTGAGGATGGCGCCGGCACCGGATGGGTTTCCTTGTCCAGGGCATCGCTGTGAGCTGGAGCTGGATCAGCGGCACCCAACACCAGCCAGCAGAGAAGAACGGAGCGGGTGGTGGTGGCTGATTCCCTGCCCCACGAACTGCTCAGGGTGCACTTCCATAAAGAGGGTCAGTGGCATGGCTGCACAGAACTCACCAAAATATGCCTCTGAGAAGAGCAGCAGAGTCCAGAAAATCAGAGCTCCTGGGTGCCATTCCAGCCGCTGGTGCCCGATTGGAAGCAGCGGAGCCAGGGGAAGATGGCAGATGCTGGAGTTAGATGCCTGAAGTAAAGAGTGGCTTCCACCCACTTATGTGGGAAAATTGCTTGATTTTTTTCATAGCGTGTCATGGTCCTATTTCTAAAATGGGAAAAGCACCATGTGCAGGTGTAAGGGGTGAAATCATATCGTAACAGGAAAACAATGTGCTCAATTGATTCTCAAAAAGAGGTCTGTTGCCCATGGTCATGTTTGCGTTACAAGCTGAACTCAGTTGAAGGTGCGTCACTTTATTGAGACATGTTGAGGAGTCTCAGACCAAAGCCAAATTCACTGCCATCGAGTGGATGCTGACTCACAGTGACCCTACAGGACTGCCCCTGCGGGTCTTCAAGACCATGGCTATTGATGAGAATAAAAAGCCTGGTCTTTCCCCTGCGGAGCGGCTGGTGGTTTAGAACCTACTACCTTGAGGTTCACAGCCCAACTCAAAACCACTGCGCTACCAGACTGTTTTTCCAAGAGCATGGGCTCACTTTCTGCCTCTGTGTCCCTTTCTGGTCATCTCCACAATATTCCTGACTTTGTCATGATAATTTCAAAGACTTCAAAGACTTGTTGGAGGGTAGACAACAATTTCACATGTACCAGGGAACCAAAAAATAAATAAATAAATAAACAAATAGATAGATAGATAGATAGATAGATAAATAAATAACCAAGATTGACTCCCTCTGTTGAAATACCTGCTTTGTTGTGCTGCTGGAGAATGGAGTCTTCAATCTCTGGTGAGCTCTGTGCTTATTTCTTTTCGGTGGCATGCACCTGTTGTCTAATTTCATTCTTAAAAATCAGAGCAAATAATAATTCCCAAAATAATGACCTAAGCAGATTGGCAATTATCTCACTGGGCACCTCACAATGAAGGGCTCATGTTTCAGGGAAAGACCGGATAAAGCCGAGGTGTAAGCTCGGCCCAGATTTTGCGAAGAAGAGCTCTGTCCAGGTATGGCAGTCATTGCTGTGTTTGGAAACCCATGTTCACACGGGCTTCGGTACCACTGAAATTCTCCGTAGCCTAGCTCAGCAGGGCAGTTTAACAAACTCATCGAGGGTACACCCGAAGTTCAACTACCGGCGGTTTCCCCTAATTATGAGGTTTGCTTAATTGTAACCATTAACCATGACTCCACTCAGATGACCTCCTCTACGTGCCATGGTTTCGGGTTCATTTTGACATTCTTGGGGCTCCTTTCTTAGAGCCCGACTTTCAAGAGCTTCTTTGTAGCTAGTGTGGACTTGGGCTTAGCGGAGGGCATCTTGCTCAGCAAAGCCTTGCTTGCTTTCACTACAAATAGATCTCATGTAATCTAACATAGTTGCTGAGAATGCCAACCAAAACCAACCACCCATACCAACTAAACCCAAACTCACGGCCATCAAGTCGATGCTGATTCATTGTGACCCTACAGGACAGGTTGAACTCCTGTGAGTTTCCAAGACTGTAGCTCTTTGCGTGTGTAGACAGGCCCGTCTTCTCCCCTAGGACCAGCTGGTGGTTTCCAGCTGCTGCCCTGTGGCAAGCTGCCCCAGTGCATAACCCCTATGCCACGAGGGCGCCCGGGCTGAGAACCCCAGGCAGTGTCTCACTGTTTGCGTCTGGAGTGACAATGTCCTAGTCCAGGATCTCTGAGAGAGGAGGGAAGACAAAGCCATGGGCTAGAAGGGCAGCAGTGGGCAGAGGTTCATTTGGGTGAAACTGAGGTTGGAGGTCCACAAAGCAAGAACAGCTACCAGGAAGGGGGGTGTGGTAGACTACTGGGGGGGAGGGGTGTTGAGTGGTTAGAACTTTTCCATGTAGAGTTAAAGGTGTGACATGTAAGTTCCCCCACGAACTCACAAGAAATACATTTTAAAGAGAGCTTTCTTATGGCACCACTTTGTGTACTGAACTGGCAGAGCCAGAGAGTGAGGATGCTGCGTACTCTCCAGAGCCATGTGAAACCAGAAGGGTGGGCCCGATGAGATGCCCAATGGCCAGTCAGTAGCTGTCTGCTTTGCATTTGGTTCCTTGCAGGACTGGACAGATCCACACAGTGAAAGATCTTGGGCTGTTTGAGGAATGGCCAGTGTGACCTTGTGTGTTTTTCTGCTTTTGACAATGAATGTGGGGAGTGTCTGACCAGAAGATGCGATTCCAAGATGGCAGTTGTGTTTTCCTTGCTTCTCTCAGGCAGGCAGGGAAGCAATGCACGAGTCCAACTCCTCTGGACCTGGGACAAGCTTTATTAAAGTGTTCATGAGCCAGCAGACTCTATGAAAAAGGTCAGATTTGGGGGATAAATTATTCAGAGACGAAAAGAATGGGGCCATTGGTTCCTGGGGGATGTAGGAGAAAGGGGAGAAAGAAAGGAGGGACGGGGACCAACCCAGGAACGGGATCAACAAGTGAACTAAATTCAATGGAGGGAATGTCGTAGGGTGCCTAATGGGGCTCAATCAAGGGAAATGTAGCAGCTAGGAATTACTGGACCCAAATATATGCTGAATATGATGATGGGATAAGAGGAAAGTGAAAAGGAAAGAGATGAAAGAACCAGGAGGCAAGGGACATTTATAGAGGCCTAAATACAGGCATGTACATATGCAAACACATACATAATGAGAGGAGGAATCGAACTATGTAGTCATATCTATATGTTGAGAGTTAAGGTTACAGATGGACATTGGACTCAAATACTCCCTCAACACAAGAACACTTTGTTCTAACAACCTGGCATTCTGTGATGCTCACCTTCCTGACACGATCACTGAAGACAAAATGGGTACATAAGCAAATGTGGTGAAGAAAGCTGATGGTCCCCAGCTATCTAAAGATATGGAATCTGGGGTCTTAAAGGCTTGGAGATAAACAAGTGGCCATTTAGCTGAGAAGCAGCAAAGCACACATGGAAGAAGCACACCCACCTGTGTGATCATGAGGTGTCAATGGGATCAGGTATCAGGCATCTGGGACCCAGAATGGAACCATATCCAAGGTGAATGGAGGAGGGGCATGGAGTGGAGACGCAGTGCCCATCTGTAGACAATTGGACATACCCTTACAGAGGGGTTGCATGGAAGAGATGAGCCATTCAGGGTACATTATAGCACCGATGAAACACACAGCTTTCCTCTGGCTCTTTGGTGCTTCCTTCCCCCCACTGTCATGGCTTCAATTCTACCTTAAAAATCAAATTAGACCAGCGCATTTGCACTGTTATAGATGAAAGCCCACAACACAGGGGATCCAGGATGGATAAACCCTTCAGGGCCAACAAGGTGAGGGGAGATGCCAGGAGGGTTGGCGAAGGGTGGGGAGAGAGGGGAATCAATCACAAGGATCAACCTGGAGCCCCCTCCCAGGGGAATGAATAACAGAAGAGTGGGTGAGGGGCAATGGAGGATGATGTAAAATATGGAAAAAAATAACTTATCAAGGGTTCATGAGGCAGGGAGGGGGAAGAAATGGGGAGCTGATATCAGGGGCTCAAGTGGGAAGAGAATGTTTTGAGGATGATGATGGCAGCATATGTGCAAAAGTGCTTGACACATTGGAGGAATGTATGGATTGTGATAAGATATGTAAGAGCCCCCATGAGATAGTTAAGGTTTATTGTGCCAATCTGGCCAATAAACACACATGGGGTTAAGTGAAGGGCAGAGGGATAAATGGCTCTGTGAGCCTCACCTTTCCAGGTCTTGGTTCTCTTGCTTCCTGATGGTTGAACCAGGGTGCAGCTGCATTAGCCAGTCCCTGCATCAGCTGGCAAGGCTCACTTCCTGCAAGGCATTCCTGAGGAGATGCCAATAGACCTACCCTGATGCAGCCTTGGGTGCTGGAGCAGCCGTATGGAGACCCCTGCCAGCCCTGAGATGCTTACACATTCACTGACTCGGCTTTCCTCCTGCAGTCGGTGCCATTGCGTGTATTTTGTGAGATGGAGGAGGACTTTGTGAATTGATGTTGGACATATGGGTTAATGCTGAACTTGTGGGCTTGGGCAGCACTGGGTTGGGATATTTTCTTGGTGTGTACTTACCCTTTATATAAAACACTCGCTTTTACATATGAGTTTCTGAGGGTTTGTTTCTTTAAAGTACCCAGACTAACACACTCCAATAAAAGTATTTTATTAAAAAAAGAACAGAAAAAGGGCCAATTTGGTTAAAGAGGCCAGTTGTGACTTTAACGCTCAGTTCTCCTTAAGCTAAGGGAATATGAGGAATGGAGCTCTAGTGGTACAGTGGGCTGAGTGTTGGCCTACTCACCGCAAGATCAGCTGTTCAAACCCCATAGCAGCTCCACAGAGGAAAGTTGTGGCTGTCTACTCCTGTAGAGTCCCTGATAGCCTGTATCAGCTCGATGGTAGTGGGATTTATTTATATTTTTTAGCTTTGCTGCAGAAATTCTGAAGACCATGCATATTGCTTAGAAACAGTAAGAAAAAATGTCAGCAATATTTCAATGATATTTTTCCCCCAACAAAGAGTCCTTAGATCTCTATGTCCGGTACCTTCTTTGCTAATTGTTTGTTTGTTTTCTCCTGGATTTATGTAGCAGTTTGTTTATTTTTTAAGTATTGAAGGGATTTATGCCATCTTCTCTTAAATGGCTGCTATTTATAAAAATTTTCTCTTCCAAAAACTGTTAAAGAAAAGTGTCAATGTATACATGTTTATTTGTGGTAGGCACTTTTAGCTTTTAAATGTTTTCATACTACTCATAATTCCTAGATAGAACAATATGACTCAGTTAACCAAATGGACCCAATACCTGTTGCACTGAGCATACTGGGGCTTCGCCTTCAATATCAGCTAAATGAGCCTGCCTGCCCTGCTGAAGGATTGACCACCTCGAAGCCCAGCAGAGGGGGGCTGTTGTGAGTCTGTGTCCACTTGATGCTGGTGAGTTTTACATGAACTCTGGAGTCTGTAAGCCTTTCCATTTGCCTCTGCTACAGTGGTTCTCAACCTGTGGGTCACAACCCCTTTGGGGGAGTGGGGGGGGGTGTCGCCCGATTCATAACAGTAGCAAAATGACAGTGATGAAGTAACATTGAAAATAATGTTATGGTTAGGGGGTCACCACCCCATGAGGAACTGTAGGAAAGGGTTGCGGCGTGAGGAAGGTGGAGAACCGCTGCTCTACTGTGTAAAACATCACTGCAGAGCAGTGCTGAGGCTAGTGAAAGTGCAGCACATACGCAGAGCTAGGACTTATAATCCCACAGGATCTGATGTGTAATCTGAAGCATGTCTTTTTTTAATATTGTATTAGTTTCTCAATAATAGCTTTCATAGCATCGGTCTGGATCATGGTTCCCCATTGTATGTTTTCTTTGGAAAAGAGCCTAGGCGTCGTATGAAGTCATGCAACCTAATTGGCATAATCTCTTGGTCTCCCCTCCACAAGTACCTTGCCTCAGGTGTCTAGCCAAATGTTAATTTTATATGAAGTAAAGCATGTATCAAGGACTGGACATACGATGTCTTGGATGCGTTGTGTCAACAATCGGTCACAGAAAGAGGCCTCTTGTCAAGGTTCCCACCTGATGTCCACTGTGGTCTGGTGTTCGAGGGCCTTAGAAGACCGTGTGAGGACTACCCTGGGGAATGGTTATTTCTACATCCTCGTCTTCCCTGTTCCGGGTTCTCTGACTCCAGTGGTCGAGAATGTGAACATCTTGAAGTTGTGATACGAAAGCATTCATGCTTCTTACAGTGATTGGATGAAGTGAATTCCAGATGGCGGCTGCGAAATCAGTGGTGTTTTCTCTCGAGCAGTCTCTGTGTTCTATTGACTGAAACCCATCTCGACGTCTGGTGAGAGGCCGGGTCCTGAAAGGAAGGGCCGTAATGGGAGAAGAGAGCAGGAGAGTGTGCAGTGAGGCACTCTGGGTAATGCCATCGGCACACCAGACTGGTCTGATGTCCTTCCCGGTCCCTCTGCTTCTAGAAGATGGTTTCTGCATTCCAAGGCCCATTCCACTCGTGTCCCTCCTTTCTTTCTTTGTCACCCGAGAGGCTGGCAGAATGGGGATACGTGTTTCTGAATGTAGTGTTGCTCCCCCGCCCCCCTTCTTCCTTTCCTCAGCAACAATATAAGTACTCTTGGCAGCAGCCGCTGTGTGAAGCACAGAGCTTAAAAGATTAAAGAAACCACTAACAGCAGTCGGGAGGAAGTTGAAGGGCCTATTTTTGTGGGGTTTTTTTTTCTTTTTCCATGTGAACATTTGTGTTTTCCTTCTGCTGGCTGAGTGGAAAATTGCAACCAGGTTGTGTGCTCAGCAGCTGGGACGCTCACCCACATCTGGGGAGCTCCAGCCCCCTGCCGGGTCCTCTCCACTGGAAGGGTGGCTGGCCTGTGCTGGAAACCATTGGCAGAGAAATTGAAACTGCTTGTGTGGATCAGTCACTTGGATTTCAGTGTTTTTTTTGTACCTGCTTTTGGGGGACAAACGGAAATGCCACTGTGCTTTGTGTTCTTCCTCAAGCGTTGCTGAGCCCTGGGCTCTGGGTCTGATGGGATGTGATGTGAAGGAACTTGGGTGAGGTGGCAGTCTTCACGTACCTTACGGAGACTTGCGCTCGTGCACAAGGATCGGTGTGCCCACGAGGCGATTCATGTCTCATGGTCAAGGAGAACAGGTTGCGTCTAGATCCCCAGCCTGCGTACGTCTAGAAAACGCATCAGCTGTGAGGTTCGGCTTATGTTCGCTGGGGACCAGGAGATCCTGTTGTAATGCACTGTTGGTTCCATCTCCCTTCTGTTGACTGCAGCTTCCTCCCAGGAGCTGTTCAGAGAGAGGGTCTGAAAACTCCTGGATGGCAGGTGGACCTCTTGGCACACTTTAACAATGCCCTAAGAAAATCAGAGTCCATGGCTGCAGCCCCCACTTACTCCATCTTGTACCTTCATATTCCCTGTTGCAAGTAGAAGTTTAGCATCCCATGGAACCAAAGGGAGATGGATGGGTCATACTTCCAGGGCCTGGACAGGTAATCTCCAGAAGTCGGAACTCACGGCCACTGAGTTGATTTTGAGACACTAACTCTTGAGGAAAGGCAGGTGCTTCATCTTTCTCCTGTGGAGCCCCTGGTAGTTTTGAACTGCTGGTCTTGCAGTTAGCAAGGTTAGCTGCTATCCACAAGGTCAACAATTCAAACCCACCAGCTGCTCCACAGGAGGAAGGCAGGGCTTTCTATCCCTGTAGAGATTCACAGCCTTGGACACCCCCAGAGGCGGTTCTCTCCCTCCCATAAAGCTGCTGTGAGCCTGGATAGACTTAAGGGCAGGGAATCTGGGTTTTTGAGTGATAACACGTGTGGTCTTAGGACACAGGGAGCATGGTTTCCAGATTGTGTTCTTGCTCAGGGAAGGTAGGAGGAACCCTACCTAGTCTTGACTTGTACCATGGGAGTCCTACTGGCACTCTGGGATCTGTGTTGGGCTGCTAACTGCAAGGTCAGAAGTTCAAACCCACTAGTCTCACTGTGGAAGACTGAGGACAACTGCTCTTGTAAGGATGGAGAAGCTCAGAGGCCCACGGGGACAGTTCTGTCCTGTCCTATGGGGTTTCTGTGAGTCAGAATCACAGGAATCCTGGTGACGCAGCAGATTGAACCTGGGCATCCTAACTGCCAAGGCAGCAGTTCAAATCTGCCTGCCGTTCCATGGGAGGACGATGCGGCTGTCTCCCCTTGTCAATGCTTACAGCCTCAGAAGCCCGAGTGTGCAATTGTGCTCTGTCGGGTAGCCTCCCCTGTGAGTTGGAATCAGTCCAGCGGCAGGGGGTTGAGTTCCTTTGGTTTTCTCCTTTAAGACTGTCCAATTCACCAAGCATCTGGACATCCCAAACAGATTCGGGGGGGGGGGGGTCTCTAGCAACCCCTGTGAATGGTGGCCCTAGCCCTCTGGTCACCCTCCTGGAAGAATCAACCCCCAGGTGCTCTGTAACTCCGAATGAATTTTCCTGGATTCCCAAGTACATACATTTTGCATGTTGCTTACAAATTGCTTCAGCTACCTTCCTGAATAATGAAAACAGTGATATCAGAAGTGACGGATTACAAGAGGCTAGTTTTTAAAACTGTGTTTTGTTTTATTTCTTCCTTCTTTTTTTTTTAACCTTTCCTCCTGTTTGCCGTCGCCTCCAAGGGTAAGTATGTGGCTGGGGTCGCGGGGGTCTGTCAGGACAGGTCTCTCCTTGTTCCTTTAGGGAGCATCAGCTCTCCTCCCACTAAACAGCTTGCCGGCTCGCCGTCAGCAGACATTGTGGAATGGCCAGTGCGTTGGGCCCAGGCCGGTGTTGGCCCTGTCATCCTTCTTAGATGGTTTTTCCCCTCTTTAAGTGCATTTCTTTCAGAGCAGCCCCCGCCCCTGCATTGTGACATCATTCTCTGCCACGGGTGCCTGCTGTGCCCTGGGCTCACCATCTAGCCTTGCTACATGGGTGGTCTTGTCTTCATGTTTGAGATCAGGGGTAGGGAACCTGACTTGTGTCAAGGGCCATTCGATTATTTATGACAGCATCCACGGGCCAGGCAAAAACCATTCACTTAAAAAGTAGCCTGCTGTATTGGGTCAAACAGGAGCTCTGGGGACACGCGGCGGGCTGTTAACTGCAAGGGCAACCATTCAAACCCACCAGCCCCTCCTTGGGAGAAAGACAGAGCTTTTCTACTCGCAGAAAGAGAGCGCACTCTCAGACACCCAAGGGGCCGGTCTCCCCTGTCCTCTAGGGTCCATAGAGCCAGTGTCAACTCAATGGCTGTGAGTATTTGGTGTAACAGCTAACTCACCCTGATGAAGAGTTGGCTGGAATAGCCCCTCTTCCGTGAGGTCATGCCAGGCGAGCCTGGGTTGATGATGTCTCAGCCCACGGGCTGCATGGTCCCCATTCCTGGTTTAGGTCAAGAAAGCTCTGAGACCCCAACTTGCCCGAACTGCTGCTGTTAGGTGGGGGCAAGTCCATTTGGCGTCTTTAGGCTGTCACGTCATGCCACCCCCGTGGCTGTCACGTGGAGCTCAAACGTTAGCACAGTTCTGAGGACGGCAGAGATGCTGTGGTCTGTTGACACAGGGTCACTAGGAGTTGGAGTTGACTCAGTGGCACTTGGGCAACAACAACAACAACAAGCTGCCCTGTTTGTGGAAGCAGATCACCAGAACTTGTTCCTGTGGGCCCACTAGGTGGGTTCACATCGCTACTGTGGGGCTGGCACCTGAGGGGCTACGGCACTAACCCTCCTAGGTGATAACCTGAGAGCGTGTGGGCCGGCATTGGGCCGTCTCTTCTAAGCCTGAGGCTGCTGTGAGTCAGAACCAACTGCTTGGCAGAGGGTTCGGTTCTGGATCTGGTCCTTTGTAAAATGCCTCAGTCAATGCTGGTCCCTCTCAGCTCCTCCATTCCCGTGGGGCTTGGGGCTTGTCCCAAGGAGCAGCAAACACTCTTTTCATCCAACACACGGCTTTTACATGTCTCAGCACTCATGATGGAATCAGTTTGCATCGGCATCCAATGCACCTACTGCACAAGGCATGGGCACTCATGCATGTACACGCCCGCACCCGTATGTGCTCACATAAAACACACACAGCGCTTTCACAAAAGGACAACATCACTACGCGGGATGCTCCAGAATTTCCTTGTTCTGTTTCACTCCGATTGTGGCAGAGGGCCTGTGGAAAGTGTCGCCGAGGCCTGAGATGCACGTGACCCAAGCCAGGGTGTTTCAGGTGTGTCTTATGCCCAGGAAAGCTGAACATGCAAGACCGCCGAGTCATGGATGCTTTGGAATTACAGTGTTAGAGAAGAACATGGACCCGCCGTGGGCTGTGTATTCAGCCGGGTTGACTAGAGACAAATCCAGTGAGACTCATCTATGTATATAAAAAAGAGCTTGCTATCAAGAAGCCAGGCCCCCTCAGGCTCATAAGTCCATGGTCCCTCCCCAGACACATGCAACACGCGCAGTGACACAGAATGCAGGAGGCTCTGCTGAGGGTGGTGCAGTCAGTGCTGACCTGAGGTGGGGCGACCCATGGCAGGGCACTGACAACTTGCACGGTGGCCACCAGTTTCCCAGCAAGCAAGAAGGGGGTGTGGTTCAGATCCGGCTGAGACCCGGTGGACAGGTTGGATTCCACTCCTGTACTCACATACATCTTCAAGTTAAAATCATCTCCCTAGCCCAGGCTGTCTGAAGAACAAACGAATCCGTCAGGGAAGAAGTACAGCCTGGCTTAGCAGCGAGGATGGCGGATGGCTAGACTTTGCCTGGAGCGCCTTGGGCATGTTCTCAGGAGGGAGCCGGTCCTGGGGAAGGACATCCAGTCGGTTAAAGTGGAGGGTCAGCAGAAGAGAGGAAGACCCTTGGGGAGGTGGATTGACCTGGTAACTCCTCAATTGTGAGGACCGAGCAGGATCAGACGGTGGTCTTTTATGAGGGAGAACGTAGATGACACCTAATAACAATGGCAAAGAGTCCTCACAAAGCGAACAAATGATTTAAAAGACACCCCCCCCCCAAGAGTACAGGGAGGAGCTAAGAGAAGCAGAGTGAAGAAGCAGGAGGACAGTGTCCGCGGTTATGCTCGTATGCACTTTGCAGTCTTCAGCCACAGCACTAGGTATGAGCAGCAGGGACATCCTCAGGACTAACTGGGAAAACACATGCGCTGCTGCCTGCCTTGGAGGCTGACTCACGACGCCCCCATGTGTTTCAGAGTAGAACTGCGCTCCCCCGGGATCTTGACTGCTGAGTGCGGAGAGTCAGAAGCCACTGGATGACAAAGAGCTTGCTTTTGAAATTTTACAGAGGCCCCTTTCCAGACCTTTCTGTAGGGTTTGTGCGGAGGTTTTGTCACATCATTTAGCACAAACCGTCTGGACCGCTCGGGGGCCTCTAATAGGATGTTGACGCACACACGTTGAGGTTACCGTTTCCTTCATGGGAACTTTGGTGTACATTCGCAATAGTCAAAGATTTGTGTGGCTCCAAGTGCATACTGAGGGTGGCTTGGTGGCGTAGTGGTTATGCATCGGGCTGCTAACAAGGTCAGCAGTTCTAAACTACCAGCCGCTCCACGGGAGAAATGTGGAGCTGTCTGCTCCCAGAAAGAGTTTCAGTCCTGGAAACCCCCAAAGGAAGTTCTACCCTGTCCTACAGGGCTTGCTATGAGTCTGCATCCACTCAATGGTAGTGAGCGAGGTGAAGCGCATGTTGGTGAGCCCTGGCGATGCAGTGCTTTGTCAGTTGGCCTGCAAATCACGAGTTCAGCAGTTCAAGCCCACCGGCTGGAGTGTCCACAGTGCGGGGTGATATTTGGAGATGCCTGTCCCATTTTCTTCTGCCAGGTGTACGCCAGGACCACCCTGAAGTGATTACTGAAACCTTACCTGGTATACATCTACCAGAAGCACCCTCCCCACCCCACTGTCCTCCCCAGCCTCCCTGTCATAATAAATCATCCCACACGTTGCCCATGCCGCGGCGTCTATAATCTTACACCCTCCAATGGAGGGTTTCCTTGAGCAGCGTGGACAGACAGCAGGATACTGGTATCATTGGGGTGGTTTGGTACCCTCAGGACGGGTCTGACTCAGAGCACCCCTGTGCACCTGAGATGAAACCATGCCTGGTCCTGGGCCCTAGCAGGTTCTTTTTCGTATGTTGTTGTTGTGGTTCTTGATCGCGATATACCCGGCTCAGGAACCCGGGTGGCTTAGTGGGGACACCTTGACTGCTAATCAAAATGCCTGCACTACGAAACCGCCAGCCACTTCTTGGGAGAAAGATGTAGCTTTCTCCTCCCATAAAGGGCTGCAGCTCAGAGAGCGCCCGAGGGCAGTTCCACCCTGTCCTAGGGGGTCAGTGGGAGTGGGCCTCGGCTCAGTGGCGGTGAGTTTGGTTTGGGGATGTATGTCTCCATTCCATCACCTGTGACTGCTGTCCCCATCTTAAAAATTTTATATTGTTCCCGTCACCTCTGAACACTTGTTTGCCTGGGTACCGTGAAGGGCTAGCTCTCCTCCAAGGGGTGTCTAGAGCTTGGAGCTTATGGGACCCCGGTGTGAGTCCTCAAAATTCCTGAAAGGTGTGTTATTTCCTCACTGTGCAAGTGAGGAGTGATTGGAAATGCCAAACAAGGAGCCCCAGGGCTAAGTTGCGTCCAAACTAAGCAATTTTAGTGTTTCTATAAATGGCCACCGCAAGCCAGGTTCCTGTGGCCTCCTGGCCTCACTCACCTCCTCTTGTGCTCTCTGATGTTTGATTCTCGGACCTTCTTGTCATCCCTGCTTGGAAATCATGAACCCCAATGTCATACCATGGCCCCGAGCTCAGGCATCTACCCCTGGGTCAAGGTCTCTCTCATCCCCATTCTCTGCCTACGGAAGCGCTGCTCTGCAGTACTTCCATATCTTCAGAATCTTTAAAAAATAAATAGAAATCTGTGCACTCTGTGCTGAATTGTATTGATTTATGTTTCTCTTTCCCTTGCGACATAATAACCTGCTTGAGAGAGAGAAAAAAATTTTTTGTCTTATTCATTTTGGTTTCTACAGAACCCAGTAGCATATCTGACATCTTCAATAAATAACTTGTTTTACTCAACTGGAGACTGGTTGAGGCACAGATTCTGAGTCTAGATCTGTCTCCCCTCATAAGTGTGGCTGCTAGATTCGAGCCTCCCCACGCCACGCCTCTCCCCAAATCCTGTAGCCTATTCATTTCCTGGCTGATGTGGATGAAGAAGGGCACGGCGTTGCGGGGATATTTTGTCTGTTTCTCCATACCCTTGCTGTCCGGCTGTCAGGCCCCCTTTTCCTGCCATTCCGTGAGTAGAGGCAGACAAGCCACATGTTTGTGACAGTTTTCCGGAGGGAGCACGAGGGAGCCCAGCTCATTTCTCCATGGTGCGAATGTTTTTCACAAATGATTAGCCTAATGGATGCGCCCAGCCACTGTCGAGTAAAGAATGTGCTGTGTGTGGGAAGCAAGCTAGTCATCAATGAATATTAAGGAATCAAACCCTGTTTGAAAAGGGGAGCCGTAATTGGAATCACTCAGAATTCATATCGCAAAACCAGCAAAAAGCAGTCGGCTGCCGCTTACCTACATCCTCCTGGGCAGAAAGGGAGTAGGTGCGGGAGTTAGCATGTGAATTGGGTTTGTTTTCAGAAAGAGACATAGTCCTGAGGTTCTGAGCCCGTTGTCCAATGTGGAGGTGTGACGAACTTGAACAAAGTCCATCAGTGAAATATGGACGGAGGGGGAAAAGCACCGTTTAAGTTTTTCATCCCTTAGTTTTTACGGATAGCTTGTCTACCTGGAAGATTGTGTCTCCTGTCTTTGACCCAAACAGCATCGTTAGCTTCTTCCCAAACCCTTTTTCCTTGGAAGATCCTCCTCCATGACTAATGGCCCTCCAGTTGCCTTCTAGATCGGAGTTTCCCAAACTTACTGTGCCTCTGAAAAAACAAACGTGCTGCACGGAGCCAATTCTGACTCAGAGCAACCCTCCAGGGCAGAACTGCCCCATGGGTTTCCAAGACTGTGACACTTCATGGAAGTCCAAAGCCTCATCTTTGTCCTGGAGAGTGGCTGATGGCTTCAAACTGCTGACCTCGCAGTTCGCAGTAGCCCAGTACATTAGGCCTATTGTCCCTTAACAAAGTAGGTATGAATCAATGGCCCTTGGCAATTGAAAACATGAATACTATAGCCTATAATCTGGGAAGAAGTGTAGGTCTCTATTTTTACAGCCCCCCACCCCACCCTGGCAGGATTGTTCCAGCACTTCCTACCCTCCCCGCCACCCACAGGAGGTGGTTTTGCCCACTTTGAGATGCTACTCTAGATAGTTGTCCACTTGAGTGTGTAGTGTGTTAATGTGCCCTTTGGGAATTTGGTGCTTCAAAACAGGGGGCCATAAGTCACTTCTTATATGTATCTTTAAATCTTCCCAACCAGATTAACCAATCATTTCATCCTTGGGGGCAGAATGTGTGTACATGCATGTGCACAAGAATGCCCATGTCGTTTATAAAGTCCTCATACAAAAACCAAATGAAAAATGCTATGCCAGCGAGTTGATTCCAGCTCTCAGTGACCCTACACATGATTTCCAAGGCTGTGAGCCTTATGGGAGCAGAGAGCCTCATCGTCCTCCCATGAAGCAGTGGGTGGTTTTGAACTGCTGAGTTTAGCCGTCCAGCAGTGCCACGAGGGATCCTCAGGACGGCAAAAGCTGTCTCGGCAGGAGCCCCTTCCTTAGCACTTACTGATTGTGGGCTTCGTTTGCATGCAAGACGCCGCAGTGTTTTTGCAGGACACTGACCACATGTGGTTGTGGCCAGTAGTCACCTGGAAAAAGCTTCTAATAGCACTGGGCGGCATCTGAATCCTTCATAATCTGTATGGAGATTGATGTGGAACCGAGAACGTCATTCTGGACCGAGCCGGAAAGGGTGGTGCTACTTCCTGGTTGCTTGGCCCGGACTGTGTTGGTTGTACGTGTCTTCGCTGTGTCTTGTTTTGAGACGGCGATAGTTTCAAGCAGCGCAGAGTGTTTATAGTCTCGGTGACCCCTTAGGCAGGCTAGCTGGCTCTTGGTGGTGGACCCGCCTGTACTGATCATTTCCTTTGGTGGTTCTTTCTGTGCCACAGGCCCCCAGCTGTCTCCTGATGCTTTTATAACAACAAAGGTGTGGCCAGCCGCTGGCACGCTTCCTTCCTTCCTTATTTTCCACAGTGAGGGGGTTATTAAGGGCAGGATCAGCAAGAGGTAAGGACACAGTCATTGTCTCCTCCGCCAGCCACCAAGTCTCTAGCTGGTCCTCAGCCTCTCAGCCATGGGGTAGCCAAGTCTCTCTCAGCCTCTCAGCCACTTGATCGTTGGCCATCTCCTCCACAGATCAGGCCCGCCTGTCGCTCTGCCCCACAGTTCCACAGCTGCAGGCCAATGAAGAGAGGGAGCCCCCCCATAGTGTCGGTGCTGCCCCTTTGGGTCTCGGGGCTCAAGTCTGCTGCACCTGCTGTCAGCAGCCTGGCAACTTCAGACAGATCTCGAGTGGAATTCTCCAAGGTCCTTGGGGTTTCTCTCTCTAACACACTTTCTTAGCTCGGTTTCCCTTACTGTCACGCTCACCGCCATTGAACCCCTGTTGATTCATAGACACCCTATAGGAGATGCGATAGGCCTTATAGAACTGGCCCTGTGGATTTTTGAGACCTAAATCTTTACAGGAGCGGAAAGCCTCCTCTTTCTCCCACAGAGCAGCCAGTGGGTTTGAACTGCTGACCATCTGGTAAGCAGCTCAGTGCATAGCCCTATATGCGCCAAGGCTCTTTTATGTCAGAAGAATCCATTTATTCAGCTGGCCACATTCCTCAAAATCAGAAAAGGGAGTCAGTAGGCTATTATTTAACATATCCCTGTAGACATATCTCCCATAAGGCACAGCTCTGCTGCTCTTTCTCTCAAGAGTCTCAAGTCTTCCTGCCTTTACGTCTGGAACTCCTGGCTCCGTCTGAGGGGCTTGGGAGGACGTTTTGAGGGTGGGCCCGAGCTTGAGGGCTTCTCGGTGTGAAAGATTACCTCTGGGAAGGCAGTTGGTGCCAGAATCGAGTGTCACTGGCCACGCTTCGTTGCACGGTAGGGTGTTTGTATAGCCTGACAGCGAGCACTTGTGTTTCTTGCTGGAAAATTCAGGACAAGGGAAGAGCATTACCCAGGACAGGGACTCTTCAGAGGGCAAGGAGCCCGGAGGTGACCCTGGCCCAGACTGTGCTCCTCCTCCTGTCTTCCTTCAGGACAGCCTGATGTCCATTGAGACCTCTTCCCCAAATTGAGGCTCCCAAGATGAGCCTTTGGCCTGGTCCCTCAGGGACTCTGGAAACTCATTGGACTTAGCTGGGAACCTATGCCCTTTGATTGCGTTCTTGGCAGGGGGCCTAAGCTTCTTTCCTGCCAGGCCCTGTGCCTCTCAGGAGCAGAGAGGAGGTCAGATGCAGATAACACAGGCAGGGCTTCCACTTCCTGAAGTGTTCTGCTAATGTGCATGTCTTGAGTCCCTGAGGGCCTGGAGCATGAAGAAGAGGGAAGGGCACCAGGCTCCCCTCTCTTTCTGCTGGGTAACTGACTGAGGAATGGACGGCCTCTTAACAGTTCAACGATTTCAACGGATGTTACAGCTCGCCTGTTTACGCTGCACTCTGAGAGTTTGCTCCTCTGGAAGGTTCTGCAAGCGTTGCCCTCCAAGATGGGAGGTCAAGGACAAAGTGGAGTCAGTTTGTGAGTTCAGTGTGGGGTGGGTGAAGCCTGAGCATGCATGCCTGTGGTCAGCTGGGTAGGGACAGGAGGGGTTCAGAAGAGGAAGACTCACTGCCAGCAGAGTGAACGCCGCATAGGAAGGTGGGAAGGCTCCTTCCAGTGTTCCTGGGCCGCTCCACGAGGCCTTCGGAAGCATCCGAGCAAAAGGAGATCCCCAGAGGAGCACCCTCGTCCCTCTTCTGCCTCTGCACCAGTGCTCGGACGCTCTGCCTGAGCCAGCTCTGGCTTCCATGGGCAGCTGCATGGGCATGGGGAGCCCTGTCAGCTGAAGCACGCCTTCCACACCCACAGTGCTAACGGTGAACTGTCTTTCTGTCCAAAGCACAACACCACAAAATAGCGGATAGGGGTTGGAAGACCACTGTGCCAGGGAATGCAAATGAGCTGTTGCCAGCCCCCCGTCTTGGCTGTGGTTTTAGGGGGTAGGAAGAGTGCCCCTGCTGCTAGAATGTTATCTTAGTGTCGTTTTTGTGACCAGAGCCCCAATGGCAATAGGCAGAGTCAGCAGTTCGAAAGCACCAGCCTCCGCAGGAGAAAGATGGGACTCTCTTCTCCCCTAAAGAGCTTGTCTCGGAAGCCCACTGGGGCAGTGCTATCTGCCCTGTAGGGTCCTTACGAGTTGGCATTGTGTGAGTACCAGCGAGTTGAGTTGAGACTTCTCCAGAAAACCTGGGATGACGGGGCAGGCGACTGCCCTGCAGCTCACAAGCAGCGGCGTGTTCCCCTGGCACACTCACTTCAAGGGAGCCTGGTGGCGCGGAGGTGCAGCACTGTGCTGTTAACCCAAAGGCCCAGGGTTCAAACCTCCCATGGGCTCTGTGGGAGGAAGGAGGAGGAGGCCATCTGCTTCTGTGAAGATTTCAGCCTTGGACCCTCAGCAGGGGGCAGCTCCACTCTGGCAGCAGCGCTCATCACAGAGCAGGACCGGGTGGGTCTTCCTTCTGCCTGTGAGCCCAATCCCACCCTGAGGCGCCATCTTCCCTCGGAGCAGGCAGGGTTCTGACTTGAGCAATGCGAAGTGGCAGGTCTTCGGGGGTTCCTGCTGATGGTAGCTGCCCGGCGAAGGTTAGGAGTTTGCGATGCGATTTGAGGTGACACGCTCCCTCCTTCGGACCAGCCCAGCTCTGCGCCCGGTACTCTACCAATAAAACCAAACTCGCCTCCATCGAGCCAGTGCTGACTCATAGTGCTGACCCCTAAGGGGTCCCGAGGCTGTTAACTGTTGATGGGATTGGAAAGCCCTCAGAGCTGCTGGTGGCTTAGAACTGCCGACCACATGGATCACGCTGCAGCGAGTAACCGGGGCACCACCAAGGCTCCTGTGCCCGATGCATATTCATGACTTTACAGCTGTGAGCTGGTTGAATCCTCCCGGAAATCTTCCGAATAAGGAAAGTTTGACGCCTCCGCTTACCCCGGGGATCGCGTGCCTTCTGCAAGGTAGGGACCAGTTGTCATTCACGCGCAGTGGTAGGGAGGTTCAGTGCCAGAGCCTTGCATGTCAACACCACCTGCTGGCTTATACTCGGTCCCTAAACTAGCTCTTCTTTCCTGCCTATCGCCACAAATGCTCATGCTTCTACTCCTTGCTGACCAGACACCTCTCTGCTTGAGCCTGAGCCTGAGCCTGAGACTCAGCCTCAGCCTCAGCCTCAGCCTCAGCCTCAGCCTCAGCTGTCTTTCTCCACCCGCTCCCATGAAGCAGTACCCTGCAACCAAGCAGATGTGGTATTTGGGGGCATAAAGTACACAACACATCTCTTTCCTTCCTTACCTCTTTTCCTTTGCCTCTGAGAGAGAAGAGAGAATACGTTTATGACGGCCATTGTTGTGCCATGACCTGAAGTGTACACCACAGCTGTAGTCCTACCAGTCTTCCCGAGAGCTTCCTTTGGCAGTGGCATGAGCAAGGAGCTCAGCTATTGGCCAGCTGAGGCCTCTGGGAGGTCGCCTACATCTGTGGGCCTGGCTCCTTCCTGCAGGATGATGTCTTATCCAGGTCAGTTACCGATCCCGGGACACAGATTTTGTCAGAATGTGAACCAGGTCACACTCCCCTCTTGAGTACATACTATTTTCAGATGTTTGTAAAAGGAACAGGTAATGGGCGACAGTAAGAATGTGATTAAGTTCTTAGTTTTCGCATTTCATCAGTTAGGGCAGTGGTTCTCAACCTTCCTAATGCCGCCATCCTTTAATACAGTTCCTCATGCTGTGATGAACCCCCCCATCCATAAAATTATTTTTGTTCTTACTTCATCACTGTAATGAGTTAAAGGTTGATTGCCCAAGTTGAGTGTGTAAAAATGCTTCAAAAAGATGGAGGAAAAATCCCCTTGTCCTCGCCTTGTCCTCCCCTCGTGTCGTCACATGGGGCCTGTGTGATCTTTTCTTTTCTTTTTAACCAAAAACAGAGTCCTTATGTTAAAGGTCAGCGCTTGCTGGCCTCCGGTGCCTTGAAAGTCCCTTCTGAGTTAGAATATTGACGAAGATTGCAGATGAGGGTTAGCTCCTCGGTGGCTCCAATTCTAGTTTCTTGGACTCGCTGGTGCATTCTCAGAGGGTTTCCTCGTCCGGGAACGCTTGTGGAATAGCCAAAGTGGACGTTCATGAGGAAACGCCGCGTTATGAATACTTTCAACAACTGCAGTCATCAGCCTGGTGTGTGGATAAAGTCTGTACGTTAAACTGGTCAGAGGTCACCCTGTCCCCTCTCGCCTCACATTGTCTCTCTCTAAAGCAGCTCTCCCTTAAGAGCGCCCTCTTCTCTCAGGTGGGGAGCTAACTTCTCCTTACACAGCCCACCTTCCAAGAGTGCTCACCCCACCAGCCCCCTCAGGGGCCCTTGAGACACCGATCTTTCTAGCCACTCCCTGCCAGGAGCACCCTGACCATCTGTTCGCTTTTGGGCTTCGAGTTGGCCCCTAAGAGTAGGAACTCGATCGGGGTGGTCATCTGCCTCCACTCCTCTGGACTTTCTCAGTGTTGCCCGGCAAGACCGCATTTACTGAGTTGCTCTCTCTGTCCTCCGAGCGGCCGTTCCAAACTCTCCCCACTTCCCTCGAGGATGAAATGGTACCCATCATTTATTGAGAATGTACTGTATCAAAGGAAATATGCTCAGGTCTTGTTCTGCCTCCCCTTCCACCCCCCACGCCTCCCTTGCATCCATCAGGCCTTCGATTCAGAGGGAGAAGAAGGCTTCAAAAAGTCCATGGGAATCCTGTTGTTTGTTAATTCCATTTCCCCATGAATTGTTACCAATCAAAATCTCAAACTCACTGCCCTCAAGTGGATGCTAACTCATTGATCCAACAGAACAGAGTAGAACTTCCCCCCTACCCCCCACTGGGTTTCTGAGAGTGTAATTCTTTATGGAAGTAGCAGTCTTGTCTTTCTCCTGAGGAGTAGCTAGAGGGTTTGAACTACTGTCCATGAGGTTAGCAACCCAGTGTGTAAGCAGTACACCACCAGGGCTGAGCGGCTAGTGCGTTGCAAACTGCCCGTTTTTCAGTGGACAGCTGAGTGCTTTACCTCTGCACCACCAGGGCTCTGGTTTTCAGGGAGGCAATGTTGCATGCCTGCGTGACACCAAGGAGCCCTCCCTGATGGAGTGGTAGGTTGGGCTGCTGGCCTTGAAGCTGATGGTTCAAAGCTGCCAGCCGCTCTGCTGGAGAAAGTAGAGGCTCCCTGCTCTGTAAAGGTTGAAAGCCTTGGACTCCTTTAGGAAGCACATCTACTCTGTCCCGTAAGGCCGCTGTGAGTCAGGATCGATTTGATGACAATGGTGACATTTTGTTGCTTGGCACATCTCACTGTTCGTCATGAGGGTTGCAATGGCAGGGTTGACGGTGGGTTAGATACTGGGTTGCTTCACTGCAAGGTGAGTGGTTCAAAGCCATCACCTGCTCCTTAGAAAGAGCAGGTTGTCTGTTCCCATAAGGATTGACAGTCTCAAATCTTAGAGGGAAGTTCTAGTCTGCCCTGGAAGGTGGCTATGGGGCGGAATTGACTCTCTGGCAATGATTGGGCAATATGGAAGGTTGTTATCAGAGCCCCCAAATGGCTCCAGTCATTCATGCAGCTTTGGGGTCTGGGGGAGGCACAAAGCTACTGAGGGCTACATTATTTCAGACCTTCCAGCCTCACCCTCCCCTCACCCTCCGCCACCATTTTGGAACCTGTGGGGTACGGTCATGCACTCAAATGCTTCCACATGTACTCCCTCTCCTCTCTCCTCTTTTCGCCCTCCCCTTCCCCACCCCACCCCAGCACTGCCCGCTGTCCCCGCTCTCCGTCACAGTACCCTTTCCAGTCCACTTTTAAGTCCAGGGTAATCAAGCATTCAGCATTGGAGACTTAAGTACTCCCTCCTTGAGGCAGGGCTGTGAACAGTGGGGCTGAGGGAGAGACCACTGCCACATCTGGGAGTTTGAGACTCACCAGAGGCCCCCGTGGTGTGCAGTGGATGACAAGCTGGGCAGCTAAGGTCCAGGTCAGCAGTCAGAGCCCACCAGCCACTCCGGGAGAACCGTGAGGCCTCCCGCTGGCATCCACTGGCTGCCAAACTCCCAACGGGCAGTTCTGCCCTCTCCTATAGGGTCTCTGTGAGCCTGAATTGGGAGCCTGGTGGTGCCGTGGGTTACCAGTTGGGTTTCAAACTATGAGATGAGCAGTTCAAAACCCCCAGCCACTTCCTGGGAGCAAGATGACGCATTCTGATACTGTAAGGCTCTTGACAGGGACGGTTCTGTTATGGGGCCTGAATTGACTCTGTGGCAGTGACCGTGGTGGGTTGGTTGGTTGTTTCCATGGGCCTGCTACCTCCCAGTGTGGCAGTTGCCTCCACCCACCCACCTACCCGCACACCATGTGCCTGGTTTCCATCACTCTTGGCTCAGTTTTGCCACATCTTCTTCTAAAGTGGGGGCTGGTGCCCGTGTGTGATTCCCCACCCCCACCCCTTCCCCACCCCCTACTGCCCCTGATAAGCTCACATGCCAGTCCGAGAAGGCGAACGAGTGGCTATTGTGAAAGCCCCACGAGCGTGCCGTTGTGCGTTGGCACCAGGACGAAAGAATGACTGTTGTATCCAGCGCCCGGCCTTTCTCCGAGCGGCTATGCCTGCAGCTGAAGAGCGACGTCGGCCTTTGTGTCGGCGAGCAACAAAGACCAGGGAAAAGCGAGGAGAGCTGTCCTTGTGTCTCTCTGTCTGGCTGCAGGTGGTGGTTCCCGCTGCGGGGTGTCGGGTGAAGAGACTGGCCTGATTTAAAATTGCCCTCACCTGTGGGTATGAAATGCGGAGCCCTGGTGGCTTAGTGAGACCAGGTCAGCAGTTCGAGACTCCCAGCCCTGCCGCTCTGCAGAACGGTGAGGCTTTCTGCCCCCATCAAGAGGTGCAGCCTCGGAAACTCACAGGGACAGCCCTGCCTTGTCCAATAGGCTCGCTGAGACATAGAATCCACTGGGTGGCCGAGGATTTTGGGGTGGGTCGTGGAGTACGAATGACTGCCTGGTCTTACTGGAGTGGCTGTGGGCTTGAAGCAGTGGAAGAGTTCTTTTGGGGACACGTGTTTGGCCAGGGGTCACCTCTCTTCCCGTAGGGACGAGTGCTGGAAGTCATGATCCCTTACCACCCCCACCCCCTGCTGGGGAGTGAGGCTGGGTCCCTGTGGACCCTGTCCTTCTGGGAGGGTCCCAGGGGCAGGGCCTGCCTCCTGCCTGCTGACATGTGCTTGTGCGAGGGAGGCAGCTGAAGTCCATTTGAGGAATTCTCTTGTCAAGTGGCCAAGCTGGAGCGGCAGCAGGAGCTAAGGGAGGGAGGGAGGGGAGGGGCAGGGAGGGAGAGGCGCAGTTCAGTCTTGCCAGCGGCTTCGGGAACAAGATCACACAGGGCTTCACAGGCTGCAGGAAGGTGCGGGGAGCATCCAGGGAAGGAGGCCAGGGCTGGAACAGCGCCCGTGCCTGCCCGCCCCCCTGCCTGTGGACACCTGTCATCTTGGGAACACCAGCGTCTGTAAGAAGGCTTTGCGAGACCGGCTGCCTGTCCATCAGCACGACTGTGTGTGTGTGTGCGTCCATCTATCCAGCCGGCCGGCTTCTCCCTTCTTGCTTCTCTTCCATCCCCTTTGCCTCCGAGGGCAGGGGTGGGGGTGGGGGGCAATGATCAAGTCAAGCTGGTTCTACGTCAAGTTCAAATATGCAGAGAAGGTAAGTCAATATGCCTTCTGGCCCCAGGGGAGAGCAGCCACCCTTGCTCCTGCTTTCTCCTGCCCGGGGCTCTGCGGGCCACTCTTGGGGGGTTGGATGCAGCCGGGGACCTCACGTTTGTGCATGTGTCACCTCTGGCTTCCGGATTTTGTGATGACTCGTAGGACCGTGCTGGGGTCCTGGCACTGCCACTCTGCCGCTGGTCGGGAGGGGGGAAGGGAGGGAAGGAGGGAAGGGACAGGCAGAGTCTGAGCTGGGGGCGTGATGTGGACATGAGAAGGGGGAGAAGAAGGAGGCAGTGGGAATGAGAAAGACAGGCGGAGTGGCTTTAGAGGGGGTAGGGATTTTACTAGAGGGATGGTTCTCCTGAAAGTTGATGCAATGGGGGGGGGGGGAACACGGAGGAGGGCGCGTTGAAACAAGTGCACAGTCGCATCCTGTTTCCCTGTGTTCAACTCTGCCGAACAGGTTTCTGTTTCTTTCAGTTAACTGGCTTGGCTTGTTCATGAGTAGAAGAAACACACACACACACACACACACACACACACACACCCCACACACACACACACACCCCTTATTGCCATTAGAAATACTTTTCTTTTTTGATTGAGAAGGAGAAAAGCAAACAAACATTGTTTTCCAATCATTTTATTGCGATATAATTCACATGATCATACCCTTCTAGGAAAACTCTGTCTTCCAACAGAGTTGTATATAAGTGACCACACTCAATTCTAGTGTATGCCTCCTCCTCCTGTATTCATTTTTGCTCCCCAGATACAGTTTAAGAAGCACGGAAGGAGCGGAGGTGGAGAGGCAATAATGACTATATAGGGCCCGTTTCTTTGCTGACTCCTGGGGAAGAGAGATCTTTTAGAGAATGGCTGGGTTTTGTTTGCATCGGCAGTTCTGACACTGAAACAGCCCTACTACGCTACGGTTAGATTGTTTTGGGACTTGAAGGAAACAGCATCCCATATCAATCTTCCCGCTTCTGGGAGCCTTGTCTTATTATGGGGTTCTGAATCCCTGTGTATTTCGCACACTCTTGGGAATTTAAGGGAGAATAGTTAGGTTACCCAAGAGCCCAGGTGGCATAGTGAGTTTGGTTTGGGGGTGAAGTTACCAAGAGGCCCTTGTGGCAGGGCAATTAAGTGCTGGTCTGCTAACCAAAAGATGGAGAGTTCGAATTCACCAGCCGGTATGTGGGAGAAGGAGGTGGCAGTCTACTTCCTTCTGGATGACAGCCTTGGAAACCCCATGGGGGCTGTGGGTTGGACTCAGCTCCACAGCAGGTTTGCTTTGGGGATTGAGCATACTAGGAGGGACCCCCCCCCCCAAGGACTTCCCGATGAAAACATTGGTGCAAAGCCTGCCGAGGTAAACTGAGGCTCTAGGGCATGGGAGAGTGATGTGTCTTTGTGGGGATCCCCGATGATTGCCTTCATGACTCTGGGATTATGTGCTTAAGTGCAAAAGAGCACCCTCTGTCCCCCGAGTTTAGAAAACTACTTGCACTGCGCAGGGCTCATTTTTCTTGCCTCGTTTCTCCATATGGATGTGTTTGTGGTGAGTCCCTCTTACCACAAAGGGGCTTATTCTTGACTCTGGATGGTTTTAATTTAACCAGCCTCTGAAACACACAGGCCAGCTCTGCCCTGCCCTGTAGGGTAACTAGGAGTCCGGTCAACCCTTGGCAATGAGATTTTTCATTTTTAGCATAGTTAATGGATAAGACTATTATAACCACGATATTAACTCTTCTGAGTGCAGGGTGGGGAGAGGTTTCCTTCAATATTCGAGGTATGTTTTTGTACCCCTTTCTTTTCTTGGGGTTACATTTCATTGGGCAGCCCATCATCCATTGTCGGATGTTACACATTTTTATGAGGCAAAACTGTGTACTGGAGCTTCTGACATGGTTTGTGTTAGTCTGGGTGGACTAGAGAAAAAAATCCAGGTAGACTCATATATGGATAAGAAAGAGCTTCATATCCAAGAGTAATTATATATTAAGAAAACATCCCATCCTGGTCTAGATCAAGTCCCTAAGTCCCATATTAGCCCTTAAGTCCAATCCTAGTCCATAAATCTCTCTTCAAACGCATGCAACACAGGCAATGATGTCAGATTCCGGAAGATCACAGGCCGGTGGGTGCAAAGTCTTGTGGATCCAGTGGCGGTGGAAGCATCTCAGTGCTAATGTGGGTTGCCACATGGCTCTTCAACAGGAAGAAGCAGAGAGAGAGGCTCTTGCAGGTTTCAGCGAGTCTCCACATGACTTGTCCACAGCAAGACCAAGGCCTAGAGAGAGAGGGGGGAAAGAAGTTCCTTGAATCCTCAGGTGATGGCCACGCCCACAAGGAGACCTCATCAGGCTATGACCTCACTGACAGGCTAGACTCCACCCCTTCCCTCTTAATACCCTCAAGTTGTCATGGTAGTTAGGCGATTATGTAGCTACCACACTGTTCCTTTCACCCTGGGTGACCTTCCAACAAAACCCAACACTAAGAGGGGAAATGGATGAATAGACCAAGAATGATTTCCATAGAAAGTGGACTACTGACCACTTCTTTTGAATGACCTTATCACCATTGCTTTACCAGCTGAACAAGGAGAGAATGCATCCATAGACTGCCTAGGCAGGCACATGATCTGAAGTTCAAGGGGAATGGAAGGTCCCTGTCTACCTGAAGCTTGTCGTCTTTGTGTTTCGTAGAACTCAGAAGGAAAAGAACCCCAAAGATGTCAGCCTCCTGTTTGGTCTGCTTCTGGTGCTCTAGAGCTTTGAGGTGGTCAGTCGCCTTGTTCTCTTGTTCCTTCACAAGGAGATTATATATTTTTTAATTTACATTGGAGACACCACCCCCCCTTCCCCCTTTCAGACTGCATTCATCAGTGTTGAAGTTCATTGGGGCAAGAAAAAGCCCTAGTGATAGAGGCAGGTACGAAACCAAACCTGTTTCCTTCCGGTTGATTCTGACTCTGAGTGAAGCCTTCAGACAGAGTAGCTCTGCCACTGGGGTTTCTGTTGTATCGTAGTGACAGAAGTGAACTTGCTCCCGGAGAGCAGCTGGTGGCCTCAAACCATTGACTTGCCAGTGAACAGCTGAGCATTTCCACCACAAGGATGCTTCCAAAGCGAACTTGAGCCCATCTTTGGGGAGTCTCCCAAGAGCCATGTAAGAAAACGGGATGTGTCATCTGGGTATTGCAGGCAGTTAATCAGCCTTCCTCCAGTCTCTGTGCCACCTTCTTCTCCATATAGCCTAGCTTCTCTGATTATTTGTCCCGGATACAAATCGAGTATGGTGAGAAGATACAACCCTGATGCACACCTTTCCTGATTTTAAGCCATTCAGTATTGCTTTGTTTTGTTTACACAGCTGCTGCTTGACGGTCTACATAAGCAGAGCCCATTCTGCTCAAGGGTGTCCCTAGTTTGTCATGATCCACACAGTCTAAGGCTTTGGCATAGTCTGTAAGTATCTTTCTGGTACTCCCCCCATTCAGCCAAGAGCCATCTACTGTCAGGAGTAATATTCCTCACGCCATGCCCTCCTCTGAATCCAGCCTGAACCTCTGCAGCTGTCTTATAAATTATCTTCAGCAAAATTTGACTTGCATGTGATATTAATAATATTGTTCCATAATTTGTGCATTCTGCTGAGTTTCCTTTCTTTGGAATGAGCACCAATAGGGATCTCTTCCAGTCAGTTGGCCAAGTAGCTGTCTTCCAAATTTCCTGGCATAGACAAATGAGTGCAAGAAGCTCATCAGCTTGTTGAAACATCTCAGATGGCACGCCATCAATTCCTGGACCCTTGTTTTTGGCTCATGCTTGTAATGCAACTTGGACTGCTTCCTCCAGTACCATTTGTCCTTCATCATGTGCTACCACTGGAAGTGACTGACCATCAACCAGTTCTTTTTGGTAGTGAGTGTGTGTATTCCTTCCATCTTATTTTGATGCTTCCTGCGTCATTCAGTATGTTGGCCCTAGGATCCTTCAACAGTGCAACCAGGGCTTGGAAACAAAGCCCACAATGAGGGTACCACCTCACACAACCTAGCGGGTGGCTGCCAACAAGCAAACCAGCAAGCAATCGAACAAGCATGTTGGCAAGGATGCAGAAAATTGGAATGCAACTTTCTTTTTTTAAAAAATAATTTTATTAGGGGCTCATACAACTCTTATCACAATCCATACATACATCAATCGCATAAAACACATCCGCACATTCATTGCCCTCATCATTCTCAAAACATCCGCTCTCCACTAAAGCCCCTGGCATCAGGTCCTCATTTTTCCCCTCCCTCCCTGCTCCCACCTCCCTCATGAACCCTTGATAATCCATAAATCATTATTTTGTCATATCTTTCCCTGTCCGACATCTCCCTCGCCCACTCCTCTGCTGTCCGTCCCCCAGGGGGTAGGTCACATGTAGACCCTTGCAAACGGTTCCCTCTTTACAACCCACTCTCCCTCTACCCTCCCAGCATCACCACTCACACCACTGGTCCTGAAGGGATCATCTGCCCTGGATTCCCTGTGTTTCCAGTTCCTATCTCTACCAGTGTACACCCCTCTGGTCTAGCCAGACTTGCAAGAAAGAATTCGGATCATAATAGTGGGTGGGTGGGTGGAAGCATTTAGGAACTAGAGGAAAGTTGTATTTCCCATCGTCGCTACATCGCACCTTGACTGGCTCATCTACTCCCCTAGATCCCTCTGCAAGGGGATCTCCAGTGGCCAACAAATGGGCTTTGGGTCTCCATTCTGCATTACCACCCTCATTCACTATGGTAAAAATTTTTTCTTGGTGTCTATATCTATTGTATATTTTTGCTTTTCATTCAGCTGAGATTTCTGTAGCTCTCAGTATTAGGAATGATCTTTGCTTGAGGCCTGACTATTTTGAGTATCATGACTTGAGAGTCTTGATCTTTCCTAAGCCTCTTTGTTTAGCTGGTTTCTCTGCCAGTACACTGGCAGGGGGGTAGTCCTGTGTTGCCTTGTTATTGCCTTGCAGGTCCGAAATCCAGGCTTCCCATTTTACCTGCTAAGGAACGGGTCTCCTCCTTAGGGTCAGGTGAGGACCAGAGTCCCAGCTCTCCACTCAGCCAGTGCTGGTACTGCCCAGCCTGGGAGGGGTAATAGTACCTGATGATTTCCACTGACATTCGGGGGTGGAGGTGTCTTCTTACCAGTTAGGTGTTCCTTGGTGGGCATCTTGCCTCTCCAAAAGATCCCCTCTCACACTGCCCCCGGGCAGGCCTTCTTGGCACTTGTTTGTGGGCATGGGAGCTCAGGTTCTTCCTGTACTTGTCACTCACACCGCTGCAGGGTGATGAGAGGGTCTTGCCTGCCTGGCGATGTTGAAATTCCAAATATCAGCTTGTCTTTCTCTGACAGCAACCTCATCTGGGGGTGACAGCCCTTATTAGACTCTGATGAGGGTCGCGGTCTGTCTCAGCTTGTCCTCCAACACCAGCCCCTCGTGAGGGTGGAGGAATAGGTGTGTTGATTGCTCCCTTTCTTTAGTATTTGGCTGGAGTACAATGCGTTGGTCATTGGTTTCTTTTCTGGTCTTTTCATTTAAAAATGAGTAGATATTTCTAGGGTTTTTTTTTAAACAAACTCTTTAGATTTTCAGATTTTTCTTCACTGTCCCAAGTGTAGAATACATGCCATCAAAAGAAACTCAGAGGCACTTGTCATCATATCACCGACTTGGGTCCTCGGGTCCTTAGATTGTCTGTCTTCGTTCTGCCGCTCAGAGCTGTGTTACAGTGGCTTTAAGTGTAATGCCCTGGAGTCTTAGTTGTACTTAGTGGGTGTGACAGGGAGCAGTACACCTACTCCACTGGGCCCTAGGTCAGTGGTCCTCAACCTTTCTAATGCCGTGACCCTTTCACACAGTCCCTCATGTGGTGGTAACCCCCAACCATCAAATTATTTTCAATGCTACATCATCACTGTCATTTTGCTACTGTGAGGAATCAGGCGACCCCTGTGAAAGGATCATTTGACCCCTCAAAGGGGTCGCGAGCCACAGGCTGAGAACCACACGGCTTAGGTGCTTTTTAGCAATGGTTAAATGAGGGGTCTGGGAGCCCCGGTGACGTCGTAGTTACACTTTTGGCTGCCATCTAAAAGGTCTGTCACCAGCTTCTCCTTGGGAGAAAGACAGGCCTTTCTATTCCCATAAAGAGTGACAGTCTCAGAACTCACAGAGGCAGTTTGACTCCATCCTATAGGGCCCCGATGAGTTGACATAGACTCCCTGGCAGTGAGTTTGGTGTTTTTTTTAAATGAAGGAACGTTTGCCCAGCGCCTGGTGTTCTGTGTTAACGCTTCAGCTGCTGCTGCTGTTTGTTGCTGTTGAGTCAACTCTGATTTGGATGGCCTCGTGTGTAAGAGCCCAAAAGGTTGACCGTTCTGGTACCTGTCTTTGGATTGGTTGCGATGTTGGAGTTCATTGTTCTGGCCATCATGTCAGCACATCTCATTTGGGGTTTCCCTCTATTTCAGTGGCTCTTCACCAGACATGGTACCCTTCTCTTGCTATATCGAAAGTAGGCTCATCAAAGCCTTGGATGAGATTTGGCTGTGAGCTATAGTTTTCATTGGCTTACTGAGATCCATCGTTTTCATTGGCTAGCGCCGTTTTCTTCATCTGGTGTTAGTCTTCGTTTTCGCTGTGCTAAAATGGAATGCCCTTGTTGCTGTATGAAATATGGGTGGTGTAGTTGTCGGCATTATCGTAACCCACAAGCCAGCACAGGATGACATAGTGACAGACAGGTAGTAGAAATACTCAGGAGATGTTAATACTTGTTGGTTATCATCATCTTCATCTTCTCCTCTTTGACCTTGAAACGTCAGACATGCTTGGCCAGTCTAGGCGAAAAACAACAACAAAAACCCTCCACCATCAGCTTGCTTTGCTTTTTATAAATGACCAATAACACATGAATCAGTGTCTCTATTCTCTTCATTGCTCTCCCATCAATTTGTAAAGAACACAGTCTTTGCGATATTTCCCCAGGCAATTTTAATAGCATTTTTTCTTGCAATAGGATTGGACTTAATTCGTTTCAGTTCCCTTGAAAAACGGTCATGCACAGCTCTCAGAAGTGGCACAAAAGAAGGAACACTAGGCTTCCCTGTGAAATATTCCACCCAACGCAGCCGTGACCGGGGCAGGGGAAAATGAGTGCGTTTAGTTGTTTGATAAGAGAAGCTCTTCTGATTAAGTACTCTGGGTTTATTATAAATATTATGGAGTCCTATAACCAGCCTTACTTGGACCGTCTTCCCTATCAACTATAGCCGTAGAGTATGGACTCTTCAATCAGTCTTGCGCTTAAGAGGAATTTGACATTGATTTGCACAGTATGTTTGGAAATCCATACAGCCCCTGTGGCGGCACCTAAACAATTATGGAAACTGACAAACATTGGGGTCTTCATTCAGAATAAAGCAAAACCCATTGGGAAACCCGAGATGTTTGAGCCAAAGACAAGCATCCTAACAGACCGTGGACACTCTTGAGAAGAATGGGAATCCCAGAACACTTTGTCATGCCAACGCGAAACTTGTACATGGACCAAGAGACAGTTGTGCGAACAGAACAAAGGGATGCTTCGTGGCTGAAAATTAGGAAGGATGTGCATCGGGGTTGTCTTTTCTTACCATCCTCACTCCATCTGCATGTGGAGCAAACCATCAGAGAAGCTGGCTTAAATGAAGAAGCACGTGACATCAGGACTGGAGGGGGGCTTGCAACAGCAGGTGCTATGCCAATGCCACACTCTTGCTGAATAGAAACAAAGAGGACTTGGAAGCACATGCCGATGAAGATCGAAGACCGTCACTTTCAGTATGCTTGGTCGTGACGCTCCGTGGAAACCCCCTGAATCCTTTTGTTCTCTTTGGATGGGAGGTCACGTTTGGACAGGGGCTTACCTGGCTTCCTACACTGCCTGTGTTCATTGTTGGGTGGAAGAAAATTCATTTCTGAGACGGGAAGTCAAGGTTTTCATGAGACTGGTCTTAAAAAAAAATCTTGCTCTTTTTCTTCTTCCTGAAAGTGAATGTGTTTCAATGAAAAAAGGCCACTCATAGTTTTGACAGCTAACACCAGAACCCTTAAGGATGGACAGCCATTGAGAAGTTCCAGCAGAGGGCTCTCGATTACCGTCATTTTCTGCCAGTGAGTGCAAAGAGGTCAACGAAACCGCCTGTTTTAGATGATAAATCTGCAGAGGACAGTCCTGTTGCAGAAGCAAAGGATGCGGGTCACGTAGGAAAGGCCTGGTTCCAGAGCTTGCGAGTGGTCAGGACCACAGCCAGCAGCCTAGCCGCTCTGGTATGGAGAAGACTGAAGGCAGCTTCCATGAATCCAGCCCCGTGTGTCACTGAGTTTATATACCTTGTAACCAATCTTCTGACGTAGGGCGTCTTTTGATGCTGTAGGCAAGCACCCCAAGAGTCTGCCACAAGCCCTTGTTGCCGTAGAAGCACGGACTTGGGACAAAAGCAGGGAAGCAGACTCACACAACACACGTTGGATTTGCTTTTCTAATGAGACACACACCCACACACACACACACATCTATATATTTTTTTCCTTTTTGGCTTTTCTGCTGCCCATTTGTGTGACCCCTCTGCTAGCTCTAAGTGTAGAGAGGGGATTTTTTTTCATGGTGTTTTAGAATAACAATGGGAGGGAGAATGAATGAATTTGGCTCTCCGAAGTGGAAGTGTGGGCCTGGCCCGCGTCAATGAGAAGTTCTCCCCCTTCTGCTCTGTGGGCCACCAACCTCAGAAACCCGCATCATCTTCCCCCTGCTGTGGTCGGGCGTGAATGTGGACAATGAGAACAGGTCGCGATGTCATAGGAAGAACTCGGCTTCCCCCGGCGGAGACCCAATGGACATCCGGGAAAGGACAAAGTGATTTTTGGTTTGAACTTCACCTGGCCTGAACTGAGCGATCTTACCTGTAGACTCTGTGCAAGAAGAAAGACCTTCAAATCCCATTTAGTTTCCCTGAATCGGTCAAGGTGGGTCTGGTTACACACCTTTGGTGGTGGTTGGTGGAGGAAATGGTGTCTGACATAATTAGTTAAACTGAGTGTTGGTGAACGGGGCATAGATAAAGCTTGAAACCGTGTGTGTGTGTGTGTGTGTGTGTGTGTACAGGCATAAACACGTACATCAACACTTGAAGGGTGGTTTTATTTGGGGGGAGGATAGTACTATACAAACTTACATATCTTCTCATCAACCTGTTGATGTAGGGTACTGGTTAGCAAACGAGACATATTCAACTACTTGTGGAGGACACTTTAAACAGCTTGACTGAACTAGCACCCTTGCAAGGTCTGATTCTAGTTAACCTTGGGGTGCACCATGGAAATCGTGGCCATAAAGCCACCAAGGCGTTGACAGTGTGCAGAGAGGGCTGGCTTGAGAATGTTTCCATTGGTCCTTGGTGGCTTAGATTACATCCATAATGCGCTGACCCCAATTGCCAACGAGGGTTTATTTAAAAATGGTCTGAGTGCTTGGACATCTGTGAGCCATCGGAGTACAGAATCTTGGTACAGTCCTTTTTTTTAAAAATTCAAAACCATTTTGTTGGGAGCTGATACAGATATTTCATTCAGAGTTCAATCACATCAAGCATTGTGCATTCCTTTCTCCATTGTCTTATGGGTGTCTCCTGTATAATTTTAAAACGGTGTGCGTGTGTGTATGAGAGAGAGAGAGGGAGAGAGAGAGAGAGAGAGAAAACTCAGAAAGCAAACAAAACACCCATAACTGCTGCCATTGAGTCAGTGCCAACTCACAGTGACCCTAAAGGACAGGGTAGAACTGCCCTTGTGGGTTCCTGAGACTGTAACTCTTTACAGGAGTAGAAAGCCATGTCTTTCCTCCTGGGAGCAGCTGGTCATTTCAAACTGCTGACCTTTTTGTTAACAGCCCAGCGTGTAAACACTATGCCACCAGGGCTTGTGTGAAGGAATTCCCTTTATAACTCCCTTTATTGCCTCTTGGAAACTTGCTCAGCCTACTTAGAAGCGTGGCATCTCCTCTCCCGTAGCGCTCTCCTTCGTGAACTGTGTTTCCACAGATGGAGCACGCACAGGGCGCACAGGGAACAGCCCACTCCTGGTGAGCATTCTGTGGGCTGGCACTGTGCAGAGCAGCGTCCGTGGGACTGGCCGCCCTTCTGTGGGTTCTACAGACCGGAGGAGGACCACCCATTCATCCAGCTGGTCAGACGAGTGGGCACACCAGTTAAAAAGGCACCGGCTGTGAAAGATGTGTGGCCACTCTTCCTGTAGGTCAAGTAATCCTCACCCATCAGACGATGTGTACTAGGCGTCATCTGTGTTCCAGTCATGGCAATGCCGGCGTCACCCTCCCTCAGACTCACTGCCGTCGAGCCAGTTCCAACTCATAGCAACCCTCTAGGCCAAGGCTGCCCTTGTGGGGTTCTGAGAGTAACACTTTCCGGGAGGAGAAAGCAGCATCTTGCTGGAGCGGCTGATGGTTTTGAACTGCTGAGTTTGCGGTTAGCAGCCCCACGTGGAACCCACTACGCCACTTATACTGCACATGTAATGTATACGTCTTGTCGAATTTCTTATGCGAGGCTCCAGGCTGCCCTCTGATCTAGAGCATGCTCAGATATAATCGACATACCCACTGCTGTTGAATCGACCCTAACTCAGGCTGACGGGCACAGGGCAGGACAGGGGAGAATTGGCCCGCAGGGTTTCCGAGGCTGGCAGTGTTTCTGGAACACGCTGCCACGGGCCTGCGCCTGCAGACAGACTGGGAGGTTTGAGTCTCAGCCTTTGGGGTTTCAGCTGAGAGCTTCAGCCACCGCATGACCAGGGTTCCTTACAATCAGCATAATCACTATTGTCCCAAGAGCGAGGATGGCTATTTGCCCGTGGTTTTCCTATCCTGTCACAGCCAGCTAAGTGACATTCATTACACGCTTCCATTTCATTCCAGCATCCCCGCAGGGTCTTCAGTTCCTTCTGATCCCTGAGTATCATGCATCTTCAAATACACTTCCGGTGGCTTGGTGAATTAATTGTGAAAAAACTTAAGACGCGGGGAAGGCGATTTGATGTACGCTACATCCTCTAAGCTTCCTGCTGTGAGTTCAAGGAGCCCTGGTGATAGACTGGGGGTTACTCATTGGATTGCTGACAGCAGGACCGGCGTTTCAACCCCACCAGTCACTCTGAGAAAGATGAGACTGGCAACTCTCTTAAAGATGTACAGCTTCATCTGGGGAAGTTCAACCCTGTCCTATAAGGTCAATCTGCCTTTCAGTCAGATTCAGAGTTTCTTGTTGGATACCCTGTCTTATAGGATTGCTGTAACTCTTAGAAAACTGCCACGGAGGCAATGCTGACTCACAGTGACCCCCTGTGGGTTTCTGAGACTAACTGTTAGTAGGCATAGAAAGCCCAATCTTGTTTCTGTGGAGCTGCTGCTTGTTTAGAACTGCCTACCCTGCGGATCTCAGCATAACCACCAGACCACCAGAGTTAGCTATAAGACAGAAGAAACTTGATGGCAGTGAGTGAGTGAGTGAGTGTGTGCATGCATAAGTACCCAATCATTTGGAGCCCGGGTGGCCACAAGGTCAGTGGTTCAAACCCACCAGCTGCTTCTCTGAATAAAGATGAGGCTCTTTTCTCCTGTAAAGATTTAAAAGTCTCAGAAACCCACAGAGGAAGTTCTACCCTGCCCTAGAGGGTAGTTATGAGTTGAAATTGATTCAGTGGCAGTGAGTTGAGTATATATTTGACCTTGGTTTTTATTGGCTGTTCTTGATCACTTACTTGCCCAACAAAACATGCCCAGTCTTGCACATACCCCAAGATCACTTGGCGATTGGAAGGCCATAGTCATTAGGGTTTCCACCGACTGAGAATCAGCACCAGCTCACCAGGCCTTTCTTCCTTGTCCAGCTCAGCCTGGAAACTCACGCTCCACAGAGGACACAGGGCATCTTCTCTCGAGTTGTCCTGGCCAACATTCAAAATCCATTGTCTCCTCCGTGTGAAGTTCTCCCACTGAACCCATACCTTACACTGGAACATTGACCAAAGAAACAAGCCCTCTTCCACTCAAATCCATTCTGACTTGTCTCCGCCCTATAGGACGGAGTAGAACTGCCATGGGGAAGAACTGCCTCGTCTTTCTCCTGCAGAGTGGCTAATGGCTCAGAACACCCGACTTCCTATTAGCTGCCAAGTGCTTTCTCCACTGGACCCCAGTGCCCCTTCATTGGAGCTTGTTCTGTGCTGGACCTACCATAGGCAGGTAGAACTGTCAAGACCTGCCTACACCCTCCCCTCCCACTGGACGGTGGCCCCCTAGCATCTGTGGTTGGTTTGCAGCTTTGTCTGTGGCAATTGCATTTGTATTTGCCTTCTTTTGTCTTGCTTTCAGATACTTACTCACCTGGAGTTCTCCCCTCTTTTTCTTTATGACTTTGTTTGCCGGTTAATGTAGGATGTTGCTTGTTTTCTCTCTCTTTGGTCTTCTTTGTCTCAATCTTTATTTTAGTGAGGGCTCTTACAGTTTTAATCACAATCAATAGATATATCCATTGTGTCAAAAATACATCAGTATATATGTTGCCATCATCTTTTCCCCAAAATTTTCTTTCTACTTGAGCTCTTGGTGTCAACTCTGCATTTTTCCCTCCTGCCTCCACCCCTGCTCCCCCATGAACCCTTGATAATTTATTAATACTATTTTTTCATGTCTTACACCAAGTGGTGTCTCCCTTTACCCACTTTTCTGTTGTCCATCCCCCTGGGAGGGGGCCATACATCGATTACTGTGATTGGTTGCCCCCCTTGCCTTGCCCTACTAGTGTTGCTACTCCCCATATAGATCCTAAGTGGTTTATCTGTCCTGTATTCCCTGTGTTGTGAGTTCTTATCTGTACCTATATATATGTCCTGATCAAGCCAGATTTGTAAGGTAGACTTGGGGTCATGGAAGTGAGGGGCGGCGGAGGAAGCATTAAAGAACTACAGGAAGGTGGTGTGTTTCGTCAGTGCTGTACTGCACCCTCACTGGCTTGTCTCTTCCTTGTGGCCCTTCTGACAGGGGGTGTCCAATTAACTATTGATGGGTTTGGGGTCTCCCTTCTGGTCTTCCCTCATTCACATCAATATGATTTTTGCTTTGTTTTGTGTCTTTGATGTCTGATACTGGATCCCATCAACGCTTCATGATCACACAGGCTGGTGTGCTGCTTCCATGTGGGCTTTGTTGCTTCTCAACTAGATGGCCGCTTGTTCACCTTCAAGCTGTTAAGACCCCAGACGCTAGATCTTTTGATAGCCGAGCACCATCAGCGTCTTCACCGCATTTGCTTATTCACCCATTTTGTCTTCAGAGATCGTGTCAGGGAAGGTGCGCATCACAGAGTGCCGTGTTAGTAGAACAAGTTCCTTAAGGACAGGCAATACCTCCTTCAGGCTGGTGAGGCTGCTTCAGCCTAGAACAGCAGTATGAGGGCTATACTGTGTGCATGAGATATGTGGAATCATCAGGCCTCTGCTTCCTACCGGGCACCCTGAGCGAGCTGGTCTGGTGAACAGCCCCCTGTGCTTTGTGTCCTGTGGAGGAGAGGAGCCAAGAGTAAGCAGCTATGTACAGCGATGCCCGGGGTCGTGTGCTCGTGTGCCTTTCTGACTCCTCTGTAGATTATCTTTCTAGAAAGCCAAGTAGCTTAGCACAGAGACTTAGAAAGGGAACGCATTCCTCAGCTCTCGGGGGCTCACACCCTGTTGAACACCGCCGTCAAATCCTCCGCCGTGGCCCCTCCGCATGGCAGAATTTGTGCCAGGCAGATCAGAAGAACAAGGAGGGCTTTGTGCCCACTTCTGTGGATCCCTTCCACCCCAGGCTGTTGGTGCAGGCGCAGGTTTTTCTTGGAGGCCCTGCAGCTTGCACGTTACGTCAGTATGCGTGTGTGGTGGAGGGCGGGCAGAGAGGGGGGGCATTCAAGAGACAAACAAAAGGCAGAGCGAGGCAGCCCTCGGCGATGAAGTCCAGAAGAATGCTGTGTGTGCGCTGTCCACGCTCCAGCTCCTTTTCCCAGTCCGAGGACCAAGCAAGAGGCCAAGCAGGTGATGTCCCAGGGGCCTGGGCATCGCTTACAGGTATGCCATGATCTCGACAGAGCTGACGGTCTTCACAGGGCCTGCCAAAGCCAAGCCCCAGCCCTGGGGTGGATTCCGAATCAGAATGCACCTGTAAGACTGAGCTCCATGGCTCCTTAGGGTTTCAAGGCTGTGACTCTTTGAGGACGCAGATGGCCACCTCTCTGTCCCTTTCCCTGGGAGCCCCTGGTGGGCTCCATGACAAGTTATCCTATCCTGCTGTGCTTTACATGGCACTTGGTAAAGATAGAGGGAGGGTCCGTGGAAAAGAGGAAGGTGCCCAATGAGATGGCCTGACCCCCTGGCTGCAACCACGGACTGAAACGTAGCACTTGTGAGGTTGGTGTGGGGGCGGGCAGTGGTTTTGTTCTGTTCAGACCTGAGGTCATGGTAGAGTCGGAAATCAGAACAGACTCAAAGGCACCCCACAATAACAGCAGCTGTTCTTGACCCGAGTGGTACCTACCCCATGCGAAACGACTCCCTCCACCTGCACTTTCAGGAGCCCTCGTGGTATAGGGGTCACTCATTGGGTTGCTGACTATAGGGTCAGAAGTGGGAAATGCCAGAGGCTCCAAGGGAGAAAGACCAGGCTTTCTACCCCTGTGAAGAGTCACTGTCCTGGACACGCACAGGAGCGGCTCTCCCCAGTCCCGCTGTGTCTCCGTGTGTTGACATCGACTCAATGGCAGTGAGTTTGAGTGTTTGGGTTTTTGTTTTTTGACATGTGTGCTTACCTATTTGTTTAGTCGACTTTTGTCATCAGAAGTAAGGTCCACGAGAGCAGTTCCTTAAGGATTTAAAGAAAACATTGCTGTCCAGTCAATCCCCACCCCTAGCGACCTACAAGACAGCCTTGTCCCTTAAAGGCTCCCATCCTCGAGGCAGATTGCTACATCTTTCTCTTTCGGAGCAGCCGGAGGGTTCAAACTGCCAACCTTGCAGTTGAGTTCTGTAGCCTGTGCCTTTACCACACAGTGGCTGGCCCCCACTCCCTGCCACTCAGCCAAGGCTCACTCATAGTGGCCCCCCCGGGTGGCTTCCCCACACTGTAACTGTTTCCAATAGTGAAAAACCCAGTCTTTGTTCCGCAGAGCTGCTGTCGGTTTCGAATTGTGGTGAAGGGAGGGAGGGAGGGAGGGAGGGAGGGAGGGAGGGAGGGAGGGAGGGAGGGAGGGAAAAGGGCCATGCAAATCCCCTGTTATGTGGCAGGCCCTGTGCTAAAACGCTAGGTCCGGTTCAATCCCTTCCAAACCAAGTTTTCCCATCTTCTGGACTTGTCAGTTGTAGTTCTCTGCAGACATCCGGCATCAGACTCACACGGAAAAATAATTTTCTTGATCTGAGTCCCCCCAGCCCCACTCCCCCATAGCTGTCATTGGCAGTACTACCCATTTCCGGGTTATAGAAACGTATTTCTCTTGGCCAGAGGCCCTTGCAGACTCTCCAGTGTTGCTGAGGGTCTCTGGACCTCCCACCTAGAACAGTGCTGCCTCCTCCAGGGGCCCCACTTCCTGCCTGCCCGTGCACGGGCGGGCGCAGGGAGAACCGGAGACCTCCGAATGATGGATGGACACGTTTCTGCACGGCCCTCCACATTTGCCTGGGGGATTTAATTATCACTGCCCCCAAGAAGAAGAGAATGAGAAGGTTTTCTCTTCCCATCAGGACCCTCGGGGCCAGTTCTACCCTGGTCTATAGGGCAGCTGTGAGTCAGAACTAACTTGAGGGCAGTGAGTTCGAGTTTGGTTGTTGGTAGAAGGGGCACCGGTGCCATCGTGGGTACAAGTTGGGCTGCCAGCCAAGAGGTCAGCAGTTCAAAACCACCAGCTGCTACAAGGAAGAAAGAAGAGGTCGTCCACTGCCCTAAAGAGGGACAGTCTCAGAAAGCCACAGGGGCAGTCCGACCCTGCCGTCTACAGCCCCTGTGAGTTGGAATGAACTTGATGGCGGTGAGTTTGGTTGCTTTGGTAGTGAGTGCTTCTTGTGCACCGGCCTCACACCGGTGTGGGGGTCTTGTGAGTGCTTCTTGTGCACCGGCCTCACACCGGTGTGGGGGTCTTGTGAGTGCTTCTTGTGCACCGGCCTCACACCGGTGTGGGGGTCTTGTGAGTGCTTCTTGTGCACCGGCCTCACACCGGTGTGGGGGTCTTGTGAGTGCTTCTTGTGCACCGGCCTCACACCGGTGTGGGGGTCTTGTGAGTGCTTCTTGTGCACCGGCCTCACACCGGTGTGGGGGTCTTGTGAGTGCTTCTTGTGCACCGGCCTCACACCGGTGTGGGGGTCTTGTGAGTGCTTCTTGTGCACCGGCCTCACACCGGTGTGGGGGTCTTGTGAGTGCTTCTTGTGCACCGGCCTCACACCGGTGTGGGGGTCTGAGTTTAAAATGGGAGACAGATTGGCAAGCAGCTCCTTAGGTGTGGTCATCGTCATCATCTTTTCATAATCATTTTATTGGGGGGCTCTTACTCTCTCAGCTCTTATAACCATCCATACCTCAGTTGTATCAAACCCATGTGTACATATGTTACCATTACATTTTCAAAACATTTTTTTCTGCTTCAGCCCTGCTATCAGCTCCTCTTTTTCCCCCTCCCTCCTCTCCACTCCCACCCTCATGAACCCCTGAGAAATTATAAACTATGGTTATTTTATACCATCTGCTGTCTCCCTTCACCCACATTTCTGTTTTGGTCCCCCTGGGGATTGGATTGCAGTCAGTTTCCTGTTTCTCCCTACCTTCCCCCTACCCTCATGGTATCACTATTCCCATTATTGTTCTACAGGGGGTTATCTGTCCTGGATAACATGTGTTGAGAGCTCGCATCTGTACCAGTGTGCATGCTCTGGTCTAATCGGATTTGTAAGGTAGAGTTGGAGTCGTGATAGTGAGGGGCAGGAAGCACTAAAGAACCAGAGGAAGGTTGTGTGTTTCCTTCGTGTTATGCTGCATCTTGGCTGGCTTGTTCCTTCCTTGTGACCCTTCTGTGAGGGGATGTCCAGTTGTCTACACATGGGCTTTTGGGTCTCCACTCTGCCCTCCCCCTCATTCACATTGATAAGACTTTTTGTCCTGGGTCTTTGATGCCTGATATGTGATCCCATCAACACCTCGTGATCACACAGGCTAATGTGCTTCTTCCATGTGGGTTTTGTTGCTTCTCAGCTAGATGGCCACTTGTTTATCTTCAACCCTTTAAGACCCCAGATGCTATATCTTTCGATAGCCAGGGACCATTAGCTTTCTTCACCACATTGGCTTAAGCACCCATTTTGTCTTCAGCGATTGGGTCAGGAAGGTGAGCATCACAGAATGCCAGCTTATTAGCACAAAGTGTTCTTGCGTTGAGGGAGGGCTTCAGTGGATACTCAGTGCCCATCTTCTACCTTAATAGTTAACATTTAAATATAGGCACACAGGTCTGTATCCAATTGTTATATATTAATATGTTCGCATGTAAATGCCTGATTCATACCTCCATAAATGTCTTTTGCCTCCTCATTCTTTCGTTTATTTCTTTTTTACTTTCTCCTGCCCCACTATCATTTCCCACTTCATTCAGGTCTCTTGGCTACATCACACTTGATCAAACCCCACCAGGCATTCTACATCCTCGTTGGACCTGTTATTTTCTCCTTCGGATTGTTTATCCTGCTTATGTATAAACTTGAGAAAAAGAAAAAAGAAGAGGGGAAAAAGCCTATAAATAGTTCCAGGTCTGTCTGCTGACACTTATGAATGTTTTCCAATCAAGTCTGGCGAAGTGTCAAGCCCTACCCATTGATTCCGAAGTCTATTTTCGGTATTCCTTGGGGACTTCATTGCTTTGCACCCCTGGCTGTTCTGTTGTGCACCCTTTGTGTTTTGCTCTGATGCGTGTATGTGTGTGTTTTGAGGTGGTGGGCATCAGACAAGGCATAATTCCCGCACTGTCCCCATTGCTGTCCCGTGCAGTGCCGTGGGTCAGTGAGGGGGCATCCTGACTCACATGCTGGGACCAACTCTACAGTTGTCATCATTTTTTATGGGAAGATTATCCCTGACCAGGATCCCATGGGGACTGAAATGCTCTACATTCAATAAGCTGCACGTGGAGTTGCGGAGAATTGCCAAAGTTTAATTGCCAGGATTTGCTTCCTGTCGCTTGGTGGCTGTACGTTGTGCAAAGCCTGCGTTTGGACAAGGTGCCTAAGCTGGGGCTCAGAAATCACAGGAGGGACACAGTGAGAGGAACAGATGGACAAATTAAAATCAGTAAAAATGTGATGCCTGGGCCCTCGCATCATCATTTCTCGTAGGCGGTTTCTTTCAGAGCTTTGGCCGCAGTTTGTAGAGGATGGATGTGACCCTGGAAGGCCAGGCCCTTGGCCGTGTGGAGCGTGGCCTGGGAAGTGCTTGGCGCTTACCCTCGGTGAAACAGTGACTTGGGGCTCTTCTAGGTGACTGTTAATGACTGCCGAGTCCAGCATGGTTCTCCAGGTTGTCTTCCAAGGTGGCTTTGAACTGCCAACCTTCTGGCTGGTTGGTGAGTGCTTAACCGTTGATTCCACACTGGCATCTCACTCTGGATCAAAGAAGGCGAAATAAAGAGACCCGGCAAACCGGATCACAGTGTAGGCCTTTGATGGCCTCTTGGATCGAGGAGAGCATTCTAAAACTCATTTGGGGCCAAAGAGAATTTGGAAAATTGGACTTTATTGGATAGATCCTAAACTTTTAGCCGGGGGATTGGGGGAAGGGGGAATGACATTGCGGTAGTTTCAGATTCATGCTGGAGTTTTTAGGCACGTAGTATCATTTCCCAAGGTGTCATCCATGTGTCTACCCTCGAGTGTATATGGAGAGAGCGGGGGAGGAAGAAGAAGGGTGGGAGAGGCACACATGTGATAAAGTGTGAATGATCAACTCCCGCCTCAAAAAGATACAAGTAGCAAATCTGGGTAAAGACTGTAGGGTATTCATTCCTCTTGCTTTTTAATCTCTGGGCTTGAATTGTGTCAGAAAAGAAATGCAGCGTGAGCAGATCTGATAGTTAAGTTGGGAAATGCAGCAGCACCATAAATGGGTTTTTGCCACTTCCAAAGCTTAGTGTAAGGATACTGGCTGTTGTAACCTAGGTCTAGTTTTCATCTCTCTGGAAGGAGCGTGTCGATGGAGTAGATTTAGTTCCTGTTAATGGAAGCCGCCCACTGAACGGCTCTCTCTAGCAAAGCAACGTCCTTCAGTGTGTTCGAGATCAGGAGTAGGCAGGTGAAGCAGAAGGGAACCGCCTAAAGTCCTCACACAGCTACTAGATGCCCTGCCAGGGGAAGCACTGTCTTTTAAACTCGTGGTGTGAGCTCCCAAGGCAAGGGCCCTTGCTTCTTCCAAGGGTGTTCACCCTCGTCCTTGGGATGGGGTTTGACTAAATCACTTTCTGTATTCTGTCATGTGATACTTCTTTGGGGACAGTTAGGTACTTAGGACATCTCTAATCTTCACTCACTCCCATGAAGTCGCTTGACTTAGAGTGCCGCTGTGAGACAAAGCAGAACTACTTCTTTGGGTGTCCAAGGCTGTCCTTCGTAGCCAGAGTAGACATCTCCATTGTTCTCCTGCAGGGCGACTGGTATTTCGAACTGCTGACCCTGTGCTTAGAAGCTCCATGAGAGTAGCCCACTCTCGTCACGGTCTTCGTAATTCCTTCCAAATGACTGGAGAGGACTATGCAAATGGGATGTGTTGGTGGCCCACCAAGGAGACTGGATAGCTGGCAATTAATGTAAATGAGGTATTGGGCACTCAAGTGGGCTTGGACCATGAACTCCAAACTGGGGATTGATCAGCTTTGACCATCCTGCACTAGGTTAAAACAAGCCACCTCAGCAGCAGAGCTGGGAGCTCACGGTAAAAATAAACAAACACCCGTGCAAAGCTGAATCTCGCTCCATTTATGCATGCGCCGTCACATCCCTTGTGCCTCTGTGTCCTCATTTTCAAAACAGGTCTCCTGATAACCAGGTGATGGGGCTGAGCACTGAGGGTTAAGTGAGCTAAGGTGTGGGACCACTGACCGTGCGACGGTGGTGATACTTCTTCTGGTGACTTTGGACATGTTCTCAGGAGAGAGCCGGCCCTGGAGAAGCGCCTCATGCTTGAGGAAGCAGAGGGGCGGCGGGCAAACAGGAAGGCCCTGGGTGTGAGGGAGGACACAGGCGGCAGTAATGGGCCCCAAGAGGCAGGTGTGAGGATGGCGCAAGTCTCGGCAGTGTTTCCTTCTGTTGCCCACAGGGTCGCTACGAGCAGTCAGAGCTGACTCGATGGCACCTAGCCGAAGCAACAGCAGCAGCAACAACCCCAAAGTGTGACATGGCCATCGGAGGGGGCAGTGCCTGGCCCTTCCCAGCTGCTCCTTGCGTGTTAGTTCTTCCTGTTGGTGGCCACGTTGGTTTGTGTCTTTGAAGGCCCTGAGGACAGATCTGGTCAGCACTGGAGAGGGCACATCATGTGCACAGGGGCGTGGCCCTTTGCTGGCATCTTCTGCAGAGATGGGAGAGCTCATGGTTAATTCATGCGAAGGGCATTAATTAGTCAACATGAAAGGGAGCCAGGGGCATGGCGCGGAGAGCGGGGAATCCAGTCCCATGTCTGGGTTGACCTTCAGGGGAGAGCAAGACCGGGGCGTCCTTGTTCCTCCCATTCCTGTCCTGCAATGCAGAGCTTCCTGTTCTTTGTGCTCCCCGTGAAATGATTTCGGTCCTCGGGGTCTCATGAAGGGGATGCCAAGCCTAAACGCATGTCCACGCGGCCAGCAGGACAGCAGCTCGGGGCTGCTGCAGCTGTATTTCAGAGGGTACCTGCCCAGAATGAATTGTGGACCCGGGACTGTCCATCCATCCAGATGTTCTGCCAGAATTCCGACAGGATTCACTGGCAAGAATCCCTGCTGATGAAAACAGATGAAGGGCTGGCTGTCAGCCGTGTCCCTAATGATAGCTGTCGGATGAGAACCTCCTTAAAATATTTATGAAAAGAGACCCCTGTTGACACATGGGAAGGGAGAGAAATAACAATGAGCTCTTGTGCACCGCGTGACAGGAGAAGAAATGAAACCCGAGCCTCTCTTCTAGGAGCAGGGATCGATGGGAACGGAATGAAGTCATCCGCCACAGGAGGAGGATGTGGTTGGCAGGTGCCATCGAGTGCATCCCCAGGCAGAGCGACCCTGTGCACAGCTGGAGCTATCATTGTATCCAGAACTCAGAAGCTCCGAGTTTACGGGTCTGCTGAGAGGGTCCTGGGAATGTATCCAGTCTAACCTCTTACTCTTAACCTTTTGGAAACTGAGGCTGAGCGATGGACCGTCACTCCTTTCTAGTTAGCTTGTGACACACACAACTTGCCTTCAATTTACTCTTCAGGCTCCTTGGTCTTTGTTTCATGAGTGAACTAGCTGGGTGTAGATCTGAGGCTTGGGCCCTCCTCCTCTGTAACGTAACTAGAATGGTTCTATTTCTGAATGGTGTGCACATTGTACACATAATGAATTCTTCCCAAGTGGAAAAAAGACACCACTGGGCAAGAACAGCAAGTGTTAATGTCCTCTGGCCCCAGAATGCTCCTTAGAGGCAAGGGTGATGAGACCTTGTCTCATGTACCTTGGACAAGCTGTCAGGAGAGACCGGTCCCTGGTGGAGTACATCCTGATTGGTAAAGCAGAGAGGTAGGATAAAAGAGGCGCATGGCTACTGCATGAGAAAACAGGTGGTCTCTGACGGACCGGAGTTCCAGAGTCAGGGGCTGGTGGGGCTGATGTGAGGAGGCAGTCAGCCTGCGGCCTCTTGATCATGTGTGGCTCTTGGGAGAAGCTCACCCGCCCCGAAGGTTTGGAGTGATTGAAGTGTGGTTTACCCCCGACCTATGCAACCAGAGAGGAAGGAGAGCTTGCCTTTCAGGTAAATGGGCGGCACCCCTCCCTCCCTTAGCCATGACTCCACACGCCATGGGCTTTAGAAACCCAAAGCTTAGGGGGAGATGGAACCAGGGTACCTGAATTCAGAGGCTGAGAGACAGACCCCGGAAAGTTGTCCCTCTCCCTTTCTCTCACCACGACTTCCTCAACAGCATCAGAAACTCACTGCCATGGAGTTGGTATCTACTCACAGCGACCCTATGGGACAGAGTAGAACAGGCCCCCTCTGGGTTTCTGAGACTGTAACTGTTGACAAGAATAGAAAGCCTCGTCTTGATCTTGAGAATCGGCTGGTGGTTTTGAACTGCTGGCCTTGGAGATCACAGCCCAACATATAACCCCTACGCCTCCAGGGCCCCTCACGGCTTCCTCACTACTGGCTTTTTTGTGGTGTAGCTGCCAGGGTGAGGACTATTGGTCCACCAGCTCAGAAATTCTTGGAGAGACAGCCTCACTTCTGCTGCTGCTTACCACAGTGCCCTATTCTCATTCCTCCGTGGTCCCACTCGGGTCGTGTAGCCAGGCATTCATCACAGCTTGACTGGACCTATGTCACACAGCAGCCTTGTGGGGCCAGTGACTCCCATGACTCCCCTAGCTCTTTCCAAACTGCCTGGGCCCTCAGGTCATCTTCAACCAAACATTGAGCTCTGCTATGAACAGACTCAGATTCAACTCGCTGCCATATTCGAGGCTGACTCACAGCGACCCTGGAGGATAGGGTCAAACTGCTGTGAGGTTGCTAGACCGCGACTATTCAGAGGGTAGAAAGCCCTGTCTTTCTCCTGAGAAGCAACTGGTGGTTTCTAACTGCTGACCTTGCGGTGAACAACTGCACACACAACCTCTATGCCACCGGGGCACCTGTTAGCAAAGAATCCAGCAAAGGTGTTACGTGGGCAAAGCAGTGCAATTGCAGAGCTGGTGTTTGCTGTCACCAATTTGGCCCTGGCCTCATGGGGATCCCAGGTACAGTGGAACCGGAAACTGCCCAGCCCTGTGCCAGCTACATGATGGGCTGTGGGTGGGGCTGTATGATCCCTGTGTGAGGCGGGAAACTCCCGTGAAACCCATCCCATAGCCTGTCCACATGCAATGTGCATAGCACCAGGGAGGGGTGGGTTTGTGGCTGTGCCTGGGGTGCATTGGTCACTTGTGAAACCTGGGTCCTTGATGAGCATGCGGTCTGTGGTTTCCACCACGGAACCCGCTCTGCTTGGGGGGCAGGGGCAGTCATTGGTGACCTGTCATACACACCACACGCATATATACATGCATACATACATACATGTACACATACCTACGTATGTTCTTTTTGATACCTTGAGTTAGTTCTGACTCCTAGTGACCCTGTTTACAGCAGAACTCTGTAATACTGAACAGAGACAGATATGACTGTTGACTCCCAAACCCAAAGCCAAACTCAGTGCCATAAAGCCAATTCCCACTCATAGTGACCCTGTAGGACAGCAGAGAACTGCCCCTGATTTGGGGTGTTTTTGTTTTGTTTTGTTTTTTAAGACTTTAACTCTTTATGGGAGTAGAAAGCCTCATCTCTGTCCTGTGGAGCAGCTGGTATTTTCAAACTGCTGACCTTGCGGTTAGCAACCCGACCCAGAGCCTACTACGTGACCAGGGTTCCGTGTTAGTCCCCAAGAAGCGGTAAAAATAAAACCTATATGTCAAAGGCCTTTTGTGATCGATAGCATGTTTCAACGTGAGTCACTCTGGATGGGCACCTCCTGCTTTTTAGAGGTGGGCTAAGTAGACATGCTTCTTCTCAGGTGCCAGTGAGTTGATTCCGACTCCCAGGGGTGCTTTCTAACAGAACTACAGGCCAGGCCCTCCCGATAGCCATGGTGATATGTGAGCATGTAGTTCCAGTATCTCCGTGAGTCCATCTTCCCAAAGGGCTTCCTTTTTCTCACTGTCCTTCTGATTTACCAATTAATACATATATAATATATTTTTATATATTATATATAAAACATGTTATATGTTTATATATACCCTGTTTCCCTGAAAATAAGACATTGTCTTATATTAATCTTTGCTCCCAAAGATGCACTAGGTCTTATTTTCAGGGGACATCTTATTTTTCCATGAAGAAGAATACAGTACACATTTATTGTTTATTGTTTTATTAAAAGAGACCTCACTCTTCCTGTCTGCTCCGGCTGTGCTGTGGCCAACAGTGAGCTGTGGGCAGCGTCCGCTGCTATAATCCAGAGTCCAGAGTTATAGTAGCTTGGGGGGGGGTTATTTTCAATGAGGTTTTATTTTTGGGGGATGCCTTACTTTCAGGGAAACATGGTAATATGTTTATGAATATACAGGTTGTTATTGTTGTTGTTAGGTACCATCAACTCAGTTCTGACCCATAGCAACCTTATGCCCCACAGAACAAAACACTGCCCGGTCCAGCGCCACCCTCACCATTGTTCCGCTGCCTGAGCCCTTTGTTGCGGCCACGGTGTCAGTCCGTCTTCATGAGGGCCGTCCTTTTTTCCCGCCGCCCCTCTCCGTTCACCAAGCATGATGTCCTTCTTCAGGGGCTGGTCTTTCCTGACAACATGTCCAACATGTAGAAGATAAAGCCTCACTAGCCTGGCCTCTAAGGAACACGGTAGCCATACGTCTTCCAAGACAGATCCGTTGGTCCTTTTAGCAGACCATGGTACTTTCAGTAGCCACTGGCCTGGTCCTTAGCAGCTCAGCGTAAGACCCCCTGCACCACTGGGCTCTGGTAAGGACACCCTCCCTTGTACCGATTGCATCCAAGCCCCTGTATAGCGTCAGGCTTCCATGCCAGGGACGCTCTGAGCGAGCCCTTCAGACAGACGGCCGTCACCAACAGCTCCGGGCTTATTGGGCCTTTCCCACCACCTAGGGACTGTTTGGGGAGGACAGGGTTTGAGGAATCGTAGCTCCAGACCGAAAAAGTTCCCTGCGTGGTACTAAACCCACCTCCCAGCCCTGCCTCTCAGTGTTTAATGTACACAACTCCGTTCCACTGATTTGTTTAGACAACCCCACTGCAGCTTTCAGTCATGGCTGGAGTTAATGCAGAAAGCAGTTTTGACTTCGGGGCCAGTCAGATGTGAAACCGAAGGAGATTTTTAACCAGATAGTTCCTAATTATTATTTTTAACTTTATCCAAAAAAATGGTGATGCTTTCCATATGAAATGAAAGCGACGGAATGAAGCCCATGGGAAAATATAAGCCTCGTCCAGATAGTTGTCTGAGGGCAGTTAATGTGTCTATAAAAGACCTTTCCCCACTTAGCTCCGTCTCTCCAGTGGGGGCTCGAGGAGCTTACGAAAAACTCTCGCAAGCACAGTGCCCACCGCTGTTTCCCAGGACGTCCCTGGGTTCCTTAAGGCATCTAAATTCCCTGTACAGCTTGTGTGGTCGCAGGGCTTTTCTGCCAGCTCCCCACCCCCGTGCAGCCTTGTAGTCATTAGACGCTGGCGGCTGAAGGGTTAGGGCAGGCTTAAGAATAGCCGCTTCCCAAAATAGCTGTGTGCGCGTCCATGTGTCCGGGTACGTGCGTTGAAGCCGAAGAGGATGTGTTTGGATGAGGCCATTTTTGAGGAGTTCAGCATATCATTTGGATACAAGCTAGAGGGTGGAATCATGGGACCGTGGCCATTTGGATCACATGACCTCCCAGTCAGAGGCCTGTGGGAAGATCTCACCTTCTCCTTTCAATCTCGCTCCCCCTGGTACACAAGGACACTACCTGACTTAGGGCGTGCACACGTCCTGGTGGTTTAGTGGTTTACGTGTCGGGCTAGGGGACTTCAAGGTCAGCAGTGGGAAACACCAGCTGCTGCTCCGGTGGAAGAGCGGGCTTTCCGCTTCCGTACTGTTAGTCTCCCCAACCCATCGTGGCAGCTCCAGCCTGTCCTAAAGGGATGCGATGAGTGGGCATCCTCTTGATAGCAGTGAGTGAGTGTCTGTGTGGGAGTCTCGATGGGTTGGTTTCCTAGCCACAAGGCCAGCAGTTCAAAACCACCAGCCACTCTGTACGAGAAAGGTGAGGTTCAAACCCATGGAGGGGCATTTCTACCCTGCCCCTGTAGGGTTGCTGTTGCTATGATTTAGAATGGACTTTGTGTGTGTGTGTGTGTGTGTGTGTGTGTGTGTGTGTGTGTGTGTTGCTTGCAAGAGACGGTTGGGTGCTGTAGACATTCACTAGAAAAGATACACTGTGCAGGCGTCCTGAAAGCATCAACTGTCCCTTTCTCTCTCAACACCAATGGGGTGCCCAGGTCTTTGAAGGCCCTGGATACTCAGAACTGTTCCCAGAGGTCAGGCCCTTCCCGTCCTGGATGGGCTGTGGTCAGGCTTTGTGGCTTCCATAAATTGGAATTTCAAGTACAGAGTACCTCTTGGGGTCCGGCCTCGTGTCCGAGATGGAGTGGGGAGGTGGGAGTGTTCTTTCCGGGAGCCCTTGCAGCTGGGTCACATGTCACATATTCTTTCCCAAGAGAACAAACAAACACGTTTTCGTGCAGGCGCACTGACATTTGGCAAAGGAATCTGGCTGTAATTATATCTCCTCGCTCTTGTTCCTCTCTCCCTGTCTTAAGTCTTGCTCCCTTCCCGAGCCCCAGTTGTACAAAAGCAGCCAGCTTTGGATCTGAAATACATGCCATGAATGAATAATAATTTCTTTCATTTACACAGTAATTAAACCTGTTGAATGCTGACTTAATGCTTTGGTGCACTCTAATTTGACTGGAAGATTTGGCCTTTGTGAATCCACAGAGAAGGGCAAAAATAGAAATTAAATATCCACCGAGAGGATCAAGAGAGGACATGTTTCCAGAGCGGCGCCCTCCTCTGAGCTCGCGTCTTGCCCTCTGCTTCCCGGGATATGGGATGCTTCGGGGTTGTTCCTCCATCACTTTTCACTGGGAGTGCGCACCGCCGCCACGGGAGAGCGCAGGCCAAGGGCATTGTGGGCTGTGGGTTGCCGTCTGTAGAAGTGCCGCTCCCGACCACCTGGGACCTCGGTGTGCTTCATGGTGCTGTGCCACGATTCTTTTCTTCTCCACCCTCGGAGTGCCAGGTGGTGGCTCAAGCCCACTCCCACCCACCCCCCATCCGATCCTACTCTGTACCTGCCACTTTCGTGGGTGCATTCAAGCCAGGGGCATTGTCAGAATCCCCCGTGTGCTCTTCTGGGGGCCCTGGCGGCACTCTTGGGTCAGCACTGGAATGCTAACGGCGAGGTTGGTGGTTCTAACCCACTAGGTGTCCTGCAGCAGGGAGATGAGGCTGGCTGCTCCTGTAAAGATGGCTGCAGCCTTGAAAACCCTAGGTGGGGTGGGGACGAGTTGGAATTGACTTGGTCGCAGTGGGTGGTCAGGCACTGCTCTTCAAGGAGCCCTGGGGTGGCTGTCAGGTAAGCGTTGATCTGCTAATCACAAGGTTAGTGGTTCAACCCCCACCTGAACCCTAACTGTTCCAAGGAGCCAAGATGGAACTGTCTGCTTCCACAAAGAGGTGCTGTCTCAGAAAGCCTAGGGAGAGACCAAGCTTTTCTCTTCCGTGGGATCACTGTGAGTCCGATGGACGTGAGGATTTTGCGTGGGGTCCTGCTCTTCTGAGTGTTTCTCCCTACACATGTGGTCCCTTGATCTGTTCCTTCTCCCAGGATTCCTTTGCTCATCAGGTGGGTGCCAAGAAGATGGACTAGCAGGCTACCCTAGTTGGTCTTAGATGAAAAGCACTTTCCAATCTAGGAGCGTTGGCATCTTCTTTCGCCATGAAGAACCACGGGCCATTTCCAGGACAAATCCATTCTAACACTCCCTCCACGGGAGGCTGTGCTTTCCCTGGGAGAGCCCTGTCTACATGTTGCCATCAAGAAAGGTGCTGGGGTGCTGTTCACTGGGGTCAGTGCAGGTCGGGGCTCTGTCCTCCCCTTGGTGGGTGACTAGCAGGCTGTGTCTGAGTCCTGCAGCACGACATAGTGTGCCACAAGACAGGGAAGGCAGCTGTCCAGGGGAGACCGATCAGGGCCACATGGAGAATCTCCTGACTATGGGGGTGTGTCCCATGTGGGCTGAGGATATGGAAGGGCTTTGCAGGGCTGGTGGGAGGTCTGGGTGAGCTCATAAGTGTGGAAGGCCAGGCACTTAAACAGAGTCAATAAATATCCATTCTTTCTCCTTATCTCAAGGTAAGCAGAACACATATGATTTTTTTATTGAATCTCCTGCAAATACCATCTGCACTCGAGCAATATCGACGTGGATTCATTCTTTCTACCCCTCTCTCCCTCCACCACTTCCATTCTTCCCTCCTCTTCCTGACCTTTCCCTCCAAAGTGAAACCAGACTCTTTCAGGATAGTTTCTTTATAGAAAGTTCTAGAATGTCTTCATATTCTGGTACGTATCTTTCATACATATTTTTTCCTGTGATATTTACCAAATCGAATTAGAAGCATTGGCCTCATAAAGGGTAATTTTTTTTATTTATGGGTTTTCTCAAATTCACCCTGAAGTAATATATACATACACTGTGATGCATCATCTCTTTATTATAAAATTATTTTCCCAAGGAGCGTTCTTGCTGTACTTCTTCCAAGACAGCTTCGTTTGTTCTGAAAGCCCATGGTGCTTCAAATGTTTTTTTTGACAACACTAAGATTCAGACGCACGCACTCTTCTGCAGGCTTCTGTATCCACTGTCCAGTGTGTCCATGCACATAACATCATTGCAAATGCCCCCGTGTGGGTCAGGCGCACACAGGTCCTCAAAGTGACGTCTTTGGTGTTCAACACTTTGAAGCGGTCGTGTGCAGCAGATCTGCCCAGTGCAACATTCTTACTAAACCAGACTCAATGCCATCGAGTCCTTGCTGACTTTAGTCATCCTGTAGGACAGGGCAGAACTGGCCCTGTGGGTTTCTGAGACTGTACCTCTTCATGGGAGTAGAAAGACCCTTCTTTCTCACAAGGAGCAGCAGGTGGTTTCAAACTGCTGCCACTTAGTTAATTTAATCCTTGGAACAGTGTGTGAGGCAGGAAGAGAACTTGGAGGCCTAAGAAGAGTGGCTAGCTACTGACATCCAGTGTGGGAGGCATTTGTTCCTTTCAGCCTCATTCTCAGGCAGGATACCCGAGACGACAGTCTCTTTCTTGTGGGTGCAAACCCCAAGGATCAAATGGAAGATACCAGCATGGTCACAATCTATGTTGTGAAGCTTTGGTTGGACTTGGGATGAGATTGACCCACTCAATTTCCATGCTGCATTCTTTAGAAACTGAGCCATCTACAGGTTGGTGAGCTTAGCGGAAAAGAGCATCGACTCAGTGTGGAGGGTTTGCCACTGACCTGCAGCTCTAGAGGAGTTACCAGTCCCTGGAAAAGGACATTGTTCACAGGGGTGTGTGTGTGTGCAAGTTCTTACATACCATAGACTGCCAAAAGAACAGACACATCTGTCTTGGAAGAAGTACAGCCAGAATGCTCCTGGTAAGCAAGGATGGTGAGATTTCGTCTCTCCTACTTTGGATTTATCATCAGGAGAGACCAGTCCCCGAGAAAGAACCCCATGTTTGGTGAAGTGGAGGGACAGCAAAAAAGAAGACCCTGGAGACAATGGATGGACAGCAATGAGCTCAAGCAACACACTAACTGTGAGCGTGGTGTAGGACCGAGTTTGGCATTCCGTGCTGTTGTACACTGGGTAGCTATGAAGTGGAGCTGGCTCAGCCCTCCATCCAGTGTAACTAGGAGCAGCTTCGAGATCTCACCTAGTGTTTCCCACAGGGAAAACCAAAACACAACAAAACCTGGATTGTAAGCAAATGCAAAATTCGAATTATGCTCAACGTGTTCCCAACGTCTTGATCACCCTGGAACAAATGAGAATTTCCAAGCTGTGAGGTGAGGCAGACCTGCCTGCGGAGGAAAGCATGCCTCCGCTGGCTGCACTCAGGAAACGAGTGAGGGGAAAGAGGCCTGGTGTGTAATTTGCGAAGGAGCCTGTCGGGAGAGGTGGACCATGGTGGGATCAAATAGAACTCCATATCTTGTGTCATGATGCCCTCGCGTTGTCCTGTAATCATATACCTTGTCTGTCCTCTACTCTGCTGTTGTAAGTATCCATGTAAAGAACCCAAGTCACTAGAGACAAGACAGTCTTTGTGCACTGCAGGAAACTTCGGTCCCCAAACTGGTCAGCACAGAGGCGAGATGTTGACTCCAGTAAAGATGAGCAGATAGGCCTTCGTGGGGCCTCAACTCAGAGCAGCATGTTTGCATTCCTCTCTAGCTGCAAGGCTGAGATGAGGAACACGGAGGTCGCAGGGAGAAAAATCATTCCGTTCTGTATTCTCCCTTTTTCTTGTCGAGTGACCAGGGAGAGTCTTTGCAGCTTCGTTTTGACCGGAGATCCACGAGTGGTGAGCGCTCACTCCAGTGACTCAACACGGAAACACAAACAGGGAGGAAAATAATGCAAGCTCATGATTAAAGAGAGTCCTCTCTGCCCCGTCTCCATCCTCTCTCCAGGCTCCTTCCCCCGGATGAGCAGATGGCACGGGTTCTTGGATGGAGATTCTTGAGATCTGATTGCAAGAAGTTGCTCTTTTGCCCGCTTCCTTGAAAACAGCAGCAGCAGCAACAACAACAGCATATCAGTCACGGCCGCCTCTCTATCCTTTGGCAATTCTGGGGACAGAGACAGAAGTTTGTCATTCGTCTCTCTCTTCTGGGCAGCATGAGGCTGGTTCTAGCCGGCACCGAATGCTTGGCTGATTTTAGCTTGAGTTCTCGGACTCTCAAAGGCTTGCTCTGTTTTGGGTAGAAAAATACCTAGTACTCATTAACCCCAAAGACCTAACAAAAAAGGGGGGATTTTACAAGTTTCTGAGAAAGAACCATAAAGGAAGGTATAAGACAGCATCATGACAAACAGAGAAAAGAGGGATGTGTCAAGCATTGCGGTTTGGTTGGGTCCACAAATAGTGCTCAGGGAAGCACTGGAGAAAGAGAGCTTGCCTGGTAAGGTAGAGAGTCAGCGAAGAGGACGGCCTGACGGCGTGGATTGACACCGTGGTGACAACAACGGTTTCAAACACAACCATTCTGAGGCTGTTCTACGGACTCTCAACTGTACCGAGCCGGATATCCCTCCTGACAGCATCTACAGGGATGTGAGACGGATCAAACATTGGGAGCATGGCCCTGCGCCGGGCCGTGTTTCCTTCTGTTGTGCGTGGGGTTGCCATGAGTTGGAGGTGACTTGATGGCACCTAGCAACAACAACAACAACAACAACAACAACAGCAGCAGCAGCAGCAAGGAGAGTTGATCACGGTGACTCTTGGACAGAAGAGTGAGAAGTGAGGCAGGATGCACGCATCCTCCTTTAGAGTTGGACCTCTCTGGGAGGGAAGATGAACTCCTAGCTAAAACCAGTCCAATGGGGGCTGGTAGAAGAGACAGAACTTGAAGGTAGAGGAATATGTTGTAAAGAGACTTGCTAACTTGAGAACAGATTCAAGGCCCCCGATGTGAGTGAGTTATAGACTCGTTGTCATCTCAGAGGCAAACGTGTTCTGGATTTAATGAAGAACGTAAGTGCATTTTATAGCCTCTCGCTTGAGCGTTGGACAGTATTTCAGAGCAAGTGCCGTGCTAATCATAGAGAAAGGCGTACAGCAGTTAGAGAAGACAGGACGACGCACCCGTTCTCTTAGCAACCACAGCTGAGGCTTTATGCAAGATTTGGGGCCACATCTCCCATGATCCCTGGATGATCCAGTGGAAAAATAGAGGTTGAGTGGCATATAGGATGTATCGCATGACTAGGAATTTTATCGTGATTTCCCACGGAAACGTGTTGGAAAGCAGTTTCACCCTGGGCACAGCTTTCTAGGCTCAGTCAGTGAGTGTCATCTTTGCCTGTGATCAGCAGGAAGATAAGACTTTCTAATAATGCCCAAACAGAAGGGATCGTAAATGTGGTACATGGGACAAATCAGACAAGCCTGGAATTTTACTACCTGGGGCAAAGGTCAACCTAATTCATCTTTCAATCTCAGTCAATTAGAAGCTACCTTGGCGAAGAGAGACTAAAACCCTGCTCAGGAAGGAATGTATCAAAGAGCATTTTAAAGACATTTAGCCTGTTGGATGTTAACTTTTTAAAAAACGTACCCAGAGTTGTACAGGAACAGTCACAGGAGGGTATGTGAAAGAACTCGGGTGTTAAGTGGCCATTTGGAAAACGGACAGGGCACCTCTCACATTGTAAAGCGGTCATGTTTGCATATATTTTTTTCAGATCACAAAGTTTTAATTTTAGTTGTCTGTGTAATTTTGTCCACTCTGGGTAGGTTCCCTTAGGTGCCATCGAGCCTGCCCCAACTCACAGCGACCCTCTGTGCGACATAAGGAAGCCTGCCCTTCCTACATCATCCTCACCAATGTCATCTTTGAATCCATTCTTGTAGCCACTGGGTCAATAGATTTCATCAAAGGGGGTCTTCTTCTCATGGACCCTCCCCTTCACTAGGCAGGATTTCCTTCCTAGAGACCGGGCTCTCCTGACAGCACGTGCAGGGAATGGGAAACGCAGCCTCGCAAACTTCGCTTCCAAGGAGCATTCTGGCTGTACTTCCTCCAAGACAGATTTTCCTCCCTCTGGCTATTCTAGGTGCTTTTAACACCTCTCCACCCTCATAGCTCACATGCCTCCATGTTTTCCTTGGTATTCCTGGCCCATTATCTGAGTTCACATACTTCGGAGGCAAGGGAAGCTATCTTGAGTATGATGTACCATACGGAGATGATCAGCCACTTTTCTGTTGTCCTTGTAGTCAGACAGTGTAGGATATGACAAAAGAATAATAATTTGTAAATTATCAAGGGCTCATGAGGGAGGGGGGAAAATAAGGAGCTGATACCAAGGGCTCAAGTAGAAAGTGAATGTTTTGAGAATGATGGATGGAAACAAATGTACAAATGTGCTTGACACAATGGATGGATGGATGAATTGTGATAAGAGTTGCATGAGTCCCCAATACAATGATTCTTAGATGATCAGAACTAATGAAAGATATTTTCTGTTCATTAACAGATAACAAACTCCTATAAATGTCAAACAAAAAGCCATGCAGTATATGTTGACTCATAGTGACCCTATAGGACAGGGTAGAACCGCCCCTCTGGGCCTCAAAGACTGTTAACTCTTTACAGGAGTAGAAAGTCCCGTCCAGGTATAGCTTTCCTCCAGGTATAGCTGGTGGCTTTGAATCGCTGACCTCAAATGGTTAGCAGCCCAACGGGGAACCGTGACGCTACCAGAGCTCCTAATCAGCTCGTCTAGGTAAAGCTAGAGCAAGCCCCAAGGTTGCGGGATACAAAACTGATCCATTCCAGTGTTTCCGTGGTAGCACAGTGACTGTGCATTAGGCTGCTAAGTGCCAGGTCAGCGGTTTCTAAAGCACCAGCTTGTTCTGTGGACAAAGAAGATTTCTAGTCCCATAAAGAGTTAGTCTGGGAAGCCCAGAGGGGCAGTTCTACTCTGTCCTATAGGAGCACTATGACTCCACATTGACTTGATGGCAGTGAATGCCCTTGGGGGTTTCCCAAAATGAGCCATGCCTCCCCAGGTGGTCACTAGAATGATCCAGGGGGAGGGGGGCGGCTGCAAACGCAGGTACCTACATTTTATCCTGGGTTCGGAGTTACAGTATAAAAGGTTTTAATTGCCAGGGTACCCAGAGTAATTTTGTTTTTCTTTTTCTGAAAAGGGATGGTCTGTAGACCAAATAAGTTTAGGAACCTCTGAGTTTGACCATTGGTCCAAGGTCTAGGTTATTTGGTGGAAACAGTAAGGAAGCACTTGAGGGAGGGTCATGTGTCTGCGATGCTTTTCAAACTAGCTTATAGAAACGGCTCCTCATGACCCGCTAAGATATTTGCTTCTGCTTTGTGGCTTGGGTTCCTGTGAGTTCAAAACCATCTGATGCTTGGAGTTCCTCACGGTAATTTGTCACCTATATCCTAGAGGAGCCGGCCAAAGGTTTAGAAATTTGAAAATGTTTGGCTGGCATTGAGTTCTCTAAGAATTTAGTGCTTGCAACAAGGTAGCTGCATTTGAATTACACAGCTGATGAAGAATCTGGAAAGTGCCCTCTATTGCCAAAAGCAAAGATCGGATCCGCCTTGGAAGAAGTACAACCAGAATGCTCTTTAGGAAAGAGGATGTCGAGACTTGGTCTCGCTTACTTCCTGTGATAGAAACTCATGTATCAGAGAGTTTTATATAAAGAGTAAGTGCACATCAAGGAAACATCCCAACCCAGTGCTGCCCAAGCCCACAAGTCCAACATTAGCCCGTATGTCCAACACCAATCCACAAAGTCCTCCTCCATCTCACAAGACACACACAATGATGCCAACTGCAGGAGGAAAGCCGAATCAGTGAGTGTGTAAGCATCTCAGTGCTGGCAGGGGTCTCCACATGGCAGCTCCAGCACCCAGGGCTGTATCAGGTTAGATCCATGTGGCTTCTCCTTGGGAATGTCTTGCAGGAAGTAAGCTTTGCCAGCTGAAGCAGGGAACTGGCTAAAGCAGCTACACCCTGGTCCAACCATCACAAAGCAAGAGACCTGAGAACTCGAAAGGCAAGACTCACCAAGCCATTTCTCTCTGTACCCTTCAATTAACCCCACATGTGTTAATCAGCCAGGTTGGCACAATAAACAAAGTACTTCACTTCCTTTGGACATGTTATCAGAAGGAACTCTTCCCTGGAGGAGAACACTGTGCTTGGTCAAGTAGAAGGGCAGTGACAAGGGGAGGCCATAGGAGGCGAGTTGACACAGAGGCTGCGACATTGGGTCTAACTTAACAGTGGTGCGCGTGGCTCAGGACCAGCACCTGGCCACCAAGCTGATTTCGACTCATAGTGACCCTTGCCTACATGATAGTGCTGACACAACCTCATCTTTCTCCCTCAGGCCAGCGGATGGATTTGAACCCACAACCTTGGGCTTAGCAGTTCCCAGTGCTCCCAGGACTCCTTGCACATATTCAGAAACTCACACTCACTGACACCCAGTCAATTTTGGACTCAGCGACCCTATAGGAGATGGTACAACTGCCCCTGTGGGTTTCTGAGCTAGTAACTCTGCAAGGGAATGGAACGCCTATCTGTCTCCTGCGGAGCAGCTGGTAGCTTTGAGCTGCTGACCTTGTGGTTAGCAGCCCAGTGCATAACTGATCTGCCACCAGGGCTCCCTGGCACACACCTCCCTCATTCCTTTGGCGAAAATGGACTGCAGACCTAAATGTATGAGCTGGCGTTAGAAAGTCTAGCAGCCGTAGGCATGCACCTCTCTGTGTCTCCTGTCCAGGTCAGTGCTGTGGAAAGGGGGCTTCTGCCGGCCGATCTGCCGGCCATACATGCTTGACAGAAAGCACAGGGAGGTGGCTTGCGGAGAAACGGTGTCTTTTGGAGAACAGCTTTTTATGGAGCCACTCTATGTGATTCAGTGGTGGCACTGTGTCGTTGAAGCATGGCACTGCCAACCTCGAAGGTCCAAGGCTGCAGCCGTCAGCTGCTCGGCGGGTGAAAGAGGAAGCCGTCTGCTTGCTGCGAGGTCCCCAGCCCTGGAGAGTTTGGTTTTATATAAGTATGTGCACACAAATATAAACATGTGCACAGATGCAAATATCTATTTACACACAAATATAAATACACACACATGCACACGAAGGCTCTTCAGACAGTACTTGGAAAAAGTGAATTAAAAGGTGATAACATTTTTCCATGAACTCTTTCTCTCTCTCTCTCTCTCTCTCTCTCTCTCACACACACACACACACACACACACACACACACACACACACACATTTACTGATAAAGTCAAGCTCCCAATAGAATTGTTTTGTCATCTGGCTCTGAGTTTGAAAAGGACCCCCATCTGATTTTTGATGTGGGAAGAAATCTCCTTGGTAATGTGTTGGTCAGTGAGCTTTCCGCATTAGGTATCCGAGAAGCTGGCTGGGACTTGTTTATTCAGTAAAGACCATTCCTGGCTGGCAGACAGAAAGCTCAGAAATGGGAAGAGCCTCCACGTTGGTTGATCTGTTTTCTCCACAGGGTGTCCGTCTTTCTGTGTCATCTGTTGACCACTGTAGTGCCAGCTTTATTCCAAAGCCAGTGTGAGCTTCCCAGTGGCTCCCTAGCTAATTCCAGAAGGGTGGGCATTTGGGCAGGGACACTGAGCAAGCTGGTGTCCTCAAGGATGGAACAAGAGCCCCAGTCTGGGGCCATGAAGGGCCCGGGGCTACCAGCCGTTGCCTCGGCTGGGCAGAACGTACTGATGGTTTCATTCCAAGTCTTACCAACACTGGCAAGGGGACCTAAAGGACCCTGATTGGCTTCAGGAGCCTTGGAATTCAAGTCAGTTCCTCAGACGTAGTGCGGGGAAGGTGAATGGTTGCTGGGAAGCCCACCTCAGTGATACTTTGAATAACTCCGCATGTTGTAAACCAACAGCACCAGCTGTTCAAAGTCCTGTGAACACCACCTGTCCAGATGAGAGAAGACAGCACTCATCCTAACAATGGCTTGCATAGGTTCTGCCTCAGCAGGAGCCCGATCTGCTGTGAGCACAGGTCTCCTGTGAGCACACCTTTGCACTCACATGCCCGCTTCACAAGCGATGCACTGTCCGAGTGTTGTGTTTGGAGAGAATGCTGGCTCTTTTTATTTTTTTAAGGGAGCATTAAAGTACAAGAACAAACGGTAGGGCAGTCCACACTCCTCGTTCACTAGGGTCCGTAGACAAAAGGTTCCCAAGTTTCCCTCGGATGACACTTAGCAGGAAGGAGTGAATGAACATTGTGTTCGTAACACAGTGGCTGCAGAGAACTACGTACTTGGAAAGCTGACTACACCCTCAAAACCACACCCATTGCCATGAAGTGGATTCCAATATGTAGCGACCCTCAATAGGGTTTCAGGACCCCCAATGGTGTGGTGGAATATGGGTCGGGCTGCTAACCACAAGGCAGCAGTTCAAAACCACCTGCCCACCACTCCATCAGAGAAAGATGACGCTCTGACTTCCCTAGAGAGTTATTCTCAGAAACCCACGAGAGACTGTGCTGGCCTGTCCTAAAGTGCCACTAGGAGTCGGAATCAACTTGATGGCAGTGAGTTTGTTTTTGAGATTTAGGATTTCAGAGTCTGGAAACTTTGGTGGGAGCAGACAGCCTGATTTTTCTCTCAAGGAGCAGCTGGTAGGTTCAAACTGGTGACCTTTTAAGTCAATAGCTGAGCATGTAACCCCTGGTTGACTAGGTCATCAGGGCTCCTTGGGAGGCCAAGCAGGATGCTGGAAAGAGCTGCGGACTAGTTCTTGTTCACGTTCCCGCCTGTTGTGCCCCTGTTCCTGGTGGTTACCGGCTGTACTGGAAACAACTGTACACAAAGGAGTCACACCAGCATAGGGGCATATCAGGGGCTCAAATAGAAAGAACAGGTCTTGAAAACGATGATGGCAATATATGTACAAATGTGCTTGACACAGTGGATGGATGTATGGATGGATTGTGGTAAGAGCTGTAAGAGCCCCCAGTAAAATGAATAAAGAAGAAAAAAACATAAGTAAATCCCTCCCACAACTTCACTTTCACCTATAATTTCAGATCGCTCTTGATTCGTTTCCCATTGTTTCCAAAGCCTGGCGAGTAGCGGTTGTGATCCTAAGTCAGGTGTAGGTACCACAGATGCGCCGTGAGAATCTTAGCCTACGGTCCCAGGTTGGGGTCTCAGATTCTCATAAGGGAAGACAGGACACGGGTGAGCAAATGACACACAAACCCGGGCAGGTCCAGTCATGCACGGTAAAGGGAGTAGGGGCGACTGCCATCTTTATCCAGTTCTGAAAAGGTCTTCCTGATTAGGCGGCCTTTGGACTTCCGCATCATTTCCAATGTGAAGGACAGAGGGAAAGGGGCATGTGGGTGTCAAAGAAGTAGGGCATGTTCTAGGCAGAGGGACTGGGCAGTGCAGAGGCCCTGAGGCAGAACAAGCTTTCAAGACTGTCAGTAATCGACATAAGAAAGAGAGAAAGCGTCTCTGTCTTGTCGGTCACCATGGCACCTGGGAAAAAAAACAGCCAAGGGGCATTAAAAAAAAAGCACGTTCTGAAGTTCACCCTTGACTGAACCCACCGTGTAGAAGAAGGGAGCGTGTTGTTGTCAGGTGCCATCGAGTCGGTTCTGACCCGCAATGAACCATGCACAACAGAATGAAACGCTGCACGGTCAGGCTCCAGCCTCATGAGTGGTCTTGTGCCTGAGCCCCTGGTTGCAGTCTCTGTTTCCATCCATGTTGTCCAGGGCCTTCCTCTTTTCCACTTTACCCAACACGATGCCCTTCTCCAGCGACTGGTCTCTCCTGCCATTTCCGAAGCCCATAAGCTCACAGTGACCCAAGTAGAACTGCCCTGTGGGTTTCCGTGAGGACAGTTTTTACTGGAGCAGAAAGCCTCATCTTTCTCCCTCACAGATGCAGGTGGTTTCAAACTGCTGACCTTGCATGTAGCAGCCCAACCCACAGCATGCTATGCCTGCAGGGCTTGTTAGTCAATGGATAAAGGGTTTGTGGCACAGAGGTATTAAGCAGCTTGCCAAGATCTCAGAGCAAAATGGAGTTTTTTAAAGATACGCACCTTCGTCTGTCATCCATGGTAAAGGTTCTACCATCTGGAAAGCATTGATTGAACCCGTTTGACCCCCTGTTGATAATTTGCATTTCCACCCAGCTAGAGAGCTTCCAGATTTGCTCCTATGAAGAATCCCAGCAGAGTCTTAAAAATCCCTAGTTGAGTCTTTTGAACGCAGAAGAATAACCTTGGGAACTTGTTAAATAAATGAACCAGTTCTAAACCTTGCTTTGGGCGTCTTCCATGGTGCCTTATTTATAACTCTCTGAATACAGTGTGATAATTATAACTCCTACATCCCTGTTTACACATTGCCCTAATCCCCCAAGGGACTGTTATTCATTGGGACTTTGACTCTAGCAAAAGGGGCTCATTAAAAGCAGGCACAAACAAATCAGCCAGCAGCCAATCATTTGGCTCCTTCTCAGAGCATCCCGATAGGACCGAGTAGAGGCTTTCCAAGGCTTTAGAACCAGTTCCTTCATGTAACAAGATCTAGGAGACGTGGCCTCATTCCTTGCGGATCTTTCTTTGAGTTGTGATAGGTTAAGCGTTCTACGGAAGCCAACTGTGGGGCATCTGGTGAGTTTGAACCACCAATCTTTCAGTCCGTAACCAACTGCTGTACCACTGTGCCCAGGGATTTGTGTATGGTGCGCATTGTTGTGAGGGACTGCGTTAGACTGGGTTCTCCAGAGAAACAAAACCAGGACACTTGAGACTTAGAGATAGATAGCATGAAAGGATATAACAGCTAATTAGTCCACACAGCAGTATAGAGAGCTCAGTTCAATTTGCTTCAGTGGAACGGGTTTGTTATTTTTTTGGGGGGGGGGGATTCAAAATTATTATTCTAAAATTTTTAAATACTTTTATCGGAGGCTCTTATATCTCTTATCACAATCTATGCATTCCTCCAGTGTGTCAAGCACGTTTGCACATCCCCTTCAAAGCATTCTCTTCCCACTTGAGCCCCCGATATCAGCTCCCCATTTCTCCCCCCTCCTTCCCCTGCCTGCTCTCCCTCACGAACCCTTGATAAGTTATAGATTATTTCCCCCATGTCTTACATCATCCTACATCACCCCTCACACACTTTTCCATTATTTGTCCCCCTGGGAGGGGGTTCTAGATTGATCCTTGCAATGGATCCCCTTTTCTCCCCCCCCCCCCAACCTCCTCTAATCCTCCTGGTATCTCTACTCTCCTTCCTGGCCCTGAGCGGTTTATCTATCCTGGATTCCCTGTGTTTCAGGCTCTTATCTGTAGCTGTGTGAATGTTCTGGTCTAATCTGATTTGTAAGGTAGATTTGAGGTCATGATAGTGGGGGGAAGGAAACACCAAAGAGCTGGAGGAAAGTTGTGTGTTTCATCAGTACTATACTGCACCCTGACTGGCTCATCTCTTCCTTATAACCCCACTGTGAGGGGATGTCCAATTGTCTACAGAGGGGAATTGGGTCTCCACTCTATGCCCCCTGAGATAATTAAAATTTATTGTGCCAACTGGCTGATAAACACATGTAGGATTAATTGACTGGCAGAGAGAGAAATAGCTTGTCGAGCCTCACCTTTCTAGTTCTCATCTCTTGCTCTCTGATGACCAGACCAGTGTGCGGCTGCATTGCTTGTTCTGTGCCTCCATTCCCAAGCGACACTTCCTGTGGGACACCTAACCCGTGGATTGTGTCACTGTAATTTGAGGTTCCTTCAAAACCTGCTTCACCACATTACTGGAATATACATCTCTTGAGCTGGGGGCTATCAGACCCTGTCATCTGGCTGACTGGTGCTGACCTGCCTTGCTGTTTGCCTCAACTGTATTTAGTCCTTTGCTTCCCGGTTCTTTCCTCTATTTCCTTTTTACTTCCCTCTTGTCCCACCATCATGTTCAGCCTTCACTCAGGTTTAGTAATTCCTTGCTGCTACATTGCCCTTGACTGAGCCCCCACTAGGCATCCTACAACCTTCCTTCCATTGATTTTAGTTCACTTGTGGAACAGTTAATATACTGTAAGTCCTTCAGTTCACAAGGGCTGCTGGATCCAAGGTCAAGGGAGCAGACAGCTGAGTCTTCCACAGAAAAACGTAGGCAGTCCAGCCACAGCAGCAAACAGCAGGGCTGTTCACCAACAGTCAGTCAGCTGACAGGATCCGACATTCCCATGCTCAGGTGATGTATGCAGCAGCAGTGTGGTGAAGCAGATTTTGAAGAAACCTCACACTCTAGTGACATGATCCATGGGTTGGGTGTCCCATGGGCACTGTAGCTTCCAAGTTAAGGCAGAGAACTAGTCGAGGCAACCACACACTGGTCTGACCACCAGAGAGTAAGAGAGAGATGGGCGGGGCCTGTCAAGCCATTTATGTCTTTGCCCTCCAATCAAATTGCGACCTTATTAATCCCACATGTTCCTATTGGCCAGGTGGGCACAATAAACCTACCTATCACAGGGGCTGTCTGATCGGTTCTGATTCAGTGACCCTACATACAATGGAGTAAAACACTGCCCTGGTGCTGTGCCATCCTCACAAGGTTAGGTTTGATGCCACTGTTGTAGCTACGGTGTCCGTTCATCTCCCTGAGGGTCTTCCTCCGTGGTACACCTCTGGCTTTCTAGGAAATCTTGCCATCTCACTTCTAAGGAGCGTTGGACTGTACTTCTTCCAGGACAGGCGGAATTGATCTTTTAGCAGTTCATGGTGTGTATGCTACTCCTAACCAGCACCATGGCGCGGACCCTCCAGTTCCTCTCGCCTCTTCCTTATTCGCAGTCGAGCTTTTGAGTTCATGTGGGCAGTTGAAAACTTACCCTAGGTTATGGTAGCTGCTCCGCAGTCTTCAAAGTCACACCTTGGCATTTTAACCCTTTCACTGGCCTTTAGCAGCAGGATTGGCTCAATGCAATGTGTCCTTTGCTTTCTGGTCCACTGTTTCCATGCACAGTGTGAGTTTCAGGGAAATGAAATCTGTGATGACTTCAGTCTGCTTTTCCTTCGTAATGATGCTGCTCATTGGCCTCATTGGGAGGATTTCTGCTTTTGTTACATTGAGGTGTGGTCCCTGTTGAAGGTCGTAGTACTCACCAGTGAGTACCTCAGCGTTCTTCACCTTCAGCAAGCAAGTGCATTTGCAAGACTGCACATTGTTAGTGGGCCGTCCTCCACTCGTGATTGCCTTGTTCTTCTGCCTCTCATCCAGCATCTTCTCTTATTTTCTCAGTGCATAGATTGAGTGAGTATGGCGAGAGGATGCCACCATGATGCACCTGCTCCTGGCAGATCAAGATCAGAAAGACGTGACCTAGTTCCACTCTGTGATTGGTGATAGTCAGCTTCTAAATCAAAGGGCTGTTTGAGTGTTGGGTAAAGATCCATTCTCCAAAAGAGGGCACGTGGGGAGGCCCAGTGGAGATAGGGCCCTGCCTGGCCTTCAGTGCCCAGGTGACCTGAGGGAGAAGAGAAGGAGGTTCCTTGGGCCTGGTGCCCACCTGTTTAAAATCACACAGGGCATTCTGCTGAAACCTCTGAATTCAAATGTGGACTTCAAAACACTTAGGTGCCCCAATGAGATCTGTGGCATCATATGAAGTTTAAAGTCCCAGATTAATTTCAGTGCATTTCCTGGGCACCTTCCAAAGCTCTTTGGAGCAGGAGGGGGCCTGTTGGTTACTAGCTTTGGCTTCTACAAAACTTGGGGGACAAAATTAGAATATCGGATCAACTCTGCTTTCCATCCTTTTGGCTTTCGGATACAGGACCGGGCAAGTATTTGGATAGTACATTGCCCAGTGGATCCAAAGGCAGTACGTGTTGGAGATGAGCTCAGCAGGTGAGGAGGTGTGGCAGCCACGTCGAAGACCTCAGTCAGCCCCGTGACACAGCCAGGACCCTTGACGCCCTGGAGCTTTTACTCCTCAATACCCTGGACGCCGGGCTCCGCGTGTCCGATTCGTTGAACTATGGAGGGATAGAAACCGGAGCGCGGGGACAATCCGTCTGCAAGCAGACAACTGGGAAAGTTTTGCTGAGCCCTCCCCGATGCTCTGTGTACATAGTTTTCCTTCCATGGTGATGCTGAGAATTCATTCCACATTGCCTCGGATCGAGTGAAGGGGGCAGGGAGCGGGGAGGATGGCTTTGTATGTCCTTGCAAAGAGAGAGAGCGCCCCATGAAAGAGAGGCTGGTTTTCACATGTTGCGGGAACAAAGCTATGGAAATGGGAGCCTCCCGCGGCATCTGCGGGTTTTCAAACACTGGTGCACAGCGCTGTGCGCTTCTTCTGCTGTTCCAGGGGCGAAAAGCTGTTTGCTGTCATTTCCCATCTTGTCACTTCCAGGACCAACATCTTGTTCCTTCTCGCACCAGCTGTGGTGTGTGTGTGTATGTGTGTGGTTATTTTTGTGTGTGTGCCCCCCCCTGCCCCTCCACAGGCAGATGGCACAGAGCTTTGATAGTCTCGCCCCAAGTTCTGAAGGAACCGGCGCCTGTGATCCTGTGTCCTTGCCTCGTGCCTTATCCCATGAGTAGAGCGGGGGAGGGAGCACACGGGACCCACTGCAGGCATGAGGGGACCAAGGTGTCCTCCCCAGAAGCGTCCTCTCCGCCAACGCATGTTCATTTTGTATCTGCTGCCGGGTGTGCCGCCTCCTCAGGACATGGGTAGCTTTGGCAGGGAGTGAACGCTTGAGCTGGAGCTTCCATTTTTTTTAAAAGAAGTAGGATTTGGGATCATGATTTCTCTTTCCTCTGGATTGGAGGTCCTCTTGGTCCCCTGGCTCGATGTGCTAGCGGTCGGGAAAGTGAATATCGGCACTATCAATAACTCATCTTCTCAGGGAGTGGGATGCTTATCTTTTAATTGCTGCTTCAGAACCGATTTCAATATTTTTCTTGAATTCCTCCATGAGGATGAGAACTTGCACATCACCCTGAAGAAAAGGCCTTGGGCACGTGGGGAAACCATTTGAGAGGAATAACCTCGGTCTGCTGAGCGTGCTGTTAGATGTCTGGTTGCACAGTAAAGAAGGGCCACACGGAAGAAGGCTGTCCTCCTTCCTCCCCTTCTCAAACAGTGGGTGCTTTCCTGGGTATACAAGTAACTTGACCCCCAAGGAGCAAACAGAAAATAATTGCAAGAAGATGGAAGAAAGACAGGGAAAGTCAAATCATCCATAATCCATAATAGCCGGTCATATGCTTTCGGTATTAGCTTAAGGCATCGTAGTTGGTGTGTGTGTGTGTGTGTGTGTGTGTGTGAGTGAGTGATCATAATTGGTGTGTGTGTGTGTGTGTACACATAGATTTCTTTCCTTGTACATTTACATGAACACTGGGGATTTTCAAGAATGGACGTGGTGACCATGGTGGAAGCCCTGGATACTGGCAGACGCTAAGGTTGACTGACACATCCTTCTGTGACTATCAGCACGGGGAGGTTTTCACGTGCATCCCGCCATGGAGTTCCCCCACAGCCCTATGAAGCAGGGGCTGCTTTGTGTTTTTAGACACGAGAGATGTGACACTCAGCAGCATGAAGTGATTTGTCCTGGGTCAGTTGCCACCAACGAGGGGAGGCTGGCATTGGAACCCTGGCAGTCGGAGTTTAATTGGACAGTTCCAGTTAGGAATAGAGTGTCGTGGATGGCCGGGAGAACAGGCCCATCTGACTGGGAGTAAGTGCAGCCGGCATGCTCCTCAGAAGCAAGGATGGGGAGACTTTGTCTCAGCTACTTTGCACAGGAGAGAGCAGGCCCCGAGAATGGGCATCATGCTGGTAAAGTAGATAGGCAGCCAAGAAGAGGGAGACGCTCCCCCCGAGGGGATGGACACAGCGGCTCCAACAGTGGGCTCCAACAGCCATGGTGGGGATGGCTCGGCCCAGGTGCTGTTTCCTTCTGTGGCCCTCAGGTCTTGCTGAGGGTGCATGGGCTGGAGGGCCCCTCGCAGCAGCAAGTAGTATATCTGCACAGCCCACCTTGAACGTGTGAAAGCACCTTGGTGGGGTGCCGATCCAGAGGGACGCGTGCCACAATACTTTGGGGATTGTCAAGAGCCTTGTAGACATAAGATTTTCTTTTATTGCCACCTGGGGACGAACACTCACACCTGTGTTGTCCATTCAGCGATCCACGGTGCTGAAAAACCAAGGTGCACCATCTGAGTCTTGGCATTTACAACATGCCTTCCTGGACATTTTCTCACTCAAAGGAGAAACGCTCATCACTGGTCCGCTTCCAGTTGAAAACCAGTGAAGAGGTGGGGCGGTCAAGTTTGCCCTCTGCCCTCAAGCTGCTGGTGCTGTGCTGTTCTTTTCAGTACCCTTCGAAACTAGGAGAAGAAATCGGTGTACATTACTTTAAAGTTCATGTTTTGGGAGAGTGATTGTTAAATTTAGACCATGTCACTCACCAGGGTTGTGAAGATGGCATGCAAATATGCCAACTCTCTCTGTCTTCTCTGCTCAAGTGGTGGGCTGGACCTTCTCTGGCAACCCTTGTAAGCCTGAGTGGCCAGGTGACATGGTTTGGCCCATGTCATATGAGCAGAACTTCTGAGTATATCCTTGACCGTACTTCTTTTGTTTTTCCGCTTCATGAAGATCAGTACTGTCAAGGTGGTGGCCACGCCATCAACCTCGGTCCTTAAGTGGTGATGATGAGTCTTGCCTGACTCATGATCTACACAGAACATGAATGAGAAGTCAATCTTCGTTAGGTACGGCCCTTGACATTTGGTAGGTGGGACCACGGCATTCCCTAGCCTAATCAGAGCAATGCAGGATCACGGAGATGTACAAGATCTGTTGGTTGTTTCAATTTTCAGCATCTTAAATTATATCCACACTGGACACTCTTCCCAACAGAAGCCATCCATGGTACAGTGCTCACAAAATAAGATTTGAAGGCTGGAAGAGAAAGCTTGTACGAAGAGCCTCGGCGCCCATAAAGCTTTCTCTTGTTAGACAGTGAAAGGACAGGTTTGCTTGAGTTTCTGGAGTCATTGTTTTTTAATTTTTTTTATTATTTTTTTTTGTTTTTTAAATTTTTTATAAATCATTTTACTGGGGGTTCTTATAGGTTGCCTAGCAGTCCACACATCAGTTGTATCAAGCACATTTGTACATACATTGCCATCCTCATTTTCTAAATATTTTCTCTCCTTGAGCCCTTGATATCAGGTACTTTTCCGCTCCCTCCCACATGATCCCTTGATAAATTGTAAATCATTATTATTTTCATATCTTATACTGTCTGCTGTCTCCTTTCACCCACGTTTCTGTTGTTCATCCTCATTAGAGTTGTGTGTGTTATATGTCGATCATTGGGATCCCTTACCATCATGGTATCACTATGCCCATTCCTGAGCAGGTTTATCTGTCCTGTAACCCTTCTGTGAGGGAATGATCCATTGTCTACAGGTGGGCTTTGGGTCTCCACTCTTAACCACCTCATTTGCATGGATAGGAATGTTTGTTTTGGGAATTATGATGCCTGATAACTGATCAAGTGGACACCTCATGATCACACAGACTGATGGGCTTTGTTGCTTCCCTGATAGATGACCATTTGTTTATCTCCAAGCCTTTAAGACCCAAGATGCTATATTGTCTAATAGCCAAGCACCATTTGCTTTTTTCACCACGTTTGCTTATGCACCCATTTTGACATCAGCAAAGGTGCCGGGAAGGTCTTTCATCATAGGTGGGCTCCAGATCACTGATCACTTTTCCTGGAGGAATACCTTTAAAATCAGAGAGAGGGCTACTAAGTGATGATTTGGAATTACAAGAAGGGCTGGCTACTGTATTCACCCACACCCAAAGAAAGCAGGAAGTAGCTGCTGGAAAATGGAGAAGGTCAAGCAGTCATGTTGACCAATGAGAACCTCACACAGAGAGCTGGGCTCAGAGGGGCTTCATTCTGGAACTGACATGTGTGTGTAGACGGGCGATGGGTGCCCTGGGTCTGTGACTGTTGGTGTCCCGAACACGCAGTCCTTGCTTGGTTCTGTCTCATCGTTGCACACTTCCCTGCCATGCTGTCTTGCCCAGCTGCTCTCCTGTCTCACCTGGCCACCTGTGTATTACAAACTTAAAGATAGCCAAGCAACCTCTCAGCCCTAGCTGCCTGTACTAGTCTGGGTACATTAGAGAAATAAATCTACAGAAACTCATATGTATAGGAGAGAGTTTTCTATAAAGGGTAAGTACACATTAAGAAATCATCTCAACCCAGTGCTGCCCAAGCCCACAAGTCCAACATTGACCCATATATCCAACACTAATCCACAAAGTCCTCCTCCATCTCACAAAACACACACTATGATGCTGACTTCAGGAGGAAAGCTGAATCAGTGAGCATGTAAGCATCTCAGTGCTGGCAAGGGTCTCCACATGGCTTCTCCAGCACTGAGGGCTACATCAGGATAGGTCCATGGGTCTTCTCCTTGGGGATGTCTTGCAGGAAGTGAGCCTTGCAAGCTGAAGCAGGGAACTGGCTAAGGCAATTGCACCCTGTTTGACCACCAGAAAGAAAGAGACCCGAGAACTTGAAAGGCGAGGCTCACCAACCCATTTATCCCTCAGCCCTTCAATTAACCCCACATGTGTTTATCAGTCAGGTTGGCACAATAAACTTCAACTATATCACTTCCCATGTCAGGTACCCTCATGCCAGCCTAAGTTGGGGCATGTGGAGACTCCTGCTTATCTGGGTCTGCCAACATAGCTCCGTTGAGCCCTTTACACATTGGAGAGGGTGCAAGGCTGAGGCTTCCTGGTGTCCTGTCACTGCAGGTGGGAAGGACCTGAGCTTGGTTACTTAGGATTGCCTATCAGGACTGTATCCACCCAAACAGACCTTCTGAGTCATCTTCATCCTGACTCACCTGCACAGGAATGGCCCAGCCTTCAGGTAGGTGAGGCCAGAGAGTTCAAGAGCAGGTGCTCTTTCCTGGTCTCTCTGGACCCTGAGGGGCAGGTGTGTTGAGCGCACACTGCCGCCTCCCCACCAGGGGGCCTACCAGCATAGGCAGTGGTCTTCTGCTGTCATACTGCATGCTATTTCAGCTCTCCAGGAAGGGGCCTTCTTGGCAAACAGATATGTCTGTCGTCAAACTCGTGTGTGGCTCACGAATCCAAGTTCTAGAATTGCCGGTGTTTGTCGTCGTGTGTTCACTTGTCTTGCTTTCTCCTTACTTTTGTGTGCCTTCTATCTGTCTATGGACCTTCCTTCATTGTCCTCCTGTGGGTCTGCAGGCCTCCGTTTTACTTGGGGGTGCAGGGGTGGGGCCCACATGTTTTCAGTGTCCCGGCGTAAATGGTGCTTCCAGGAGGTTGAGGGTGGTTGCTCTCTTAACGGCCGGTGGTTCTCAACCTTCCTAATACCGAGACCCTTTCACACAGTCCTCATGTGGTGGTGACCCTCCAACCATAGCATTATTTCCGTTGCTACTTCATCGCTGTCATTTTGCTACTGTGATGAATCAGGTGACCCCTGTGAAAGGGTTGTTCAACCCCCAAAGGGGTCGTGACCCACAGGTTGAGAACCGCCGCTCTCTACCGTGTTGGATAGTCGTTGTCCATCACATGTGGAACCTGGCTGCATAGTGGGCTTCCGGTGCCCTTGCTGACCACAGTATCGATGCTTCCAACAACCCACCAGCTACTCCACAGGAGAGAAATGAAGTGTTCTGCTCACAGCCTGAGAAGCAGGGCATGGGGAGTCTTAGAGCCAGCACTGGAGTGCCTTGTGTGGACTCCGAGATCACTGTGCAGTGAACCTCTTTGATCTGGGCGGCAGCTGTGACAGCTGAGGAGAGACGGGAGCCCCTGCAGCAGATGCAGAACCAGGAGCCAGAGTGGTGGACATCCCAGCCATGCTTGGGAAGCTTCCCAGTCAAGCTAAGTGCGCCTGAGCGGGAGAATCGCCTGCAAAGTGTGGTGCCTCTGGGCACTTGATTGGGAGAGCTGGGCTGGCTGACCCACCTCTCTGGGGCATGAGTGCCTTTGGGTTAAGGTTTGCATTTATGAGCAGCCCTGAAAGGACTCTTTAGCATGTCCCTATACTGAGCAAGTCCACTGGAATTGGAACCTTTCACTTCCACAACCCTCCCTGTCACTCTGAGCATTGTCTGTGAGTTCTGTGTGGCCGGGGAGGATAGAGTAAGCAAAGGAGATCATCTTGTGTGAAACAGAACACGGCTCCGATAAAGATTTTCAACCTCAGAAACCCAAAGGGGCCATTACTCTGTCCTCCTATAGCCGCGACCCTTTAATACAGTTCCTAATGTGGTGGTGAGCCCCCTAGCTATAACATTTCCATTGCTTCTTCATAGCTGTCATTTTGCCACTGTTATGAATCAGGCGACCCCTGTGAAAGTGCCGTTTGACACACACACACACACACACCAAAGGGGTTGTGACCCACAGGTTGAGAACTGCTGTCCTATAGGGTCACTGTGAGTTGGGAGGGGGTTAAATTGAGTGTGACGTTTGAGTTGAGTTCATTGAATGGTATTAGAAGATTCTAAGGTTCTTCCCGTCTTCTTGGATGAAGTTTAAAGTGGTTACTAGTGGTACTGCTAACCCCAAGATCAGCAGTTCAAAACCACCAGCCAACTCCTTTGGAAAAAATTGAAACTTTCTACTCCCAAGGGAAATCCACAGGGCAGTTGTCCCTTGTCCTGTAAGGGTCACTGCGAGTTGGTATCAGCTCCATGGCAGTGAGAGAGAGGAGAGAGAGGACATTGAATGAATGCTGGACAAGCATCTTGCTCCAGAACTGCATTTCATCCCGAGACCATGTGATTTGACCAGAGTGAGATGCGATCGATTTTCAGATCAGAGAGCCAGCTTGCGTTTATCTTGGAAGTTGCATGTTTCTGCAGCGCGTGTAAAGGTAAAACAGAATTCTCTGATCCCGTTGCAGAGACATTGAGTGCGCTGTGGTTGAAGGGACTGCACGTGTGGGCATGTGCGCACCTTGTGGGGAGGGCCACGACAGGGAGATGGAGGAGCAAGGCTATTTTGTGCAGAGCATCTCAGTGCTATTGCTGCTCTCAGACGCCGGCACGTTTCAGTAAGAACACGCTCCATTGGACGGCTTCGGAGCGGAAGTAGGGGTATGCATATGGCCTTGAAGGCTCCCCGGTGCCCCAGGCAGGAAGCTGCACCTACCTGTGATGCAGGAAATGCGGGGTAATTACTCATCTCCTTCTGAGACTGAGAATTGGCTTTCTTTTCTGAAGCTCATGCTCACAATTTACTGCCCCGCTAAGCCTGGCAGGCTGATGTTGGATGGGACAGGTGGGTCCTGTCCGTAGTAATCCAGGTCTTGTTAAGTCAGAGCAGCCAGCAAGAGACATGAGACTTCCCAGCTGGAAACAGGAGATAGGGCTGCATAAATCAACATCCCTTTCTGCTCACCATAGGCCTGGAACCTAGAGACCATCTGCCCCCCGTAAAGATGTACTTGCAGCCTTGGACGGCCGGTGCATGGCCTCTGTCTGTTGGGACAGACTCGATGACAGTGAGGTTTTGTTTTTTTTTAGTGTGAAGCTGTTTCTGGTATTTGTTTTCTTTTTGGAACTGGGGGAACATGAACAGAATGTTTGTTCTGCATCTCTACGAAGCCCTAAGATCCAGCTGTTGTCACTGTCACACTGGTCAAAGGGCCAGATTGTAACCAAACAACTCTGCTTCTCAAGTGTGATGAGACACAATCCAGTGACCGCCCCCTGGCCCATGCTCCTGGCCCCCTCTGTGCTCTTGCCCGCCTCAAGCCCTATCACAGGTCCCATCCTGCAAGTCTCCATTGTTCTGAGCTCCCCGACACCTGGGGCTGAGCCTGATGCACAGTAGCACCCATCACTGGGAGACATTTGTTGCAGGGAGCCCTAAGTGATAAGCTGCTCACCACAAGCAGCAGGTTCAAACCCACAAGCTGCCCTGTGGGAGAGGAACGAGGCTGGCCGCTAAGGTAACAATTTACAAAGCCATGGAAACCTTAAGTAGGGTTGCCCTTTCGAACCAACCAGAGCACAGCTGTGACGGGAGCAAGATAGTTGGGGCATGGGCTGAATCCTCTGACATCTGATTGACCGACCACCTCAGAATCCCGCTTGTGACATCACTGCACCCCCACCAACCCAGAGACTCGGGCTCCAGAGCCAGAATCAACCCCATGGCAGTGTGTGTGTGTGTGTGTATGTGTGGTGTGGTGTGGTGTGGTGTGGTGTGGTGTGGTGTAGTATAGTGTAGCGTAGTGTTTTTTTTTTAAGCCCTCTGGTGTTTTTGAGGGATCCAGTTCAATCCCTGACAGTTGACTTTTACCATACTGAACATCACATGTCCTTGGGATTTGCTCTCGGCCTGCCTTCTTTGGGGGTGACAGGTTAGGACTGAGGCAGGTGGGAGACCACTGGGAGCTTCCGACGACGCTGGTGAACAGAAGCAGGATTAGCTTGGCACTCATTGGTATGTAAATGCTCTATCCCTGGTTGAGCAGAATTGATTTTGCTAATACTAAATTAATCACAGGGCTTAATCGCAGTAACCTTTGAAGCTGGCCATGACTGCAGAGCAGAAGGAGGCTCCTCTGAGCTTCCTACTGTCACCTCCTTGGAAGGCTAAGTGGCCGGGCTCTGCTGTAGGCTCGGCACAGGAACTTCTCCCAGGTAACCTAGGGGCCTCCCTGCTCACACGCCTCCTGCCCCCTTCAGAGAAACTCCAGTTGACATCACTGTCAGAATGCCCAGAGGAAACTGTACTTGAGAATTCAAGTGAGAAATATTCCATTATTTTGTGGTGGGTCTTGTTTGGTCAGATGCCCTGGTGGCAGGGTGGTTGTATATTAGGTTGCTACTCACAAGGTTAGCAGTTCAAACCCACCAGCCTCCCCGAGGGAGACAGACAGGGATTTCTACTCCCATGAAGAGTATCAGTTTCAGAAACCCACAGGGCAGTTCTACCCTGTCCTTCCTTTAGGGTGGCAGTGAGTCGGCATCGACTTGATGGTAGTGAGTTCGATTTCATTTTTTTTTTCTTTTTGAGTTCAATTTCTTGGTTTGGGTAATTGTTTGGTATCGTTCTTTATTGAGTATTAAAGTGGGAAGGGGTTCGGGTTACATTTGGGGCCATTTTGGAAGGAGAGAAGCAGGCATGGAGAGAATTGACTCTTCAGAACTCATCCTAAGAGTTGATAAGGATGGAACCTAGCGTGGGGGGAGGGGGCGTGGTGTTTGCTCATTTCAGTTCCTTGCGGTCAGTCCTCTGCTGTCTCCCAAATTTAAGCCTTCACCATGCCTCCCATACAAATGTAAATGACCCCCAAATTTAGCTGGCATAGTTGAAAGTAGTTTGTAGGCTAGTCTTGAAGTTCATGTGTATACCCACTCACAGCCATCATGGGCTCTGATACAAGGTGACCCATAGATCAGGGCTGAACTTCCCTGTGGGCTTTCTAAGACTGCTGGGCGATATAAATTAACATCAAGAAAATGTCTCACCCAATTGTAAAAATACTTTGAAATGTATGACTTAGATGTTCAGCTAGACCAGTGGTTCTCAACCTTCCTAATGCTGCAACCCTTTAATCATAATTTTGCTACTGTTATGAATCGGGTGACCCCTGTGAAAGGGTCCTTCGAACCCCAAAGGAGTCTCGGCCCATAGGTTGAGAACTGCTGAGCTAGAGGCTCTCCTGACTCCTGTATCTCTGGGGTTGATTAATCTAGGATTGACAGGAACATCACAGGCTGACGAGATAGATGAAGGTAAGTAAGGTCAGCAGGGCAGACTTGTGACTGGAGATGCTAATGAATCCTAGGTCAGTGGGTCAGACACAGGCTGCTGATGGCTCTCAGGAGGAGCAGGCAACATGGCAAGCCGTTGGCTCAAGTTCAAAGAACCAGAGACTGGTGAGCCAGGTTCAGGATCCAGATGCAACACAAAGCCAGCCAGCATGCATTCTATCTCAGAATTGATTGCTTTTGTGTTAGGTCACGTGGTGGGGGTTGTCTAGGCATCCAGGGCCAAACCACTGAGAATCCTGGCCCAGCCAGATGGAAGCAAAACCTTTCCCAGAGGGTAGTTAAATAATGCAGAAAAGGCAGCTTTGGCTCAGTGCTGAGAAAAATGAGTCTGAAAAGCTGGGGTGCCAGAAGCAAAGGTCCACACAGCAAACCCTTTCACTCCTCTGCTGGCCTTTCTCGCTTCCTGCTGCTATTTAATTCTTTTCCCCCCTCCCCACTTTTGGCTTGTTTTTAATTTAAGAAGATCCCCAAATGTGCACACAGCCTTCAGGTTGGCTTTGAAATGACAATTCCTCCAAATGTTGAATCCCAGACTCAGGTTTGCCTCCCTGACCTTTCAGCTAATTATCCGATGGAGGTAACGGGAGGAGGTGACAAACTGCCTTTAATGACATTTCATCTGCCTGCCGACATTCGCACCAGCCTCAGAGCCCCCGTTCTGGAGATGCACGGAGCATGGACTTTCCTCTTCCTTCCACCAATTTAAAGGGCGTTTAGGGCGAGCGCCGATTCCTGATTAACTTAATGACATGTTTTACATGGAAAGTAATCAAATATTGATGCAAGAAAAGGTGACTTAGATGACAGACTTCCCAGTCTTCCCTAATTGGCAGAAACAGCAGGGAAAGGGGAGAACTTGGAATCACCAAGACTGGCCTCACAGCTGCTCAGACTTGGGCCAAACCCACGACCCTCGACTTCATTCTGAATCCAAGTGACCCTGTAGGACAGAGTCAAACTGTTCCTGGTGGGTTGGGAGACTGTAAATCATAATGGGAATAGAAAGCCACAATTTTCTCCCGAGGATCAGCTGACCTCGCGGTTAGCAGGCCAACAAACACATAACCAGGATGCCACCACGAAACCAGAGGTGTTTCCGAGCTCTGCAGGAAAGCTCTTTTCTCCCTCCTGTTGCATATTGGGAGAGAAGCCGATCACTGAACTTGAACACACGTTGGGGATTTGCTATATCGCGTCCCAGGGAGGAGTTAAATGAGCCAGCAGCTGGAACCCAGCAGCTGTCCCCGCGGGAGAAAGTGGAGGCGCTCTGCTCCCGTAAAGATTTACAGCCTGGGAGAACCACAGGGGACAAGTTCTGCTCTGCCCTAGAGCTTCGCTCTGAGCCCAGATCGACTCAGCGGCAGCTGAAGGTTGGTTTAATTTTAGCATCCCTAGTGGCGGATGTAAAGGAGCCCTGGGGCACAGGAGTTTTAGCACCGGTCGCTGTCCAGAAGGCTAGCCTTTCAAATCCACCAGTCACTCCGAGGGGCAAGGTGAGGCTGTCTTGTGCAGTCCAAGAGTTACAGCGAGTTTGGGTAGCCTTTTCCATGCAGGGCCTTTGAAAGGCTGGGAAGTCCCTCACTGCGTGCCTGCTGAGAGCTACGTGTCTTTATTTCGAGGGGGTACGGTCATCTCTCTGGACTCCTCCCAATGACAACAGCCTTTGTAGCGACGACCCCCAACTGACTGTGTCTTGATCGACCATGACCTAAATAAGGGTATTTTATTGAGGTCATTATCACCCGTGATAAATGCAGCTTAATTCCACACCGATTGTCAGAAACCGGCAAACCAGAGTTAAATGAGATCATTCACACTTTTCTTCTGCACTTTGTGGGGCCGGCAATAGCTTTGCCAATACCGACAGCAGGACACACTGCCCTTCCCTCCTGGTAGTTGTCATTGGCTTCCAGTTCAGTCCGAAGAGCAGACTGGGCCACGCCACTCGATATAGTGTGCTGGGTCTAGAGGAGACATTGACGGGAGCTGGTGACAGGAGACGGATGGGCGTCTCCAGGGTAGGCTCAAGGGCTAAGCACTTGACTACCACTGAAGGTTTGGTGGTTTGAACCGACCCAGAGGTGTTCATCAGGAGACAGGCCAGGACTCTGCTGCGGAAACACCATGCTCTTGAAAAACCCCTGGAGAAGCTTTCTTAGGCAGCAACTGCCGGCAGCCATGACTGAAGAGCCTTCCAGGCAACCATAGGACCTCTCTGCTGCTCGGGCCTTCATTTGACCACCTGTCAAATAGGCACACTGAGTTAATGACACACAGCTTTATGGGAACACAGCCGAGCTGAAAGCCAGGGCTCCGGCATAGAGTTGGCTTCCTCCCTCCCTCCATTTGAAGCGCCAAGTTGCCATACTGTGGTTTGCGTGTGGAGCTGCTAACCGGGGAAGTCCGTGGTTCGAATCCACCAGCTGCTCTGTGGGAGGAACATGAGGCGGTGGGCTCCCAGAAAAGCCTGCAACCTCGGAGACCAAATGCTCACAGGCTCACTGCGAGTTAATGGCAATGGGCTCTTTCCCTGTCTCTCTTTTTCATCCCTTCTTCCTTTCTGCTGGGTGGATGGGAACCACGCTCACCATTTTCCTTCCCAAGGGAAAGCGTGAACCCAGGAAAGGAGTCTCCTGTTTTATTTCCAGGGGAATAACTTAGGGATGACACCATCTGGCATCCTGGCCATTGCAAACTCAGGCCAACCTAATACAGTGTCTGCCCAGCTTGGGCGGTGTTGACCCACAGCGCAAGCACCATCCATAGGAGTGCCTTGGATGGCCCGCGAGCCCTGGAATCAGTGAGTAGGCCACCCTTCCCGACTGGACAGGAGGATTAGGCACGTGGGGTGTAGGTAAGAGAGCAGATGCAGAGGCTTCAGGGCCCGGGCTTAGAGGAGAGGAGGCTCACGCTGACGCACTGGGACACGTTAGGAGTGTTCTCTGCGCGATCACCCGGCTCGGGCTCTTCCTCCTCCTTGTTCCCTCTTAGAACTCCAAGTTCTGCAGATTTTTTGTTTTAATGGCGATTGTTTGCCCCAGGTATTACAAACAGGACCGGTGAGGGGTTTGCAGGGTGGTTCTGCCCTGTAGTAGAAGCCCAATGAGTTAAAACGCCTTTCGGGCTGAGTCTTCCTGCAGGTCTGCTGCCGCAATCCCCCTTTCAGCAAGCGCATAGTGGGTGGCGCACTGGAGCAGTGGGCAAGTGTGTGCAGCATGTTGGCAGAACGTGGAATCGCCATCAGAGAACCAACTGCGTTGGGAAAGGTGGCTTTTAAGATCCCCGAACGACAGCTGACTTCTGAGAGCAGAGCTGTGAGCGTGCTCATTAATCATGAGGATAATTGCAGAGGGGCTGCTCCCCGCTCCTCTAAGTCCTTCCACCTGACTTTGGTTTCTCCTTGGTTCCCTTCCCCTCTGCTCCTTTGTCTTCCACTTACTCCCCTCCCCTCCCTCCTCCAGCACTGAGGTTATTAGGTTAGTCACACACACACACACACTCACTCACTCACTCACTCACTCACTCACTCACTCACTCACTCTGCCAGGGCGTCAATTCCAACACCCAGAATCCCGATAAGATGGAAGAGAACTGCCCCTGTGGGTTTCTGAGGCTGTAAATCTTTACTACAGGCATAGAAGGCACCATCTTTCTGGTGTTGAAGTGCTGGCCTTGAGGTTGGAAGCCCAAATTGCCACTCACAATGCCACCAGGGGTCCTGATAGCATGGAACGTGGTCTTCTAGATGCATGAGCAAACTGAGGCTCACAGAGTTGTTAGTTGCTTTCTCAGGGCTGGAGCTCCGCATTCAAAAGCACCTAGTCTCCTCCCCTGGACCCTCTTGAGTGCCCAGTACCCTCCCCTCCTTGTTATCGTCAGGGACTCCTGGTGGCACTGTCACTTTGGTGTTGAGTTGCTAAGCTAGTGGGCTACTCCACGGGAGAAAAATGAGGCTGTCAGCTCCTGCAAAGGTCCTGTCCAGGTGTTGATGCCCTTGGAAACCCACTAGATGGTCTCCAGGAGTCGGAGCTCCAAGTAGCTGGTTTTGTTTGGGTGAGCCCCTTGTCACCATTGGCTATTCTGCAAGGGTACCTTGACTGAGAGAAATGGCTCACTCAACTGCCATTGAGTCTATTCTGACTCAGAGCTGCCTCTGTGGGTTTCCAAGGCTGTCAAGCTCTATGTGAGTGGAAAGTCTCAGATTCCTGCTGAGGAGCGGCTGGTGGCTTCAAACTGCTGACCTTGAGATGAACAACCCAACCCTCAACCGCTCTGCCAGCAGAAGTCTTCTGAAAAAATAAAAGATGATTATACTTCCTTTTGTTTGTTTTATATTCAGAATTATTTTTAAATAGGCAGCTCAGGCCCTGGGTGTTTAATTGGATAATTCAAGATAGTATGGAGTGGTGACCATTGGGACCAGTGGCAGAGGAGCCTGTTTCTGAGCTGGTCACCAAAGGGGGTAAGGAGGCCTTCTGGCCTCCTTTCCTCCCTGACATCAGGCTGCCTTACTCTCTGCCAGACTCGCAAGGAGCTGGCTCAGCAGGCAGCGGATGGCCGGCTGCAGTCCTGGCTCACGAGGCTCCAGGCTGTGCCTGGTGCTTAATCTCCGCCAGATTTTCCCTCGAAGGGAGGGGAGGTTTTGCTGAAAGAACTGGTCCCATCTGCAGTCACCAGCTCTAATAATATTCTCTTTCTCCTTGGTGGCGTCTCTCCAGTATCTTCCATCTTCCCTTGGCTTGCTGTTATCCTTGTCAGCACTCTCATGTGGGCTGTTGGCAGCCTGCAAAGGGATCGGGCAGACAGAGGTGAGGCAGGCCCATGGGCACCCTCTGTGGAGCTTGGCTCTATCTGGGGCCCCGTGGGAGGCGGTCCCCACGGATGGTGAAAATGCTCTCGCTGGAAGGCTTGCATGTTCTTCCAAGGCCTAATTGGAGATCTATGCTGGCACTTCCCTCCCGCTTGGCAGGCTGCGGTCTGAGTGTTTGTAGATGGCACTCGCCTCACTCCGTGCCAAGCTGAGCTCTGGCGAATCCGCTTCCGTGGGTTTTGTCTTGACAAGTCGGAAACGTTGCCCAACTTCAGATGAAGGTGTGGGTCTCTGAGGAGCTTGGTTGCCAGCAGGCAAGGGCGGTTGTTTGAAAGGAGATAGACATGCCTGTGTTCATCTTAGAGCCCTGGTGGTCTATCGGTTACGCATTGGGGTTGCTACCTGCAAGGTCAGGAGTTCAAAACCACTGAATGCTCATTGGGAGATTGATGGGGCTTTCTCCTCCCTGCAAAGTATTCGTTTGGGCAGCTCACAGGGGTCAGTTCCACCTTGTCCTGTCGGATCGCTGTTGAGTCAGCATCAACTTGATGGCCGTGAGCTTTGAGAGTTTTTGATGCTCTTTGATAATCTGGGAGTGTGCGTGTGACTGGCAGGGCAGAGGGCAATGAAGGGAAATGAAAGGGCATAGGGACGGGCGTAGGAGATGAATGTCCCGTCAGATGCCAGGGGCTGCCTTGCTGGAGAGTGCTAGGTCTTGTCGGAGGAACTGAAGAATCCATGTGATTTGTCCCCCTGAGGCATTATGCTCTTGGACTTCACTCTTTCAACCTTGCCTGGTTCTGTCTCTGCTTCTCCAACTGTGCTGGGGCCCCCTAACTGGCCTTTGTATTTGGTGATCTCTTGACTCACTGCTATAGCGTGGATGGAGACTCTTAGTCACCCGGATGGACAGGGAAGAACTGCCCTTGTGGATTTCAAAGACCGTCACTCTTTACAGGAGTAGAAAACCCCATCTTTCTTCCTTGGAGTGGCTGGTGGTTTTGAACTGCTGGCCTTTCAGGTAACAGCCTAGCACACAACCATTATACCACCTGGGCTCCTTCAGCTATCTCTTAGATGGCCACATCTCCTAATTTTTCTCTCTTGATTCTCTTCCGTTTCATGTTTCCTGGTGCTCTTCTCCAGTGCTCAGTCTTCACCTAGAGCTAATTAGTCATTTTCAAGGTGTGCTTGTTCTCTGGGCATCGGCAGCATCACCTAAGACCTTCTTAGGACGCTCATTCCAGAACCTCGACCTTCCCCCAATCTATTGACTCAAAGCTCAGAGGGTGTGGCCTGAGCCACGTGCTTCAGATGCATGGTCAAGTGTGAGACCCCCAGCTCTCCAATGGCAGATCTCAGTCTGGGCTGTGCAGGGCACTCACTTGGCACCACTGTCCTGGAGCCAATGCTGACTCATGGCAACCCTGTTGGACAACGTAGACCTGCTCCCCTTGGGCTTCTGAGGTTGTCTGTCTTTAGGGGAGTAGGGAGCCACCCCTTTCTCCCATGAGTTTGAACTGCTGACCTTTTGATGTGCAGTTCAACTCATAAGCCACCAGTACCCCCTCCCCCGTATCTTTCTATGTATCTGAAAGTGGTGCCCAGATGTCAACATTAAAAAACAAAACAAACTCATCGATTGCCAGTAACGTGCACTGTATTAGCCTGAGCTAACTAGAGAAACAAATTCAGAGATACCCATATGTGTGTGATAGGAACTTTATATCAAAGATTAATTGTATATTGAGAAAACATCCCAACCCAATCCAGATCAAGTCCATAAGTCCAATATTAGCCTATATGTCTGACACCAGTGTTTAAGTTCCTCTTCAGACTCATGTAACACATGCAATGACACCGAATGCAGGAAGATCACAGGCCAGTGGGTGGAAAGTCTTGTGGATCCAGGGGGGTAGGAGGGAAGCAGCTCAGTGCTGGTGTGGGTCTCCACATGGCTCCTCCATTTCCAGGGCTCTGGCTCCATCAGTGTAGCTCCATGTGGCTTGTCAATAGGAATGTCTGGCAAGGAGAGACTCCTGTGTGTCCCGCCTCCAGAGAGTTATTTATCTCTGCCGAGCCTCCAAATGAGGTCATCAAGCTGAAACCTGATTGAAAGGCTAGACTCCACCCCATCACAAGTTCACAGGAGATTATGTAACTACCCCATGCAGGAAGGCCTGAGATGCCCTGGGTCTAGGTGTACACACCACTTCCTCTTTCTTGTTTCTACCTGAATGACTGCTTCTCTGCATCCGCATTGCCAACTTCCAGCTGCTGGGTTTGTGGTTCATGGCCCACCCACAGTCCTACCAGGGGTCCTCAATATTCCTGGTGGGCAGTGAGTGGACGACGCCAGCTTTCTTGCTCCTCAGATGAGGCAGCCCTGAGTCATGGTCTCCACTGTTCCCAGAGAAACTTCATGGGCCTGGGCTCTGCGGCAGTAACGATTGAGCTCTGCACACTCTCTTATGTCAGTCATCCCCTGTGACTGCTACTTCCTGGTTCAGCTGCTGAGCAAGCTTGTGAGTCTCAAACGCTCCAACACTGGGTGCCAACGGGGTGCTGTGCCTTTTATGTTTGGGTAGGTCCTGTCAGGGAGATTTTACTCGTCTCGGGGTTAGTAAGGGTAAGACATGGTTGGAGGTCAGAGTTGTGTTTTCCCTGACCCATTCCTGTTGTCAGTCCCTCAGGAAGCCTCATCTCATATCAGAGAAATGGGATCCTCATCCATCAGGGAATGCCCCACCACCACCACCACACATCTGTTCTTCCTTTAATCCATGCACTGGGGACTTCAGGCAAGGATGGCCCAGGGATCCCCATGGAGGGATACAGGGGCAGGGGTAAGAGTGGAGGGCCTTCCAATAGTTCCTGCGGAAATGGAATGAACAGGTCATGGAATGTTTCCGCATGCTTTTTGAAGCCCCCTCCTAAGAGTCCAAGACCCACCCCAATTACTTTAAGGGATTGATTTCTTTTTTTTTAAAGAAATATCAAGATAAAACTTATACAACTGATGTATGTGTATGTATGGATTGTGATAAGAGTTGTATGAGCCCCTAATAAAATGTTTTTTTAAAAAAACTTAGAATGAGGGACCCTGGCTGAACTTCACGTGAAATAGAACCAAATGAAGAACCCAGATATCTCTCTCCTGTGGCTTGGTCTTGAGAGACGGCTGTGCATATTCATGATGTGTGTGTCTCTCTCTCATTCTCTCTCTCTCTCTCTCTGTCTCTCTCTCTCTCTCTCACACACACACACACACACATACACACACACGCTTAGAGCCATCTGGATTTTTTGGATTTTTTCCATTGTGCATCATCTTCCTCTACTCTGTATGTCGGAGGCTCCCTCTCAACTTTAGTCCGCTGATGATTCTTTGTGTGAACCTCTTACACTCTCTGGCTTCCCCTGCCTTCTATCCCTGATGGTAACCCTGTCACCTTCCACGTTTCCCCAGGGGGCGCGGCACTTGGCTGTCGGGGTCTGCACCAGTCACTGGTGGCAGATTCTTCTCGAGAACCTGTGCATGGAGCAGGCCACAGGCTGGTCTTTGGTGGGGGGAGTGGTGATTGGGGGGGGGAACGTTTCACGTTCTTGAGTCAACCATCCTGAGCTTTGATGTTAGCTGTAGGATTTCCGTTACGGCGTGGCGTTTGTTGGCAAGGCCACCTCACCCCAGTGAAGTGACCACACCTGCGTTTGCTTTTGTCTTCACTGCCCCAGTGCAGCTTCTCTGTGTGAAGCCATCATTTCTGTGACCCGCGTCTGCCCTCGGTCACCCAAGAACCGCTCCCCACCCCCACTTGTCCCTTCCCCAAGTGTTTCTCACCCTCTCTTTTCTATTTCATGCTGTGATCCTGTGACTCCTCAACTGGATTCCAACAATATTCTGATTCCAATTTGCCACCACACCCCGGTCGGAATCATGTCCTTCCATATTTAATGGACGTCCTGGGGCTCCCCGCTGCCTGTGGAGCATGACCATGACCCCTTCTGTTCGGTACTCACACTCTTCGATCATAATCCCTCCCTCCCCTTGTCCTCTGCCATTCTCCTCCTCACTGCTCTCTTGCCAGAAAGGACCCATGGGCCACTCTGCCTTACACCTCGGCCCCTGCTGCCTGTGTATCCCTTCTAGAAGGCCAGCCAACTCCCCAGCGGAGAAGGGCAGTGGGAGTGGGTAGTCGAGCTCCGTGGTTGATGAGGTTGGAATCTCAGCCAGGCTGGGAGACCATGGATGTGTGATTGTGTCTCTGCGTCTCATCTTCTCATATGCAAATGCAGTCAGATGTCATGTCTACCTCGTGGGTGGTTGTTTTAAGAACTGACAGCTCTCTGTTGCTCAGAGCAGTGCCTGACCCCCATAGGAAGCACTGTTTTCATGAATATTTTCGTTGCTTAATATCTCCCCCTGCCTTTTTTCTCTTTTTCTGTTTCTGTTATGTCCACAATCAGCCTGGCCCGCTCCTCTTTTCTTCAGTCATGTGCAGATTAGGGCTCCATGCCCACTATTCTTTGGGCGCCTGGAGGATGGGAATTGCATTTGATTAATTGGCACATGGTCGGGGCTCAAGCAACATTTGCTGAGTTGGATTCTAGCCAGAAGGCGCTTCATCCAAAATGCTATAGTGACTTCCATCTGTCCCATCATGTCAGATGGAATACTGCATTCTGAGAGAGCATCATCATTCTCCAAGCCAGACGTAAATGTTTTTTGAAGAAGTGATGTGTTTGTTGGCTGTCACGCAGATATCCTGATGCTCAACGATAGCATATACGTTGGTGAGCTGCTAAGAAAAGAAATGACCAGAAATGAATCGGAATCAGAGGTTGGCTGGTTAACTTTTAAAATGAATGGTGAAAGAGTGGGTATGTTTAGCCTTGCCGGCCACCATGTGTTCTCTCTTAGTGAACCCTGGAGGGGCTGTTGGTTAATCTTCACACTGCTAGCCACATGGTCAGCGGTTCAAAGCCTCTAGTCGCTCTAAGGGTGAAAGATGAGGCCGCCTGCTCCTGAAAGTATTTACAGTCTCAGAAACTGTATTTAGGGTGACTGCATGGGAAGGAGATGGATTGATACCGTGGCCGCAATGATGTGCTCAAGCATAGGGACCTTTGTGAAGAAGGCACGGGACCAGACCATGTTTCATTAGGTTGTGCGTAGGGTCACAATCGGTCAGGACCGAGGCAGTGACTCCCAAGAACAACCACGATGTTGAGTGAGAAATGACTCCACGGCTGTTGGGTTTATGTATGACCTCCATTAGCTATTTATCAAGGCCACTGTAGCCACAGACAACTTGGAAATGAATGGTGTGGCAGTATTCCAATAAATCCCTCGCAGCAGCATTCTGACCCACTTCTCCCAAGAGAAAGCTGCTCGTTCTTCGGGCAGTCGGTGGGACCATCAGTGTTCACCAGCCCAGAGGCGGCTGGAAGATGGCTCTGCCCTCATCCAGCTGGGCACCTCAGCTGCTCATCAGATGCAAGGAACCCCTTCCAGAAGACCCCAGCATGTTCCTCCGAGCTGTTAGGGCCCTGGATGGTATCCCACCCTCCCCTGTCAACTGGCCGCTGGGACTTCCCTGACTGGCACAGACATCACTGGACACCCCTGTTGAGGATGGGGCCTGCCTGCATGTTTTGTGGCACCACGCCGAATAGGCTGGACCTTCCTACTGTGGGGGGAGGTATTTCATTCTACATGGGCTGCTGCAGCCCCATTTTGAAATTCTAGTCTGCTGCCAAGGGATCCCTGGTGGTGCAGTGGGCTAAGCATTAGGCTCCAACCCCTTTGGCTGGTGTTTCATCCCCGCCAACTACTCCTTGGTAGTCAGTTGAAGCTATCAGTTCCCTTCAAGATTTCTATTCTTGGAAATCCCATGGGACTGTTCACCTCTGTCCTATAGGGTCCCTCTGAGTTGGCCTGGGCCCAGTGGAAGTACCGTCTTTATGTCGTCACAGTAAAGACTTCTGTGTGTCTTACATTCATTCTTGTTACATGGATAGCCAAGCACTTACCGCCATCATGTCTATTCCTACCCGTGACGCTAAGTGGGACAGAGAACTAACTGTCCCATAGGGACTCCAAGGGGCACTCTTCCCAGAAGCAGACCACCTCATCTTCAGGTCAAGGAGCAGCGGGGGGCTTGAAACAGCTGACCTTTCGAGTAGCAGCTATGTGTGAGCACTTAGCCATTGCAACACCAGGGCTCGTGCACCACGGACAGACCTCCTCTCATGGACACAGCCAGCCTGGATGATGGGCCCACCCCGCCACTGTGCAGCCTCGGCTGGCTATTCCTCATACGCTCAGTTGGGCACAAGAGAGACAGGCACCAGCGAAGGAAGCTCTGACTTGTTGCTCTGAAGGAAACGATTCACCACTCGTGTCTCCTCCTCCTGCTTGAGAAGGAGGCCATGTTTTCTATTGACCCCTAAGAAAGAAACAAGGACTGGCCTCCTCTCACAGAACCCTGGCTGTGCCATGGCGTGCGCATTGCATTGCCAACCACCAGGGTGGTCGTGCCAACGCTCCAGCTGCTCGGAGGGAGACAGATGAGACCAGCTGCCCGTAAGGGGAAACCCAGAGGGGTTTCCACTCTGTCCGATTGGGTCACTTGGGGTTGGAATAGACGCAAAAGAGTGGGGAGCCCAGCCTCATGCTTCATGAGGTGGAGAAGTCCTCTTAAGATTCACTGGGGGCTATGGATTAAAGCCAGCAGGCTGTCCGTGCCCTCCCATCAGACCGCGTATGTTCTTGGTGTGTACTTGGATCCCGTATGTTCTTGGTGTGTATGCGGATCTTGTATGTCCTTTTGTGTACTTGGATCTCATATGTACTTGGTGTGTTTTCACTTCCCGAGTGAGACTTGGGGTCTTCTGGTCCCACTGGAGAATGTTTGACAGCCCTTGGTTGCCCAGGGAGACCTCGCCTCCAAGGCCCCCCACCTGCACTCATTGTTCTTGTCCTGTCTGCTTGAAGGGGATCCCACTGCTGAGGGTCTGAGGCTGCCTTGTTGTCCGGGGTCCCTGGGGCTGGGGTATAATCAGCCTTCCTGTCTTTCTGCTGGGCTTGTCTGCCATGTAAAAGGATCCTCTCAGAGCCACACACTACCTCGCTCTTACTTGTTGAAAGATCTTGAGAAAGAATGGGGGCGGATTAAGAGGTTTGCAAGGCAACAGAATCCACATGGTGGGTGACCTGCTTCCTGTCACTGGCCCAGTATCCACCCTTGGATACCTGATCCCCAGGTTTGCTACGGGGGAGGGGAAAGAGGAGGCATTTGAGCCAGCCAACCCCTTTGGCGGTGTATCTCGGCTGAAGCTCAATAAAACGGGATTAGACAATGTTAATTCAGTTAATGACTGTCCTGAAAGTTTTCCCTCGTCCTTACACCGTGAAACCAGGAGGGCAGGCTCTTAATCTCTGGCTTTAACGGCTCAACTTTGCAGAGTGTTCATCTCAAGTGAAGTCCAGAACGGCTTGTTAACTGGGTTTATTAGCTGTTGACCTCCCCTTTCAGCATCAGCATGGCTGCCGGGGGCCTAGGAGAGTACTAACGTGTTGATTAGCATTTATCTAAAGATAGGCTGCTGCCTGGTCCCTGGTAAATTAGTTCAATCAGCCATAAGAGCTCGAGAAACATTTTCTGCTTTATAAAAAGAATGAGAGGTTCCAACCGCTCATCTGGCGCCGCCAAGATTGATGGAGGCCCGGGCGTGCTCATTTGAGGAAGGCGCTCTGAGGATATTGAGTAATTGAACAGATTTTCCCACAAGATTGATCAGGGGCCCTGGATTCCCTGCACGATTGAGCGAGGCCCTCATTTTCGCCTTCTAATAAGAGCACCACATCTGCTCCTGCTTCTCTGTGGTTCGTTCGGAAAAACTGGAAATCCATTGCTTTGGCACCTTATCGCGTCCTGGGCATTGCTTAGGAAATAACATAAACAGGGCCCTGTGCTCACGAGGAGGCGAAAGCTGCACCTGAAAGTGAGACATACCCCCCCACCGCCCCCACCAGTAAGAGCAGAAGGCACATACAGCCCACCTGCCATCCTCGCCTGTGGATTCAACCAACCAGGGGCTGAAAATATCAGGGAAACAAAACATCCAAACTGCCTATGGCTATTTGGTCGGTTTCCATTTCAGCACTCTGTGGAAACGAGGAGAACCAACCCACAGGGGGGGCTTCCAAACCTCTCATCCATCTTTACTGGAGCAGACCGCAGGTCTTTCTCCAGCAAACACGCTAGGGGGCGTTGAACTGTTCAAAGAATCACCGAAGGCTTAACCACTGGACCAACAAGGTTTGTGCTTAGCGGCAGGTGCCCCTTTGGGCAAGGCATGCCTCTGCTGGAGAGCTGAAATACACCTTCCTGAAGGAACTGTGTCCTTGTTGCAGATAATGTTCCTGGCGAAGGTCTTGGGCTTTATACTCAGTTCTGCTCACGGTGGGTCATAAAAGCAAAGAGGCAAAAATTATGAACCTTTCCAGTCATTTAAAATCTTAAGTGATGATCCAAGTCCTTATAAAAAGGGGGCATAAATGTACTGTCGTATTGATTTTTTATGAGGAGTCTCCCACATATTTTAAAGTATATATAAAGAACGATAAATTCCCAACTCCACAATGTCATAAATTTGACCTCCGTGAAACCAGTAGACTCGCGAGGTATTGAGCATCATGGAAGAGTTCATTAACAGCCACGGCCCTTGCCTGGTGTCGGATGTGGTGCTTCCTAGGGACTGAGCTTCCTTGGTAGTAGATCTTTTCACAAATCGAAAGAACAGGGTCTTTCCAGGAAAATAAAGACTTTTTTTTTCTACCTCTCAGTGCCATTCCAACAGAAACATTTCATTTTCATACTGAAGAACCCAAATCTGCTTCTGTGTCCAGATCTGTGATCATGTTTGTGTGTGGGGAGGGATGGGGGTAGTGATTAATGTGACAGAGACAGTAAAGCATGTCATGACCTCATTAAGACTTCTATGGAATCGTTTAGCTCTTCAACACATGCCTATCATGGCATCCTTGTGTTCTCAATCATGGCAGTATAGGAGACAAGGGTAGAGGGTAGCTTTGGGGAGCTGTGAGAGTTATGGGCTTCTGGCCATTTTAAAGCACCCTATAAGGAATTTGGAGCCTTCATGGTATAGTGGTTATGCATTGGGCTGCTATCCACAAGGTCAGCAGTTCGAAACCACCAGCCAGTCCAGCAGGAGAAAGATGGGGCTTTCCACTCCCATAAAGAGATGCAGTCTCAGGAATGCGCAGGGGCAGTTTTACTTTGTCTATAGGGTTACTAGGAGTGGGATTTGGCTCAATGGCAATAAGTTTGACCTTTGGCTTATAAGGGCTTTTTTTCTTATACTCCCTTTGTTTTCGTTGTGGACCTTGGACGAACTTTCTTGCATGACCACCCCACAGAAGCGTCCAAGAAGGCTCAGCTGAAAGAGCAAGTCCAGAAGGTTTGGTTTGGCCCAAAGCAGTTGCCTTCAAGTTGACAAGTGTGTGTGCCACAGGAGGACTGGTTCCACATGATTTCTGGTGGCTTCTTCTGTCCAGGAATCTGTTGCTAAGCTTTTTCTTTTGAGGTACCTCTGGGTGGTTTTGAAGCATTGATCTATCGGTCAGAAATCTAGGACTTTACAGTTTGGTGCAATCCAGAGATGCTAAATTCACACACACACACACACACACACACTCACTGCCACTGAGTCAATTCTGACTCATACTGGCCTTATAGAACAGGGTAGAACTCTCCTTGTGAGTTTCTGAGACTGTAACTCTTCATGGAACAGCGGGTGGCTTCAAACTGCTGACCTTGTGGATCACAGCCCAACGAGTACCCACTGTGTCACCAGGGCTCATAAAGACGCTAAAGATGAGCAGGTCAAAACCAAACTAAACCAAATCCACTGCCTTTGAATTGATTCTGATTCTTAGGGATCTTATTGGGCAAGGAAGAATGCTCCGCTGGGTTTTAGAGGCCCCCAAGGCTCTACAGGAGTAGGCGGCCTCATCTGTCTCCTGTGAGGTGGCTGGTGAGTTCAAATTGCCAACCTCGTGGTTGGCAGCCCAAAGTCTGCCCTACTAGGCCACCAAAGGGTTCTTTGAAGAGCTGGCCCGATCAGCCTTTTCAAAACGTGTGCCAAGTGAAAGAAGCAGGCACCAAGTACCGTGTGTTACATTGCTCCAGAGTAGGTACATCTACGGTGTCAAAGTAGCTGTTCAAGTTGCCAAGTGCTGGGAGGTGTCTGTGGAGGAAATAGTGAGTGAATGGCTAAGGAGTAGTGGGCACTTGGAGAGATGCTAATGTCCGAACTATAGATATTAGTGACAGTTGCATGGCTCTTTGAATATACTAAAAACCACTAGGTTGTACTATGCAAATTGGTGCCTCACAGGGTATACAAATTAAATGTCAATAAACCTGTTATTTGAAAAATAATCAGCATTTAAGTTATATTGAGTTAAATGCTGCGGTTGTTCCAAAAACCAAAGTCCCTGCTATTGAGTCCATACTGACTTGTAGCGACCCTGTGGGACAAGATACAGCTGTGTCTGTGAGCTTGCGAGATGCAACTCCGTATGGGAGCCGAAAGCCCCACCTTTCTCCCGTGGAGTGGCTGGTGGTTGCCAACTGGTGACTAGCAGTGAGCAGCCCGATGGGTCTAGGGTAAGGTTTACCAGATTCCTAGAAGGCAGCGTTGACTGCTCGTGAAGTGTGTGTTGTCCTGATGGTAGAATACTCCGCAGCAGAACTTTCTTGGCCTTTGTTTCACCAGCGCCCTTCCCCATTTTCTAAAACTCTCCTTGTAGTCAGCTACAGTGGTTCCCCGTGTCCTGAAATATCTGTCGAGATGCCCGCTTTGAGGATCCTCCCCAAAGTCTCCATAACCTTCTGAGTTGATCCCTCTGCCTTGAATCAAACTGGCCTGGAAAACTCCCTCAGAATCCCCTAATTTGATTGTTCCTTCGTTTGGAGTGACCCCATGCTGCCCGTTGGAATCAGTCCGTGCGTGTGTAAGGCAGAACCCTAGTACCCACTCTTTTTCACTGACCCTATACAGTTAGAAAACATCACGGTGGAACATTAAGGAAGTGCAGCTACTTAAGGAGGGAATGTTGAATTGTGTTGATCTCTGTAGCCAGAGATGTGAAATGGTGCAAAATAGAAAAAACCAAATCGAGAACGTCTTAGATAACACCTGGAGCAGGGGCATCAGCATCTTGGGACCATTGTTCTGGAGAACAGAAGGTATGTTTGAGAGACAAACGTAGACTTTCTTCTACCTCTGGCGCTCCCCTGGTGCCTTCTGAAACACCCGTACCCGTGAGCTGTGAGCAGTAGAGGGAGGGATTGGGACTGCTGGTTCATATTTCTTGCCCTGTCGTTCTCAGTGTTGTATCGAATAAGTAACTTGTACCATGAAGCTTCCTTCTTCCCTTGAGCTGCCCTTCTCACTCTGAAAGGACTGCCCGGGGATCGGTGAAGAGCACACAGCAGGGCGGTGTACCTTTCGGGAGTGTAGCCAACAGTGGATGGAAGGAGGACGGACGGGAAGAAGAGACTCGGTCCACGGACGGGAAGAAGAGACTCGGTCCATTGCTGATGACTAGTGATGACGCCTGCTCTCACTGCCTCGGGCTAGCCAAGTCTACAAAGGTTATGAGAGCAACGAGAAAAGTTGCATCCTTAGGAATGATGCCTACAGGCACTGTGGCTTTCTCTGGTAATTCTGTAATAAATTTGGAGCCGTGTCTAGTAACACTATATTGTTACTGATAGATGTATCGTTTTAGGCCCTGTACCAAGGAGGAATGGGAGCAGTTTCATAACAACAGACCACATGGCTAATAGGAACCAAACCCATAGAAACGATGGAGCATGATGTGTTATGACTGAACATTTTGTTAAGATTTCCAGGCAGAACATTACCGCTGATGAGAGCGACACTTGGGCTAATCCCACAGTTGGAGAAGGTTTTTGCCCAGTTGGCTTTGAGGTAGCCACAGAGTATAAACAGTTACTGATATCCACAGCATCCAGCAGCTCCCTCCTCCATGAAGAATGTGAGCATTGAGCACGAGCTTTCCCATCCTCTGCTTCATCCCACCCACTGCAGAATCCCAAGTGTGTACGGAATGTGCTGCACAACTTGAGGGGGTGTCTTCTGCGTGGAAGTCGGTTGCATGTAAAGTTCTCATTGTTTGGCCTCTAAGTCTCTTCTGTTGCCCTCAAGCTCCCGTCCTCATCCGTTGTGCCAGCCAAGGCAAGTAACGTGACCCTCAGCTTCTTCATCTATAAATGGAGGAGGGTAGCTAGAGGGTCGGGAGGGATAGGTAGCTTGCGGGGCGTGTATTCACACAGAATAAAACTCGTCCCATGGGGACTTTCAGGTCCCTGGAGTCCAAAAGGGAGAAGCAGAGCTCTGAAGTCGGAGGACTTTTGTTTGTTTGTAATTGTTGTTGTTAGGTGCCATCTAGTTGGTTCCACTCAAGGTGACCGTCCCTAGCACAGAAGGAAACCCTGGTCCTGGCCTGGCACAAGCCTCCCAGCAGGTGATACCTATGTTTGAGCCCCTTCTGGCAGCCAGGGGGCCACGCCATCGCGCTGAGAATAAAGACAGAGCTTGTTAGAGTTGACCTTCTACTTTTGCAAGCCCAGGGTCCTTTTCCGGGCACTGATCTCTCCTGATAACGTGTCCATCGTATGGGAGATGAAGTCTCGCCACCCTAGCTTGTACACCACCTCTGGCTGTGCTTTCTTCCCCGATAGATGTGTTTGTTCGGTGGCCAGTCAGGATACTTTCAGCAGTCTTTGCCAGCGCCACACGTCAAACACATCCTTTTTTCTCCGGTCTGTTTTATCCATCTTCCAGCCTTCCACGTGCGTATAAGGCATTGGGAAATCCCATGGCTTGGGGGTAGGTGTGCCTTCGGGTCCTTAAACAGACATCCTTAACACTATAGAGAAGCCGTGTGGAGCACAATTGTCTAGAATTGGCATGTCAGAGTTTCTCCTGGATGTGGAAGGCCATTGTGAACCATAGCATCGAAAGTTGCGTGTGTTCCTAAGACGTCGCATGGTCACAGAATTTGCCTTTAGGACCCTGGATTTTAGATGGAGTGGAAGTAAAGAGGTGGGACCACCTTCACAATCATATAAGGAGATCACACTTATAGGTCAGACCCGGGTGGTAGAAACCCCGAGGTATGACCTTTAGTTATTTTTCAATTCTGGAGCTGAACTCACCCCAGGGACTGGATCGAAGCAGCTTCTCAATAATCTTCTCTCCTCTCATGTCCCTCAAGCAGATTCTGTCTCATAGTGACCTTACAGCAGCGGTTCTCAACCCGTGGGTCGCGACCCCTTTGGGGATTGAACAAAACCTTTCATAGGGGTCACCTGATTCATAGCAGTAGCAAAAGTATAGTTATGAAGTAGCAATGAAAATAAGTTTATGGTTGGGGGGTCAGCACCCCATGAGAAACTGTATTAAAGGGTCACGGCATTAGGAAGGTAGGATAGTGTAGTGCAGCCTGCCTGTTAGCAAGGCTGTTCCCAGCCCTGCTCGGTGAGGATTCACCAGGGGCTTAATGCATGTGTATTTGTTACACCTTCACTGTTTTTTTTACACTGAAACAGTTTTAAAGATGGGTCCAAGGGAGATCAGGTGATGAGGTATTAACATTCCTAAAACTCAATGCTAAGTCAGCTGCCACCACAGGGTTTTGCAACGTTGGGTGCATCCCCGGGCCGCTCTTACGGCATTCTGTGAGGAAGGACATAGGACCGCAGTGGGGCATGCTGATCTTGTCCACTTCCTGTCTCTGGTCTGGCTGGTGGCAAAGGAGCTTGGCATGGAGACTGAGGACCTCAGGGTGCCGTTTCTGCGCCCTGATCATTTTGCCTGACCCTGCAGGTGCGCGGATGAGATCCTCTCCCCGCCTCTCCCTGCCTCTCCAATGACATCATGCTCCCCACAGGGGTCTATAATCATTTAATTCCATCCATTTTACACTCGGTGTAAAAAAATATGATCCACATACTTGTTTTCTAAAGAAAGGAGCCATGAATCCCTAGAGAAGGAGGAAAGATCTGGTGGGAGAACCGCCCCCAGCTTCACCAGGTCTGAAATACCTTGAATGAGCCTTGCTCTGTGAGAAAAGCAGGTTAGTAGCACCATCTACAGGTTGCCGAAGAGGACAGCTTTCTGCGTGGCTCTGAAAATGCAAAGGAGTTAGAAAGGGAATTTCAAGCCCAAACCCAGCAAGCAAAACCCCTCTCAAAGGCCAAGGGCAGCCTTTCTCTTCTTCTGAACCCAGTGTATTCGGGCCGATGCAGGCTCCCAGGTGAGGCTGAGACAGCCAGAGGGAAGATGGGCCTGGGGGGTGACGGTGCAAACTTCCTCAGGAGTGTTCCTCCTCCTTATATAAAGCACCCTGATCCAGCTTGGGCTGCAAAATCCACGGCGTCCTCCCAACGGGATAAGGCCAGAGGCGTGACACCTGCCAGCATGGAGTGTTCTCTGGAGGTCTAGCCTATCCTCAAAGGATTCTCTACACCACTGACTTCCATTTCTGGGAAGAGAATGCCACAAGGCATTCTGGGCAGAGTATACAGGTGCGCATGAGTCTGCGTTTTTCGTGTCCCAATGTGGTTGGTATGCTGCCGTTTGGGGTTCCAAATGGCCTTTTCTGTAACCAGGAGTCTCAGATTCTGTAAAGAAGTCAAGGAGGCATGGGCTAGAGACAAGCGCATTGGAACTTCCTTGCAGGACGTTGACCCACACTCCACAGATGGACTGGGAGCCACCCCAGAAGGTGCCTCAGCTCAACCTCGCCTGATTGTCTCTCAGGGACCGATTTTACCTTTTGCATCATAGGTGCCTAGCTGACATCTTCTACGTGGGCACTCTAGATAATGCCTGATCCCGGATACATGTCTCTTTGGAAGTCAGGATCCCCCGGAACAAGATAACGACGTGTAAAGCATCGAAACTTACCTTCTCCGGGAGCTGGACAAATCGCTACACCCTATCCAGCTTCTTACCACTCTGTCTGCTGATCTGCCTTGGACTGTTCATCTGGAGCATCTTCTTCGCCGTGCGGCTGACCTTTCTGGGGTGACTCCCAGTCCACCAGTGGCGTGTGGGTCAGCGTCTTGCAAGGAAGTTCCAGTGCTCTTGTCAGTTAGGATCTTATTAAAGGAAAAAGAAACAAACACCCAGCCCAGTGCCACCGAGTGGCTTCCGGCCCACCTCCGATCCCTTCGCGACAACGCTGCCCTTTGAAGGTGGCAGTCACTGCGGTGGTGCTTCCGCTCCCCGGGCACCCCTCAGGTCCTCAAGAGACCTTGCTGAGGATTTTCTCGTAGCCGTGAGCCCACCGGAAAGCTGGGCAGAACTTCTCTTCCATTCTTCCAATCGCCAGAGAATGCAACAATTTCCAGGGTAGTAACCAAGCAGTTCCAACCACCAGTCCCTCCACAGGAGAAAGACAGGCTCGCTGCTCCCGGGAAAAAGCAATCATCTCCGAAGCCCACGGGCATTCCTACCCTGTCCAACAGGGTGCTAGGAGTCAAAATTGACTCTGGCAGTGAATGACCCGAGATGCAATTTTCTGTCAGAAATAGCCTGTTAAAAACTAATAATTGGGGGAGGGCAGAGTAGAGACCCAAAGCTCATCTGTAGACAATCGGATAGCCCCTCGCAGAAGGGTCACAAGGAAGAGATGAGCCTGTCAGAGTGCAATATAGCACTGACAAAACGCACAACTTCCTACTAGTTCTTTAATGCCTCCTCCCCTCCACTCTCATGACTCCAGTTCTACCTTACAAATCCGGCTAGACCGGAGCATGTGCACTGGAGCAGATAAGAGCTCACAATACCTTTGCCTTTTTTAAAACAACCAATAATTGGACCCCTGGTCAAGGGGGGAGTGGATGACTATTCCATCACACTGGGTCTGCAGTTGGCAAGTGGCTAGGCATTCTGTGGGGCACAGAGAATAGGCGTGCACTGAAGCAGGAACAGCTGGAAGGAGCCTCCCCGCTCCCCCCCCCCCCACACACACACACAGCCGCCCGCACCAGGGTTGGTCCGATATAAGGAAGATCAGGAGACTGGTCCCGGTGCCATGCTCTAGCTTGCAGAGCCAGGCGAATTCGAGAAGGGGCATATTGAAATCGAGCATGCAGCTGAAGAGTCAGTCCAGGCTCACGGCGCCACAAGGAGATATGCTCTTGAAGCCCCTTGGGGACACTGAGGTGCATCCTCTCGCTGTGAGAGCCAGGGGTGGTCATGAGTTTTAAGTTGCTGCTGTCCTTTGTAGCTGCTGGTGAAGGCTGCTGGACCTTTTAGGGGTGTTTCCCTTGGGGGCAGGAAGCTCATTTCCAGGGTGTGGGGGGATAGAATTGTGCAGAAACAGGTGGTCGGGTGGGGGGGGGGGTGCTTTTCTCTGGAGAGCAAAAAGCAAACCGTCAAGCATCGGTTCTGATACTGGTGGAGATCAGAAGGGACACTGGCTCCGGGTTGCTCTGCAGCTAATATTTTTTTCCCGTTTTTCTCGCACCAGATGGCACTGTTTAGTTCTCTTTCACAGTCTGGTTCTGGAAGTTTCTTGGAGAGGCTGGGTTTTCGCCCAGGCTCACCGGCGACAGCTCTGCCACCTCCATGAAGGCTGTAGCAGATGCCTCTCAGAGGCCACTGAGTGCAGAACCGAAGCCATTGCCATGGGGTCCTGTGCTTGGTGTGGTTTGGTTTTTATCCTGGCTGCCGTTTCGCCACCAGATTAGCCTAGGAACCAGTTGATAGAAAGCTACTTCCATCTCCCGGAGTCTACCCTGAACCTACTTGGCCTTTGGATGCCAGCCTTCTGGCTGTCCCAATTACGTGACACCTTGTGGGATTTGTTTATAGGTAAAAATGAAGCTACTAACTACTCTCAAAATATCTTTCTGAGCTTACCAGGCTTCATGGCAATCTTTTGCACATTATAGCCATTTAATTAAATTCATTTCAGAAAATGCAACTTAAAAAAATTGTTATCTGTTCCACTCCCCACCTGTCTGTCTGTCCTCAAGGTTGAATTAGAAAGCAGTTATTGATGTCAGGCATGTTCAAAGACATTCCTGACATGAGGCAGGGCCGCCCCTCAGCTGCTGAAAAAAGGAAAGCGTCTCTCTTTTTGAGCATGAGCTTTATCTAGTACAAATGACAGGATCATACATTGTAATGCTTATCTCAGCAAGGTTTTCTTCCTTCCTGTTTCATAGAATATGGAAACATGGAGCATAATTAGGGGACAAATTGCATCGAGGCGGCTTCTCCATTCACTCCCGTCTTGTATAAAGAACAGACAAATGCGCTGCAAAGCAGAGTGCTAAGTGGATGAAGACAAGTTGCTTGATGGAAGCGGCTGTCAGAAGAGATGCAGCGACCTGGGCATGAAGAATGTAAAGCCATCACCTGGTCACAGTCAATTGGATGAAGCCCTGGTGACAGGGTTGTTACGCACTGCACTGCTTACCGCAGAGCAACGGTTCAAAACTGCAAGCTGCTCTGTGGGAGAAAAATGAGACTTTCTTCTCCTGCACCGAGTTTAAACCTCAGAAACCCCAAAGAGTAGTCTCCACTGTCCTGTAGGGTCGTTATGAGTGGGAATCGGCTTGCTGGCAGTGATTGAGTTATGCTAAGTGAGGTGGAGGAGGGGGTAGTGGCTCGGTGGAAGAGTTCTCTCCGTCCATGCAGAAGGGCCAGGTTTACTACCTGGCCCAGTGCCCCTCAGCATCCAACCTTACCTATCTGTAAGGGGGGCGGCCATACTATGGCAGATTAGGGAGACTAAAAAGCCTGGTGACCCCTCTACTTTCCAGAACCACATCGTGAAAAACTCTATGCAGCTTTCTGTTCTGATTTCCAGCCAATCGTGGAGGAGTCAGTGCAGGGGATCGGGCTGTCTTGACCTCAACTAACAATCAGCAAGAAGCACTGATTTCCAGAAGGACAAACGCACCTGGTGTGGAAGAAGTACAGCCACAATGCACCTTGAAAGTGAGGATGTGAGACCTGGTCTCCCGTCCTTTAGACAGGTCATCGGAAGGGAGCAGTCCCTGGAGAAGGACATCGTGCTTGGTCCAGTAGAGGATCCGTGGGAAACGAAGAAGGCCCACAACACGATGGATTGGCGCCGTGGCTGCAACAAGGGGCTGAAACAATAGCCCTTGTGTGACTGGGGAAGGGCCAGGCAGTGTTCGGTTATGCTGTATGCCTGGGACTGCTCTGAGCCAGCACTGACTTGACGGTACCTAAGAATGGAACTCCTGGCCAAGCACTGATCTCAGCTCCTTTTTCCAGGGTGAGGGGGAGAGAAGAACCTCTCTGTGTGTAAAGAGAAGTCATGAATTGACCTACTGGAGCCAGTTTACCCAGTAGAGCTTCATGTGGGCCCTCCAAGCCCTTCAGCCTGCATTCGTACAGCCAAGCTCATCTTTCCTACCTGGTCCTCTGTATTCCTGGGGGTATGGGAGTCAGCAAGGGCTCTCTTCTCTACCAGCCAATTGTGGTTTTAATCATGGACTCTCTAGCCTGCGGTTTCATTTGCAAAATTGGAGGCCCCTTCGCACCCTGCCCCTTCCTGAACACCCATACTCGGGTGTTTCATGGCTTCCTCCTGATGCCTTACTGTTCTTCATGTTTCTCGGTGGCGTGGAGTGTTGGATGGAGGCAGAGGTCCCTCTTTGGAGTGAGGTCCCTCAGGAAATGGCATCCTGTGTTGGCCCTTAAAGGAGAGGGACTCCCACTTGATGTCCCCTCGCCCTGCCATTCAACAGAAGGAGCACCACCCCCCAGTAACCCCACCCTTCTGCTGCTGCTGAGGTGGTAGGATGGGGTGGTGGGTACCACCTCCAGGCTGAGCCGGGCTAGCGCTCTCTGTGGGAGCAAGCACCGCGGGAGAGGCCGACTCCATGAATCAGGCCCCGGATTTTATCAGAGTGTTTATGTAACCTCAGTTTATGTGCTATAATTTTCGCTGCATTGCCTAGAGTCATTCCCAAGGAAGATGTTTGCTCTTTTTCCCTGTAAATTTTCTAGCACCGGCTTCTGTTTTGACATCCCCCGTCCCCTGCCCTCTGCCTTCCTCTGAGGGGGTCCCTAACAGTTGATTGCTTTGTAGGGACTGCTTGGAGTCATCCAACACAGGTTGGATTCTGTTTATAGGCAATGGTATCCCCACTCTTAAGCGAAAAGAGAAGAAAACATAACGTCTTCCTCCAAACATGTGTCGGAGGCACACGTGGGTGTGTATGTTGAGGAAATGAAGCATCGGTGAGGATGACAGTCCTTGGTATCCATGGAGATCCATCGAGCCCTCAGCTGCCCATCACCGCATGTTGATAGTCAAAGTGACATAGTTGAAGGGAGCCCCACTGTGGAGGGACGGTCTGGACAAGATCAGGTTCAGCTGCAGTCCATGAGGATAAAAGCAAGGGGGACGAAAGGTGGTCTCTCGGAATTGAGACCACCCACCTATGCCCTCCCACCGCATGCTTTTAAATAAATAGTTATATATTTTTACTTAAGTCTATAGAAGGATGTATGATGGAAGTATGTGAATCTCAAAAATCAAATTCGCTGCCATCGAGTCAATCCCAAGTCATAGCAACCCTGTGGGGCAGCCGGTGGAGTCAGTTTGTTGATGGTGGAGTCCGTTGTTCTCATTGCTATTGCCAACTGCTACCAGTCACCTCTTGAGTCTGGTAACCCCTTGGTGCAACCAGACATGCTCCTGGTCCAACACATTCTCCACTGTCATTGGCATGCTGGAGTTTACTTCTGTGGCCACTGGATCAATCCATCTCCTGAGCGTCCCTCTGTTTCACCAAACATGATGGCCTCTGATCGTCCATAGCAGCGAGTCCCAGGTAGCAGTATTGTGTTGTGACCTCTCAGGCTCTCAGGTGCTAAGTTTTGGTGGTTGATCACCAGGCATGGGTGCTCTGTCTGGCTTAGTGTGGACACTGTGCTGAAACCTGCCCTCCTGGGTGACCGCGCTGTTGTGTGAAATACTCTGGGCAGAGCTTCCAGCGCCATAGCCGCAGGTGAGCACCACAGGACAACAAACGACGGATGGGCAGGGAAGGATTGTTGTAAAGTTTACCAGAGGTGGGTGGTGGTTCGGTGCTGTCGAGTCTACTCTGAGACTTAGTGACCCCGCGTGTCAAACAGAACGAACCGCAGCCCCTTCCTGCGTCGTCTTTACAACCATAACTAGATCTGAGATCGTGGTTCAGCTGCCATGTTGAGCTATCTCCAGGAGGGTCTCCCTGTTTACCCAACAGGATGTTAAACTGAAGCAGGCAGGGGAAGATGCTACGCTTTCTGATGAAGTGCTAGCACTGAAAATGAGTGAGAAAACAGCAGGAATGACATTAGACTTTTTGTCTTTCTTTCTTTTAAAATGTAGTCTCGGCATTTCTGGGGAAATGTTGGCTAGAACAGTATCTCCTGAAATATGCTTCTTTATCAGCCAAGGATTCTGCTCACCGTCTTAGCAGATCCCTTCTCACAGGTGGTATGGTGGAGAGACTCAGAGCACGGACGCCAGGCTGGCACCTCCGCTCTCCCACTTACTGTCCATGGGATCTCTGTGCCTCAGTCCCTCCGCCTGTAAAATGGGGACCCATCTTCGAAGGCGCTTGCATGTTAAATAAGACCAAGTGCTTAAAATGCACCTATTATGTAGTACTGGATGGAGCTCTGTTGGCACCATGGCTAGGAGGTGGGTTTCTAATCACAAGGTTGCCGGTTCAAACCCACCCATTGCTGCTTGGGCGAAAGCGGAAGCTGTCTACTCCCATAATGTGTCACCGCCTCAGAAGCCCCCAAACGCAGTTCTGCTATTGGTTTGGATCATGATGAACTGAGCAGTGGGTATAGGCTTGTGTCCAGTCTCCTGTTCAGGAATAATTGCATTCCCTCGTATGCTTTGCTGGCTCCACACGTCCCAAACTCCAACTCCTGTGTCTCAAGACCTCTGCCTTCTTTTTCCTTTATACCAAATACTGGGTGGTTCTGACATCCCCACTCTGAACCCTCACAGCCCTGCTTGTGGCCCACGCAGGAGCTCATCGCATCTGGTACATAGTGCTGTGCGTTAGAACTTGTGTCGCCCTGGATAGGGGTTTTGCTTTGTCTTTTTCTCCTCCACCACTGCTCTGTGAACTCCTCTAGGGCATGTCACCCCCAAAACGTAGGGGAGTGCTTGGTAAATCAAGGGTCCTCAGTGACCCTGTGTGATGGAATCCATTCATTGATCACATGGGTCGCAGATGTTCCATTAGTGATCTTCCATGTGTTCAAGCATCTATTACACCTTGGAAATGTAACGACTGGGGTATTCCCATCTGTTCACTGTAGGGGGGGCTCCAATGAAGCCAGAGGTCTCCTCATTTTTTTGTTTTGTTTTTCTTATTGCAAAATCAATAGACTCCCCTGGCAGAGAAGCAGATGACTAGAGGTAAACCACAAGACGAGAAGGTGAAATGCCTGCGGCCCCACTACCTAGAGCACAGTCTTGCTTTCAGCCTTTCCAGGCTGTTTAGAAAGCGTGCACACCATTCACAGAGAGAGGGTCGGCCAGGCCTCTGTGCGTGTTTCTTGGCGATTTGGTAACGTTCCCCCGTGTGGGTCCTTCAATGTCTGTGCTCTGTCATCTGTCACATGGCTAAACGTTGTTAGTTGCCTTTGAGTCTGTTCTAAGTCAGGACCTCCTCGCCTACAACACAACACAGCACAACAAAACGCTGCCAGCTCCTGTGTCCTCTTCCTGCTCATGGGTACTGTGGAAACCGCGGTCCCTGGTCGCGGCCATCGGACCAATGCAACTCGCTGAAGAATGCCCCAGCATGGGGACTGGCCCTCTATTTAACCAAGCACGATGCCTTTTCTCCTGTTGCGTGTGTGTATGCATGCACGTGTGTGTGTGATTGGTCTTCCTTGAAGATGTGCCCCGAGTCCTACGTGAGCAGCAGTCTTGCCATCCTTGCTTCCACAGAGAGTCCTGGGTGTGTTTCAGCCACAACTGACAAGTTCCTCCTTCTGGCCATGGTCTGTGCCATATTCCCTCTCCTTCACCAGCACCATATTCCTCCTCAGGCCTCATGCGTCCTTCCTCCCTCAATATCCTATCCGTCCCATCCTCCCATTCCCGCCCCTGGCTGCCTCAGAGCCATCAAAGTCTTGCCTTTCGGTCAACCCCACAGTGGGAAGGCAGCACGTCTAGCGCTCACATGCCTGTGAGGCGACCGGGAATCCCCAAAGATGGAGGCACAGACACCCCTGCCACCCGAGGGGTGATCCGCCGTCATCTACTGAACAGATTTTCCCTGCTGTTGACTGTCTAACTTGTTCTTCACTTTTCACGGAGACAGTGATACTGTCACGCGTGGTCTCGTCATGGTGCTGTAGTCTCATTTCAGACTGCTTGGTGTAAAGGAATGCATACTTTTATCCTTGAAAACACAAACAGACCCCCTCTTTTAGCAACATGATAAAACACTATGTTTGCCTCTCAGCAAAGGGCTGGTTAACATTCTTCCTGTCATAATTGTAGGTTTCAAATGGCCCCGAATGCTAAAAATAAACGAATTCCGCTTACTCCTTTAGAAATGACAAAGTTAAAGCAAACAACCTAACAAAAAAACCTACCAAATTGAAGCATTGTTAAAAACCCACATATTTTTTATTGAACTCAGAAGTGAGCATTGATGAGCCATTTTTAGGGTTCTGGAGCTTGAGGAATACCCCATATGTTAGTTCGGTGGTTCCCACACCTGTTTGACTTACAGCCCCTTTTCAGAATTACTCAGTGCTTCTCTGCTCCCCCCCCCCCAACCGCACCCTGGCAATTCAAAAACTTTTGTGCCCTCGCCCATAATCCAGCATAAAGTGGAGGTCTCTGTTTTCGCAGCCCCTCTGGGTCAGTCTAGTGTCTTCAACCCCCATCCCCACGGTGCCATCTCACCCACTTTGGGAAACACTAGATTTTAACTTCTGAGTTGGGGATTAGGACCACCTTGAGTTTAAGGTGCATTAAAAAAACCAAAAGCCTCTGCCATTGATATAATTCTGACTCATAGTGACTGAGTAGCGCTATCCCTGTGGGGTTCCCAGACTGTGATTCTTTATGGGAGAGAAAGCCTCCTCTTGGGCCTGTTAAATGGCTGGTGGTTTGAAGTACCTTGTCGTCAGCAGACCATCTAGTAACCCAGAGACCCAGGTCCCCTTCGGATGGGCAGTGCTGTGAAATTAAGCCCTCTTGTTTCAGATCTATGAAGAGCTGTCCTTGTCAAGTCCCTTGGGTGGGTGGGCATCTCCCTGCTCCCACCCAGTTTTTATTTGATGTGGATGAGACCCTGTCTCCTGGCCCCTGGGTGTTAAGTGCCAGTCCCAGGACGGGGAGTCTGAGCTAATTGCTAACATACTTCCAACTGCTACCTTCTCTGGACCACTCATGGGCCATGTCGCCTACACTGCACACAGCAAAAAACGACTAGAAGGGAGTTTTGAGCAAACAATTCCAGGCGACTTTCCCCGGCTCCCACCAAGTTCTTAAGTTGAGCAGAATTGGTAGGTTGCAGTTTCCCAGCTGAGGGGGAAGAACTGGCCAGGCCCTTGAGGGGGAATATCTGCCTGGGACCATCCACCGTCGCTAGAAAATGGGTTTAGGTATTTCAAAGGCTAACTTGCCCTGCCGTGTTCAGTCTCAAGGAGTCCCGGATGATAGAAGCGATTAAGTGCTGTATGACTAACCAAAAACTTGGCTCAATGCCATGGCAACTAACCACCACCACATCTAATCCAACTGGGTCACAGTGGAAACAAGGGGGGAGGGGACCCCATTGAACCACACCCACTGCTCTTGGTTCTGACACGCAGAGACCCTTTAAGACAGAAGAGAAACATGGGCCGTGAGCGTTACAAAAGCAGACTGCCATCTTTCTCCCTCGGAGGAGCTGATGGGTTTGAACTCCCGCCTCTTCTACTAGTGTCCCAGTGCGACATGACACCTTCCTTGGATATTAGTCTCCCAGGACCCAAAGGGACCCAACACTTGTGGTCTTTTAGAGTGCTCTTGTCTCCTGAGCGCCATCTGTAAGGAGTTTCTGGACAGACTTCCTGCTCCTTCTCAGTGTCAGCGAGAAACATGAGAAGACACCAAACCGCAGAAAGCAAATCTTGGATCGAATAAATACACTGTGTTTCTGGCAAACTTAAGAAAGACAAAAATCACTTGTGGAATCTAATGACTGTGGGCAATGGATATTTATTGCAACCAAAACTTAAGTGTTGTTGATTATGTTTATGGAGCCGTTTAATACTACTTTTCTTTAAAATGAGTATTTAATTTAAGGGGGGGAGAAGAATTTAGATTCGTTCCCAGAGTAGAAATGACTAAACCCCGTGGGAGTGGCTACAGCTTGGTGTTTGTGTGGCTAAGATTTCTATTTACCCACTAAGAATCATTGGGTGGGTGGAAAAACTTTCCCATATGGAACTGATGGAGTGAAACTGGCTGTTTTTGCCCTTGTTACTGCAACGCGTGATCACAACAGTCCGTTCAGAAAAGAAATGGATCCGGGTTGAATGATGAATATTGTGCCTAGACGAGCAGCCTGAGCGTCTCCTAGCACCTCTTCCGTTAAGTGCTCACTTGCTGGGTAGCCAGCGCTTTGCAATTTGCTGCAGGGGATATAGGCATCTGTGCTTTGTAGAGCAGGATAATTCAATCGGGGAACCAAAATCAATACGTAGTTCATAATATAAAACAAGAGAGATTGCACACAGCAATAAATAACACCAAACTACCTTTCTGATCCAGCCATGTCCACCAATTTTGAATCTTTTGGGAGTCTTATTAGAAGCCACATTCCATCTCCCTGTGGTTGGGGGCAGGGGGGGGAGGGTATTTGTTTACTTGTTTTGAAAAGGACATTTAGTTAGATATAGCCCCTGGCTCAGAGCTCGTACCAGACCCTCCTGTTAGCAGTGATCAAAAGAAGTTTCCATCTAAATGAGAAGCTTTTTCCTCTAGCCCCCCTTTCCTGCCCCCAGATTCCAAGCTGAAGAACAATGATCTAAAGCCAAGCACTGAACTTTCTTTGGAACTTGGAATTGACAGTGTGTTCTTCTTGTGCCCACAGTGGGCCTCCAATATGGCAACTGGTGTTTGGGGTGCTTTTGAATGACCAGAAATGACAAACCGAACATCAAACTTAGCAGAAAAGGAGTTAAGTGGATTTCTGTGAGATGAGAGTTGTGTTCCCAGTTTTCATTGGAAAAAGGCAGGTTGGTAGATGCTAAGTCGAATGAATCCACGTATGGCTTTAGGGATCGGCAGGCAAAATGGCAGGAAATTGTCATACCAGATGTGAAGATTCCCCACCGAGCAGGCCATGCCCAAGGAGTCCTTCCAGTTGCTTCAAGGCCGTCACCTAATCAAGGGGGCCACATTCTGTCCCAGCTGCTGCCTGCTCAGGGAGCTGGTTTCATTACGGTAGGCCTCCGTGTGAGGGATTATTGCCAAGTACGGAGAACACTGGCCAAGCCAAGTTGACATGGAACCTATCGCATAGGCCTCGATGTAGTTCAATTGCTGGAGGGTCTTTCCCTGTACACTCCCTCCGGAGTACAGATCATGCGAGGCTTGTGTGTGTTGTCATCTGTACGTCTCTGTCCCTCAACTGAATGTAAGTCTTCTCTCTCTCTGGTTGGGTGCTGCATCCTCCACGCCCTGGGCCACAGCCAGGAAGGCTAGAGGTGTTTTTAATCAATGTCGTTGATTGTATGTCGTTCGAAAAAGAGTGGCGATAAGCTAGATTTGGCAGGTGGGGGGAGTAGTTCAGGTAACTATTACTAGACTAGGTTGAGGGTACCTACATCCTGTACCCCGAGAAGTAAGGCAGACTCGCACATGGAAAGGAAGGACCTGTTGGCAGGAACATTTCCCAGGTGTGGTTGGTGAGTGTTGGAGGTGAGGCTCCTTCTGTACAATGTGGTCCCTTCACACCTGGAGATGCTACAGTCCCCAGCTGGAATTCCAGGCCAGATGGGGGGTCCCTCCCCATTAGAGGCATGTAGGTTGACATCTGTAGGGTGTTTTCTTAGGCGATGGGGTACAGTTACTAAAATCACTATAGATGAGGATTGGGGGCGTGAGCCTGCCCGTTCTTCCATTTGGAACCCTTGCGATTCTGATTGTTATTGTCGTTGGCATTTCTTTTGTGTGTCATTGCTCACATGTCATGTGTAGGAGCCCGGCTGCTGCAATGCCTCCCCCGTGGGAGAAAGGAAGAGCGTCGCTTTGGGAGAGTCGCCATCCAGGTATCCTACCAACATCTGTTATTCCTGAGGAAAGAAAAAGTTCAGGGCAAGTATCTTTGGGAGAAGTACATGGAAAGAGTACCCAGTGCCTGGCACATGCTAATTGCTCAGAGCAGTTCCTGTTTGCGTGATCACCGCCGTCCTGGTAGCATGTTTTCTCCCAGAGTCCAGCGAATTATCAGGACAGTAAGGGCTCTTCCAATAACGGAGTGACACGCGTATGTCACTAATGGACTAAGGAAGACTGAAGAAGCAGCGGTGCTTTGAAGGACGGCGCTGGCGAAGAATATCAGATGCTCCAGACACCGCCGGAAGAATGAACAAGCCTGTCTTGGCAGAAGGACAACCAGAAGGCGCCTTGGAAGCAACGTTGGCGAGACGCGTCTCATGCACTTTGGACATGTTTCCGGGAGAGACCAGTCCCTACAGCAGGACATCATGCCTGGTACGATACAGGGACATGGAACAAGGGGAAGGTATTCGATGAGCTGGATGAACACAGTGGCTGCAGCAATGGGCTGGTGAGAATTGCACAAGACCAGGCAGTGTTTTGTCCTGGGGATCAGAGTCGCTTTGAATCAGAACCAAGTTGCCCACACCTAAACACAATAGGCCTGTGTATGTGTGGATGGTGGCAGATGACAGGACGCTCGCTGACAGACAGTGAGTCACAGACATGGCGCCGAGGGAGCATGCGCTGTACTGGAATGGCCTGTGTTCTGTGCTTTCTACGTTTTGGAAGCATTCCCAGATGGAATGTTTTTGTTGCAAAGTAGCCTTTAATGAGACTAATGTTAACCACTTGGCATACAATCACACTGTTTGTTTGGTTTTGAACCTTGTGACTTGAGAGGGATCCCCTGAACCCCAGTGATACAGTCACGCTGGACTTCACTGACATCGTAGAGTGCAGGGGCCCATACTGTTTTGTCTGACAAAGTTGACCATCGTTGGTATTTCGGGAAAACCATCCACAACCACCCCGTCCCCTGAATAAAGTCGCATGGAGGCTTCCTCTTATGAACAGGAGAGTAACTTGATTTGAAAGTCAATTTCCTTGGAAAGCATTCCAAGCAAAGTCGGTCTTCACATGCCCCTCTCTAAGCTCACTGTGTGATGGGCACGAGGCAGCTGCAGTCCGTTTCTAAGCTGCTGATTGCAAAGGCGCTCCAGAAGCCCCCGCCAGCTCGTCGGAAGACAGTGACAACAGCCGAGGAAGAGACACATGGAGCCTGTCACTTTGAACGAAGCAGGCCTGTGCCTTCTGCTGCTGGCACTCTCGGGAAGCCAACCAGAATCCCAGGCTCTCTGTTCGTGACACTGTTTCTGCCTCTCCTCCTCTGAGACAGCGCTAGGTGGAGTCAGAACAGCAGTCTTGATATTGATAGATTTTACTGTCTCTGCATTTCAGATTTCCCGAGTTGACAGCGGAGTTGGGCTTTGAGTGATGGATCGGTGTGTACCCATAGGTTGGGGCAGGAACATTGCATTGTGACTTGAGCCGCATGGTGTTCACCATTTGATGGAAGTACGTGGGAGGCGTAGGGCCACTGCGCTGGGAATGCTACCGTTCTGGCCCCCTTAGTGCTGGGTGAAGGACAGCCTTCCATCTGGAGGCCCTCTGGAGCCTGGTGGATGGTTAGGGAAGGGTGTGAGGGCGTGCCCTTCCTTTCTTTCCATGGCCCTTTAGCTCTCCTGGGGTCTCGCTTGGTTCCAATCATTTACGTACAAGTAATAAAATGGCTATTACTAATCAATATGGTTTGGTTTTAACGATTCACCAGTTGACACCAATCTCCCTCTGATCCCTCCCGAGTCAGGGAGAGTGTGCTCCGCAAGGCAAGAGAAGCCTGGTGGTTTGTAGCAGCTTGTGTTCTGCTTCTCAAGGTCAGAAGGCCAAACTTCCACAGAATAGGAAAGCATCTTTGAGAGCGTGCAAGTCGCTCAGGGGATAGCAGTACTGTGCTAGGGACTAAGGAGACCAGTTACTCCTCGGCTAGTACCTGGCGGGTTAAACCCACCCAGCAGCCACAGGAGAGAAGGCCCGGCAATTGCTCCAGGAAGGATTGCCACACCAACCGAGCGTGCTGCCACCGAGTCAGTTCTAAATCCTAGCAGCTATTACGTAAGGTTTTCGAGGCTGTAAATCTTCACAGGAACAGCCAGCCTCATCTTTCTCCCACGGAGCAAATGGTGGGTTTGAGTGGCCAACCCTGTGGTCAGCAGCCCAATGGCTTAACCCACGATGTCGCCAGGACTCCTTCCAGTAAGTGCCACCAGCTAAACAACTCTTACAGGGCAGCTCTACTCTGTTACACGAATCCAAACGGACTCAGGGGCAGCTCGCGACAAGAACGGGGCTGAAATAGGAAAGAGTGGATTTGTGCCCTCTCCCTTTGCCTCACCTTTTTTCATCAAGGCAAACCACGTTCCAGTGCCCTTATCCAGAGTCCTGCTAACTGAAGGGAGAACACTGCGTGGTGATCAGGAAGGCCTTTGAATAAGTGAACTGGGCTTCTCAAAGCTGGGGGGTTCAGCACATGGCGGCCAAAGCCCAGTCACGCAAAAGTACATCCAACTCTGCCTCATCCGGCCACCTGTTAGCAAGGTGCGCTCGAGGTTCAAACTCAGAAATTCTGTGGCCGGGGGCCCAGCCATCTCTGTCCTGGAAAGGCTTGAGAACCACACAATAAGACAAAGTCAAGTGCAGAAGAAGGCAGACACCTGGTGCCTTGACCACGTGATGGTCAGCAGAGCCCATGTGATGGTTAGGGCAACGCAGGTGCTGTTGCAGATGGCCACCACTGAGTGGTGACCGACTCATGGCACCCGTAAGAACCATACTCCAATGTCTTATCAAACATTTCTTCACAGGGTGCGGTCTAAGGAGTAGCGGGGCAAAAACATGCACGAGTCTCTCAAACTCTGACTCTGATTGCTTTGAGAAGCTCTTTCATGCCAGGCAGGTGTGTAGCTTGTCTCCCAGAAGCCAGCAAAGAGGCTCCAGCAGGGATCCATCTTAGTCCTCCTTCATCCTCTGTGCGCTGCCTACCACGTTCCCAGCTTCCCTGTGTGCATGGTCTTTCCCCTGGGGAAAGGAGGGCCGGAGTATGTAGACTTCTGTTCTCCTGACGGATTCACGAGCCATGCCTTTCTTGGCTTCTCCTGTGGCTTCATATTGATGCCTCATTTTGCTCATCTGTCAAATGGGGACACTTGGATGAGTCTCTAAGTACTTTTCTAGTTTTCGTTGAACCTGTACTTAGGTAGAGACCCATGGTCAAGCCAGGTGATCTCTGCAGATTCCTTCCTGTACAGTATTGAGAGGAGTTTGAAATTGGAAAAATGTTCCTACCCTGAGATAATGGCTAGTGTGTAGAGACACAACTGCCTGGTGCCAGTAGGACTGTGGCATGAAGCTCTGTGTGACATCTGGTCGGATGCTCAAAACCATGCGAAAGCTGCTCAGGAAATGGCCGTTCCTGCACCTCCACTGCCTTTGTGAGTCTGGTGCTTTCCCCATGACTTGAAACAGGTTAATCTTTTCGCTTCTCTCTCTAGGGAAAGCAGGAGGTGTAGGTTTGTATTAAAATATTAAGTTAATTAAAGCTTCCTATTAAAATTTTAAGACAGAGGGAAAGAATCGGGCAGCATGGACCACAATAAATAAAGCAAATAGGTCATTATGCTTCCGAAAAAGTGTTAGCCCCTAACTGTTGGTAGTTTTCTTAATAATGGGAGGTTGAAAAGATATTACTGTAACATAAATAATAGAAGATACTTAAGATAATACCAGGCTAAGTACTGTGTAGACATGGAATACGTATTACCTTTAATTTCATGGTTTGGCAATGCACAGTTCAAAATGGATTCGTTTTTATTTTAAGGACTTGGCGGGAGGGCGGGAGCTTCGCGGGCAGAACTGAGGAGTGGTTACAGATTTGTTGTATTTGCTTCGTTAAATCTGCCCCAGCCTTTTCTCGTACATCGATACAACATCTTTTCTCTGGAAGTGTGTTTTTGATGTGGCCTATTTCGATTAAGAGGGGCCTTCAGAAAACCTGATGGGAAAACTCCATTATCCTTCAGTTGTATGTTTCCAAGGACTTGAGGAAGCCCTCTCATCTATATGCAGTCAGTTCATCATGTGCCACTGTCCGTCCTCTATTGTCCAGTTACTCCACCACTATTCGTGGGAACCCCGCCCCCCTGAGCAATGATCCGCCCTTCCCTTCTTTCTCACAACCCACCCACTGATGGGAGTGGATGAAAGCAGCTGTGAAGGACAGGGTAGAAGTGCCCCAGAGGGTCCATTCAGAGAGGCTGTGAATGTTGGTGGAAGCCAAGTGCCCCACCCCTGTCCTGTCAGCGCTGGTGGATTCAACCCAGCCGCTTCCAAAGCACAGCAACCTCATGGAGAACACAGCCAGGTCCTGTGCCCTCTCCACAACCACTGCTCTGTGGGAGTCCCTTGCTGTAGCCTCTGCCCGTCTATCCAGAGGATAGCTGGCCCTCGACTTTACCTAGCCAGGTGCCTTTCTCCATGGTCTGGTGCCTCCCGATACTGAGTCCAAAGTATGTGAGATGGAATCTGGTACCCTCACTTCGAAGGAGCGTGCCTGGGCTGTGCTTCTTCTGAGACAGATGTATGCCTTCATCATCTGAGCTGTAGACACGCTTTTTTTTACCAACATCTTAACTCAAAGACATCGTTCCTTGTGTGGGCTTCCTTTTGCAGTGCCCAGATTTCCGGGCAGAGCAAGTGATTGAAAAGGCCATGTCTTGGCTCAGGCTCCCCGCAATCCTCGAGCTGGGATCTTTATTTTATAATCACTTTCGCAGTATTTCCTAATGGAGTCGATATCACCCGCCGGGTAGAGTGGGGCAGGGGCCTCTAGAATGGCCCAGGGGGCTGGACAAACAGATGCTTACACGTTATTCTGAGGATAGGTCATACAACCACAGTCTTTCATTGCCAGGGGCATGGAGTGATTTATTTGTTTTGTTCTGTTTCTGAAAAGGGGTCATAGGCCAAATAAGTTTGGGAACTTAGGGAACTTTAGAGGGATCCTTTGTGGTAGATTTGCTCCATGCAGTAGTTAGTTTGATTTCTTGATGGCTGCTTGCACTGGGGCATTAACATGAATCAAATTTGATCTCTTTGCTTCTGTTGATTCTAGAGATTTCATAAACGTGGGGCCGTGCGATATTTGTTTTATTTCACACTTTTTTCATTTATCGGAATGTTTTCAAGGTCCCTCCGTGTTGTTTGCAGTACTCGTGCTTCGTGTCCCTTTGTGGATGAGTAGGGTCTCAGAACACACACATCTGTCAAGGCAGAAGGACAGCCACGAAGGTTCCATGGGCACGAGGATGGGGAGGGAACATTTCACAAACTGTGGACGCATTGTCAGCGGGGACCAGCCCCGGGTCAAGGATATCGCACTTGGTAGAGTCAGCAGATAGAGAAAGAGAGCCGGTAAAAAGGGATTCAGACTCACAACGAAAGGGATTGACGCTGTGACTGCAGCAATGGGCTCAAGTGTAGCGATGGTCCTGAGGACAATGCAGGACTGGAGAACTTTCCATGCGACTGTACGTAGAGTCACTGTGAGTCCGAGCTGATTGGACAACAGCCAATACCAGCAATACTGCTCTGTGGCATAGGTGATACGCCACCTTTCATTTCTTCATTCTCCTGTCGATGGGTAAGATGGGCGTGCCCATTTAGTGACAGTTGTGACTGATGCTGCACTAAACACTGATGTGTGAAGAGAGTTCCAAAAGCTGTCTGCAAGAAACCTGGTATCTTTCAGTTCCAGGTTGCTGTGACCTTTCTGAAACTTTGTCCAAGTTTCCATCTGTATTCTTGCTTTCAGTGTTTTGGGGTGCATGCTTAGGATTGGACTGGCTAGATTCCATGTCTGGATTTTTGAGAGCCCCAGTGGCTGCCCCATGCTTATGTCCCGCTAACCAACGGTGAGGTTTCCATATTCCTCGTGCCCTCTCCAGCTCTCACGCATTTTTCATTTTGGGGATCATAACACTACTCAAAAATATAGAGAGATCAACCATTGCCATTGAATCGATGCTGACTTGTGGTGACCCTATAACACAGGTTAAAACTGGCCCTGTGGGTTTCTGAGGCTCTCGCACTTTATGGGAGTTGAAAGCCTCATCGTTCTCCTAAGGAGCGAGTGGCTGGAGGTTTCGAACTGCTGACCTCGCAGATCTCCCAACGTGTAACCCCTATGCCACCAAGGCTCCTAGAGGAGGTGCCATGGCATCTCATGGGAGCTTTAATTTGCTTCTTCCCAGTGATTAATGATGTTCATCATCATTGCATACACTGGGGATTTGCTTGTGAGCAGATGCTGTTTTACTGCACTTTTGCTTTACTGCGCTGTGCAGTTGTGTTTCTCACCGCGGGGAGACTTGTGCTGTGTTGGGCAAGTCTGCGGTGCCATTTTCCTGACTCCATGTTTCTGTGCCCTGTTGTGGTTGGTTCTCACAGACTGTTTCACAATGCTGACCATGTGCTGTAGATTCCAGTGTGCTGTCCACATAACTGCTGTAAGCACTGGGAAGCAAAGGAATGCATGTGTCTTGCTTTAATTTGCATTTTTCAGGTCCATGGACCTGAACCCCAGCCTCTCTTGGGTGAAATGTCCATTGAAGTCCTTTGTCCATTTTTTTAATTGGGTGGTGGTTCTTGTAAGGTTTTATTTGAAATATTCTAATTGCCCTTTCCTTGGCCATCTTACCTTCCCCCTCCCTTCCATCCATCCATCTAAACACCCATCCTTCTATCTATGCATCCATCTAAACATCCATCCATCCATCTATCCATCCATCCATCTATCCATGCATCCATCCATCTATGCATCCATCCATCCAAACATCCATCTGTGCATCCATCCATTCATCCATCCATCTATGCATCCATCCATCCAAACATCCATCTATGCATCCATCCAAACATCCATCCATCCATCTGTCCATGCATCCATCCATCTATGCATCCATACATCCAAATATCCTTCCATGCATCCATGCGTCATCCATCCATCCAAACATCCATTCATCCATCCATCCATGCTTCCATCTATCTATGCATCTATCCAAATATCCATGTATCCATCCATGCATCCATCCAAACATCAATCCATGCATATCCATGCATCCATCTATCCATGCAACCATGCAAAGATGTATCCATCCATTCATCCATCCATGCATCTATCTAAACATGCATCCATCCATTCATCTGTGCATGCATGCATCTATCCTTGAGTCCATTCTTCCTTTAATCCTTCACGCAAAATCAGTTCCTTTTCTCTGCCCTCTGTACAAGTATGACACATAGTTACCCCAGTACACATGTGTTTACAGGTTCCAATTCCATCTTCTAAACTGGACTGCTCATTGCACCATGGTTTGTATCCCTGTCATGCCTTGCTAGCCTATAGCTCATCTGTCCATTAAACACGTTCCGATGCTGCTCTGGGAATCTGTCAAATAGTTGGATGTGGCAACAGTTCATAAAATACAGACTGGCCCTGCTGGATGGTGAAGGGGTGACATGAACCTAGCCTCTGACCCACCCTCTGGCATGGTTGGGTGGAAGGGCAGGGTAACAGAGGAACATCCCCAAGGAGAAGGACTGACGCCATGGCTGCAAACGTAGGGCCCGACATAAGAACCACTGGGAGCACGGTGCGGGACCCGGCAGAGACTCACGGGGTTGTGCACAGGGTCGCAATGAGTCAGACCTCACACACTGGCACCTGACAGTTCAGCCTTCTCTGTTGTTTGGAGATGAGCGTCAGGTGTTTAAATGTATCTCAAAACACCTGGGAGCCGAAATGACTTGAGGACTAAGAGGCTGAAGACAAAGACTGTTTCTTCCTCTCTGCCACTGTGGCTTTCTGGAGTGGAGTGTCCCCAGCGGGCTCGGTTTCCCTTAGGTCGTTTGCCAAGTGAAGATGTATTTTGTCTCTGAGGGTGGGCGACTGCTTGGTCTCCCCTTCTGGGGAGATCTGACATTTGCTCCGGTGTGGAGGCCCGTTGTCTGGTGTGTAACCTGCTGGGTGTGCACTCTGGTGGGCGTGTGAGGGTCTGCCCATCCATGGGCTTCTTGTCAGGGGGGTAGGGCAGACCCCTCCCAGCCACGTGCTCCCTGGGAGAAAGATAAGGCTATCTATCTGTTCCTATAAAGAGTTACAGCCCGATAACCCACAGAGGCGGTTCTCCTTTAGCCTAGAGCAGCCATTCTCAACCTGTGGGTTGTGAGCCCTTTGGGGCTCAAATGACCCTTTCACAGGGGTCACCGATTCCTAGCAGTAGCAAAATGACAGTGATGAAGTAGCAACGAAAGTAATTTTGTGGTTGGGGAGGGCGGGTCACCACAACATGAGGAACTGTGTGAAAGGGTCTCGGTGTTAGGAAGGTTGAGAACCACTCTCCTGGACGGGGTTTCTATGAGGCAAAATCGACTTGATTGTAGTGAGTGAGTGAGTGAGTGAGTGAGTGAGTGAGTGAGTGAGTGAGTGAGTGAGTATGTGTGTGAGGTAGAATAGTCACTTCCCCCAAAAGATGATGAAAATGGTCTCACAGGTTATGGGATGGATCCAGGCACTTGGTGACAATTTCCCTAGGAAGTTACCATCCTCCTGAATGGCACTGTGAGAAAGGTCAAAGCCCACTGGCACTGAATGCTCCCAGCCACTAGGGTCCTGTGCAGGGTTTTCTGAGGCTGTAAGTCTACATGAGAAGAGAAACCTTGATTTTTCTCCCTAGAATCCGGTGGGGAGTTTGAACCTCTGACCTTGAGGTTAGCAGTCCATTGTTTATCCAACAATGCCACCATTTACAGCTCCACCACCACATGGGCTTGAGTTAGTGGTAAACTGAGTATCTTCATTCTGTGTCCCCAACTCTTCAGAGAGAAGGCATTCGCTTGGCACCTTAGAAAGCGCTCTCGTGGCAGAATGGGCTAGGGGGAAGGGGGCAGGCTGCCAAGTTCAATGTCTGCAGTTCAAACCCACCATTTGCTCTGTGGGAGAAAGACGAGGCTCTCTGTTTCCTTCAAGACTTGGGAACCCAGGGTGGGCAGTTCTGCTCTGTCCTTTAGGGTGCACGCGCGCCCGTCCTCCTCCTGGTCCCCTGCGGCCACCGCTGCCCGACCAGAGCGCTGACACTACTGCCTTTGCGCGGCCCAGGCAAGCCAGGCTCTGGGCCTCATTTCTGGCCTGCTGCGCTCCGCGCCAAGGCTAGCGAAGCTCAGCACCAGAGCACCCTAGAAAGTTCAACCAAAAGAATGCTCATGTTCGACCCCGTCCCTGTGAAGCAGGAGGCCATGGACCCCATCTCTGTGTCCTACCCGTCGAATTACATGGAGCCCGTGAAGGCCAACAAGTACGGAGTCATCTACTCCGTGCCTCTGCCCGATAAGTTCTTCCAGAACTCCGAAGGCCTGTCCCATGCGCAGCTGGAGCCTGTGGACCTCACCGTGAACAAGCGGGGCTCGCCGCCCGTGCCCGGGAACTCCCCTTCCTCCCTGAAATTCCAGCCGCCACACCACCGCGCCTCGCCCAGCCTGAGCGTGCCTTCTTGGAGCCCCCCCCCCCGCCCCCCCCGATGAAGAAGTACTCGCCCCCACCGGTCAGCGTGTTCTCCCCCCCCCCCCCCCCCCCCCGCATGGCCGCCGTGCTCACCCGGCACGGCATCCGCAGCCCGGGGATCCTGCCCGTCATCCAGCCCGTGGTGGTGCAGCCTGTCCCCTTCGTGTACACAAGACACCTGCAGCAGCCACTCATGGTCTTGTCCGAGGAGATGGACAATTCAAACAGCAGCATGCAAGTACCTGTCATCGAATCCTACGAGAAGCCTTTATTACAGAAAAAAATTAAAATAGAGCCGGGGATCGAGCCACAGAGGACAGACTATTATCCTGAAGAAATGTCACCCCCTTTAATGAACTCAGTGTCCCCCCCCGCAGGCGTTGTTGCAAGAGAACCACCCCTCCGTCATTGTTCAGCCGGGGAAGAGACCGTTGCCTGTAGAGTCTCCAGACACGCCGCGGAAGCGGAGGATACACAGATGCGACTACCACGGGTGCAACAAGGTGTACACGAAGAGCTCCCACTTGAAAGCACACAGGAGGACACACACCGGCGAAAAGCCCTGCAAATGTACCTGGGAAGGCTGCACGTGGAAGTTTGCTCGGTCCGACGAACTCACCAGACATTTCCGGAAACACACTGGAATCAAACCCTTCCAGTGCCCGGACTGTGACCGCAGCTTCTCCCACTCCGACCACCTGGCCCTCCATAGGAAAGGCCACATGCTGGTGTGAACGCCACCGCCACCGTCCCCCGCCCTCCTGGCTCTCTCTCTGCCCTCCTGCCCATCAGCTAACTCATTTTTTACACGTACATTTTAATTTGGATTCAGCTGGTCTGAATCTGGGAATTTATATCATTGAAACTTCCGTATGGTCATTAGTAGATCTTCTCTAATCCTCCTCCTCCTTACCTCGGGTCAGACTAAAGAATGTGAACACTTTCGTTTTGTTTTGTTTTTTTCTCTTTCCCGAGGGGATGCAAAGCAAGCCCTTCTTACACATCCGTTTAATGTACTCGGACAAGGGACGTGTAACTAACATAACCGGTTGTTGGTCTCTCCATGTATTCCTCAAAAGAATGTCAAAGTAAATGTATTAGAAATACAAACTAAATAAATAAACCCCTTCCGGAAAGGTGTTTGGTCCCTCCCTCCACCTTCATGTGACCTTCAATCAGCTGGTACCACCCTCCCCCATAGGCAGGTTGGTGTCTCTCCATCTCCCTCTTTATCACGATAAAGGAACTCAGTGGGCAAGCTGGTGTGTGACGTTGGACAGTGACGGTCTGATTGATACCCATTCTACTCAAAGCAGGGGAATCAAATGGCGCTCTGAGCTGAGGACGGTGTCCGTGTGTTCCTTCTCTTGAGCTGTATTTGACTCAGAAGGAATTAAACCCGATAAGCTCCCTTCAGCATTAGCTGGGATTCTTGCTGACAGTTCTTTGCATGTTGCAGGCCTGGTTGGCACTACAGACTCAACGAAGTAAGTTTAGGTAAGTCTGCTGTCATTTTGAAGAAGTTTCGGAGATCATCGTGGTTCAACTTGTCTTGCAATGTCTTGTACGGTGTAACCCGCTAAACCCATGCAGATAAGGCAAGTGGAAATCTCATGAGAACTTCCTTTGAGTTAGTTTCTCGAGAATAATCAATCAAAAGTTTTAAAAAGTCTCACTACAAGTTACTTTTTCTTTCTTTTCTGTAAAAGGCCATTTAATAAGCAGTTTCTATTTTAATGTAGAGATGAGCAAGCCTTCTTCCTACTCAGTGAGGGGGTCTGTGTTAAGCCGAGTTGTCTAGAGAAACCAGGAATGCTCATCTATGTAGAAGTAAGAACTATATCAAGAAGTAATTTTCTTATCGAGAAGGTATGCCAGTTCAGTCCAGATCAAGTCTGTGGGTCTGAGGCTAGTCGGAGCCTTTTGTAGACTCACAGCTGTAGGCTGAACTGGGACACAGGCAGGTGGGTACAATACTACATGGATCCAGGGTCAGATGGATCCGAGAAAATATGACAGAGCCTCAACAGAGCCTTAGGAGGCATTACCAGGCTACCACCCAAAGACAAGTACCATCAAGTGAAGCAAAATCTAACCATTGTCATGTCTAGCTCGCTTTTACCCAGAGGATACAAGCATTTTGGTGAAGCCAAGTTTGATGGGTGTGTTCATCCAGGTAGACTAGAGAAACAAATCCAGAGATACTCATATGTGTGTAAGAAAGAACTTTATATTGAAGTGTAAAAAATTGTATATTAAGAAAACATCCCAGCCTGGTCCAGATCAAGTCCAAAAGTCCAGTATTAGCCCATATTTCTGATACCAGTCTATAAACACCTCTTTGGACTCACACCACGCATGGAATGACAACAAGTTCAGGGAGATCACAGGCCAAGTGGGTGGAAAGTCTTGTGGATCCATTGGCAGTGGAAGCATCTCAGCACTGGCGTGGGTCTTCACATGGCTCCTCCAGCTCCAGGGCTCTGGTTCTATGAGGGTGCCTCCTTGTGGCTTCTCAACAGGAATCTCACAGAGAGTGTGTGTCTGGCCCCCAGTGAGCTATATTTATCTCCCTTGTACCTCCAAATGAGGTCATCAAGCTATGACCTGATTGACAAGCTAGACTCCACCCCTTCGCAAGTTGACAGATTATGTAACTGCCACAGTGGGTGAACATAAGTAGCGGCTGGCTAGCCCATCTCCTAATCACCTCTGTGACTTATTTCTAACATGTCGTTTGAACATAGGATTTTCTAGATCTGTCTCCCAGGAAGTATCTTTAAGACTCAAGTTCCTTGTTTTTCAAGGTTCTATCATTGAGAATAGCCAACTGCAGACTCACTGCCCTCAAGTCAATGCTGACTTAGAGTGACCTACTATGGGTTTCTGAGATTGTAACTATGTACGGGCATAGACAGCCCAGGTGTTCTCCCAAGGAGCTGCTAGTGGTTTTGAACTGCCGACCATGCCGATCTCAGTCCAATGCATAACCATACCACCACCAGGGCTCCTTTTGTTGAGAATGTATACTCCAAGTCAACAATCCCTAAATGACAGTTCAGTGACATAGATCACACATCTATGTTGTCCAGCTCTCAAAAATCCACTGCCTCTAAATAATCATTCAAGTCCTGTTGTCACATAGATAGATAGATCTTAAAAGAATAATCCTTTGCAAAACATAAGTAGTTAAGCTAAACTATTATTTTGTTGTTAGATTTTTCTAAAAGAATTTAGGGATACTATTGGTTTAAGGTTTAAAGGTGAGCTCAGAAATGTAAAGATGATGCTCAGATACCATGCCTGAATAACCTGATTAAAGATCCTTTAGAACAGTGGTTCTCAACCCCTTTGGGGGCCGAACGATCCTTTGACAGGGGTCTCCTAAGACCGTGATTTCCAATGGTGTTAGGAACCGAAACAGCGCTCCTCTGTCTCCAGGCAGGTCCGCCCACATGCAGATAAGCCCACATGCAGACTCACCACAACATGAGGAACTGTATTAAAGGGTCGTGGCCTTAGGAGGGTTGAGAACCACTGCTTTAGATTTCTGACCAAAAGGGGAGAAAATGCACAACAGAATTTCAAATTTTCATAGAATCAGACTTTCTGGAGCCAGAGAGGCTGGATGGTGAACCCTCAAACTATTCCTTTGGGATCATTTTCAAATCTTAAACTCAAACAAACAAAATGTCTCATTTTTTATTAAACTGTATGGGAATTGCTTTTCAAATCTATGGCCCCGAGCCACCCCACAAGAGGTGTTTCCTGATTCATTTAGAACCCTCAAATGGCGTAGTATCTCCATCATTGCAAGTCAACCAGCAGGCTGGTCAGCTTGCGTGATGATGTCAGGTCTGATGCTTGTCTTTCCCCTGTAAGCATTTAAGGACAATCCCATCTCATTTCTTCAAAGCAATCAAAACTTATAGGAGGTTGGGGTGGGGTTTATAAAAAAGAGATGAAAAGCGTTGTGTGGTTGATATTTCAGTTTTACATCTGCAAGGATGAACTTAGAAGGGTCTTCTGATTGTTGCCTTGTCACCAAAAGATTTGTAATGCCTCAGAAGGCCGGTGGCGCATTGAGCTTCGCTCTATTAAATTAGCTCCATTTACCACCAGCCAGTAAAGTCTGGGTTGGAATGAGGATAGGAAGTCAGTATCTAAGAATGAAATAGATGTCACAATTAAAGAGGTAACTAGTAAAAGTCACAGGAACACCACCCCTCCCACCCTAACTCCTGAAATGAAGGAGAATTTGTAGAAATAAGAAAAACTGTTGTGCGCATGGAATCTAGGGCGGAGGGTAGAGGGAGGGTAGAGGGAGAGTGGGTTGGAAAAGAGGACCCAATTACAAGGATCTACATGTGACCTCCTCCCTGGGGGATGGACAACAGAAAAGTGGGTGAAGGGAGATGTTGGACAGGGCAAGATATGACAAAATAATAATTTATAAATTATCAAGGGTTCATGAGGGAGGGGGAGGGGGAGGGAGGGGAAAAAGTAAGGAGCTGATGCCAGGCGCTTAGGTGGAGAGCAAATGTTTTGAGAATGATGAGGACAATGTACAAATGTGCTTTACACAATTGATGTATGTATGGATGTGATAAGCATTGTATGAGCCCCTAATAAAACAATTAAAAAATAAATTTAAAAAGAAAAAGTGATAATGTGGAAATCAGTCAAAATACAAATAGAGAATATTTATGAGAAAGAAAAAGAAATAAAATTTTAAATATGTTTTAAAAAAAGAATATTCATTGTGAGGAAGAACCCAGTGAGACTTCCAAACACTGCCAGGATGCCTTCTTAGAAACGTAGTCCAGGGTCTTGAAAGCATTCCATCTTTGGAACCAACCTGTCCTCATCCCCAGTGTCCTCCCCAGGTAGACATTCGATGCGAAAACAAAACATCCAATCACATGGGTGCCCTGTGTTGTGTAAGTGCAGGGTGGATTTTCATTGTGTTCATATTTCAGAATACCTATGGAGGCTCAACAATACCTTCAAAGGAGCCCTGATAGCATGTGGGCTATGTATTGGACTGATGGCCACACGGCTGATGGTTCAAACCCACTAGCCACTCTGAAGGAGAAGAAGAAGAAAAAAAGAGTCTTTCCATTCTTGTAAAGATCTACAGCCTCAGAAATCCACAGTGGCTGTTCTACCCTGTCTCACAGAGTCGCTGTGAGTCAGAATTGACTAGATGGAGGTGAATTTAAGATGAGTTTCAAAGAACAGTGAATGCATGTGGAATTATTTACAATATTGCATATGAGGGGGCTTCAAAATGTTATTATCCTCTAATCCCATTTTTGGGGTCACACACTTTTTGGAAGCCCTCTGATCTGGGTGGGCTTATGTGACTTGGAGCGGGGTAGGGGGTGGGGTGGGGAGTGAGGGCGAGGAGGAATCACATGCACCTGGGCAGCTGTCGTGATTTTCTTGCTTGGCCCCACGCAAGTCGATGTTTCTTTCTTCCCCCTCCAAAGAGCGTGTTCCTTTTGATCATCGTAAATGGCTGTTCTATGAAACGCAGGGACTTGTGGGGACACTGCCTCCTGTCTGCAGAGCGCTGCTGAGCAGATTCCTTTCAGAGTCCTTGTGGCTTACCAGAAGATGGGCACTTCTGTCAGCTCCCTGACAGGGTCGCACACATCTCTGCTCTGGCTGACGTGCCCTCATACCAAAGCACAGGCTCTTCACTCACCACCGAGTGGATCACGCGCGTCAGGGAGAAATCCCAGGATCATGGGCTTTGCCTGGGGCGCCTGCCCTTCTTGCAAAGTCTCCAGCAGCTGAGACCCTTCCTTAAGTAGTGGTTAATCCCAAGGATTGATGCGGACTCACCATAGACCCGAGGTGTCTTTTCACCGCTAAGAAGACAGATTTTCCCTTGCATCTTAATGCTTCCGTGTCATGGTTCTGTGCAGCGTGGGGAGCGGGGCTAGATTAATTCACTTTGCCCTTTTAAGTATGTGGTCAACAGGTCCCCAGGCCCTCCCAGGACCAGGAGAGTGGGGGTTGGCAAGAATTGTAATCTTTATGGAGCTAGGGGAGTCTGGAGTTAGCCAAGGGAAAGGGCCCCAGGGAGTCCTTGGCAAGCCTAGGCTTGCTCAGACGCCACGGGTGTGAGCAGAGCCTTCTCCAGGCCTGGCCATCTTTGGTCCTGTGAGCCAGGGAACCAGAGGCCTCTCCCTGTAGGGTTGCTGGCTGTCAGAATGATCGAGTCTCGCTGTGCGCCAAGGTTCTGGACACTCTCACCCACCCAGTTATTGATCACTTGATCTGTGAGGATCACAGCTTCTCTATTAATTTCTCTCTGTGTCATGTGGGACCAATGAGGTCAGAGTCTCCCTTGGCAATTAATCCTAATTGCCCCTGCTTACATGATGGCCACCTACGCTCTGCCCCGTGGAGCTGCCCTGCCTTAGGCCTCTTCATTCTGCGCTGGTTCCCCCTAAGCTCCAGAGGGAGCAGTGCTGACTGTGGATCACCTGCCTTCTCTGGTGAACGTCTGTGCTTTTCGGGGGGCATGGGGGCAGTAATACTGAATCAAAGTGACAACCTTCTTTTGGTTAATTCTTGGAGAGTCTTTTATCAAGACTCATGTGTGCTTCTTTATTCATTCATTTGGTTGTGGAGATATATATATATATATATATATATATATATATATATATATATATATATATATATATATATATATATATATATATATATATAATATTACTGTTATTTTTAAGCAGGCCAGATAAGCCTTATTATCATCCGTCTCAAACTTACTGCCATCAAGTCCACTCTGACTCATAGCCACCCTATAGGAAGGGCAGATGGCCTTTCCTACACTGCAGCTTTTGTTTTAGGTTTTTTAAAATCATTTTACTGGGGACTCGTACAGCTATTATCTCTATCATCCGTTGTGTCAACCACATTTGTGCATTTGTTGCCATCATCCTTTTCAAAACATTTTCTTTCTGCTTGAGCCCTTGGTATCAGCTCCTCATTTTCCCCCTCCCTCCCTGGCCCTCCCCCACTCACGAACCCTTGATAATTTTTTTTTCTTGTCTCACCATTAGACCATCAGTTTTTATGGGAGCAGAAAGCCTCATCTTTCTCCCTCAGAGCTGCTGGTGGTTTTGAACTGCTGCCTTGATGGTTTATAGCCCACTGTGTAACCAGTCGAGTATCCCACCAGGGTTGATGTGGCTTGTCACTTCCCTAGAGTCACCGTCTCAGACAACCACAGAAGCAGCGCTGCCTTTTCCTATAGAGTGGTCGTGAGTCAGAATCAACCCGATAGCAGTGAGTTTGGTTTTCGGTGTCCTGGAGCGTGTGAATGTCGGGACATGAAATATTAAGACTGCTGGCTCAAAGGCTTAACTTTTCCAAGCATCATTGGGGACCTTTCTCCCACCATTGGAAACCATTTGGTGCGGCTTATGGAATGTAGATCATTTTCCTAATTACTATAGTCAGTGGAAAAATGCAGAATAAAGATTAATTTAAATGCAATTAGAAATTAAATGAGGGGAGGTCGACAGGACAGAGGACATAAATCATAAACCCCTCCCTCCATTCTTATTCTTTGGCCCCTCACAGGGGAAATACCAAGCTGCCTCTGTCTGCAGGGGTGCCCAGTCCTGGAAGCTTTGGTTGCCGACAGCTGTCTTAGCGCCTCAGTAAGGTGTCTCGTCCTCTGCTGCTGGTGCCTCCCATGGTCGTGTGAGCATGATGGGGACAGGATGCGATTGGGGACCACTGCTGGGACACTGGATGAGAGCTTAGGGATACGGACTTACTTATACCCGAACAGATACAGAGGCAGACAGGAGCATGGTGAGATCGTTCTGGGTTCTGTTCTCTAGCCCTGAGTGCTACCAATTGCCATCGAGCCAAACTGGACTTGTGGTGACCCTCATGTGGGTCAGAGGAAGTGGTGCAGTCTGAGGGTTTTCATTGGCTCACTTAACAAAAAAAAAACAAAAGGTTGCTAGACTCTTCATCTAGGCCCCTTTGGGTAAATGCAAACTTCCAGGTTTTTGGTTAACTTAGAGGTATAGTGGGTTATGCATTGGGCTATTAACAGCCAGGTCAGCAGTTCAAAACCACTAGCTGCTCCAAGGGAGAAAGATGAGGCTTTCTGCTCCCATACAGAGTTACTCTCAGAAACCCACAGGGGCAGATCTGCCCTGTCCTCTCGGGTTTCTGTATGTCTGCGTGGACTTGATGGGAAGGAGTGGTTTGAGTTTGAGTTTGCATTTCAAAAGGCCAACCCTTCTACCATGAGATTGATTCCAACTCAGAGCAGGGGCGGAACAGAGGTTACCTAATTGTCTCTGAGCAATGTCCTGGTTTGGGTTAAAGGGCTAGCTTTCTGTGACCTGCTTGGAAACCAGTGCCCAAGGACCTTAGCTCTAATGAGAATCCTGGCTAGAAGCAATCTTGGGATCTTCATCCAAACGAATGTTATTGCTCCATGATTCTCCTGGTCCCCGGGCGTTGCTTCTATCTAGACGCAGAGAAAGAGGGGTGGACAGAGGGAGGAGCCTGCTGTGTCGCCCAGTCGACCAGGAGCAAGGAGATGCTCATATGTGACCCCACGAGCCACCATGCCCTCATGTCTCCTGCCTCAAGGCTACGCTGGTGGGCTTGTCCTCCCTGGGGAGTAGCCACAGTAGTGGTCACACAAGGCACTTACCCATTTGCTACCATGTGAACCTCTCCCTCCTTCCTGAGAGATGCCGCCGAGAAAGGAGAGGGTGAAAAATGGGTCCTCGTGTCAGCAGGCGACTTAGTGGTGGGTGGTTTGGTTGTCAGTGAGGTTCTTCTTCCATCGGCTTGTTGCTACAGGGTCTGATGCTGGCAGATTACAACTCTGTAGCTAGTCATTTTCGATTTATTTGAGCCTATTTCTCCAGCCTACTGAGCTTTCCCCGGCCAGCATCAATCCAGACACATTGCAATTCCTCAGCATCTCTATCCCCCATCAGATAGTTCGATCTAGGAGAAATTTAGCTAGAGGCGTTTAGACAAAAAAAAAAAAAAGGAAAGAAAGAAATATTGTGGCTGGGGAAGCATTTAAGTTAGAGAAGGCAGCCCGGGCTGTTTTATTACTTAGGCCCATGTCACCTGTGATGACCCAGGAGAGTGGGGAATATCGATCGCTTGTCACTCAAGGCATTCAGTAGATTGCATTGACCAAGCTTGGCAGATCTCTAATAGCAGGGTTACCGGCCTTGGACGCCACGGGGGGACGACTCAGCAAGCCCTATTACTCGGCGGCCTTTGACTCACAGAATTGGGGGAAAGCCCTAACAAAAGCCTGAACACGATTTTACGGTTACAAATGGTTTTCCCCGACCCGCTTTCTCTTCTCCCTCCAATCTCATGTTGCTTCTCATCCTATCTAGCTGGCCCTCCCCTCTGCCGCCCCTCACCCTCACCCCCACCCCCTCGCCTGCTCTCAGCCGCAGCAGCACTCTTCTTTCTCCAGGATAAAGCTCCAGTGTGCACATTCTACAACGCTTAGCAGGCCAGCACGGGGCCTTTGAATGGCTGCTTTTCTCAGGGCAGCCAGCGCCCGAACAGCTGGAATGGCCTGCATGTGTGCATGAACTTGGAGTTCAGACCGTTCCCAGCTCTGAGCCTCCAGTGGAAGTGCCACAGGGTGGTGGTGGGGTTGAGAGCAGGCTTGCTCCACTCCGGGATTGCCAGGTTTCAGCATGGCGCAGGCCACAGTTCCAGAAGAAACGAAGGCCGTGGCACCGGACAGGGTAATGAATGGCCTCCACTCAGATGGGAAATGATTTTAATGACCACCAGAGAGGATCCTCTATTTCCACACACACAGCCTGAGCTCTCCAAGGATTCAAATGATGGCCATTAAAGACATATATAATTTTTTTTAATGTTCCCATCACAGGTTGACCTCCGATGGGACGTCGTTTTATAATGAGCATTTCTGTGTGGCTGCTGTGTGCTTTATGAAGCATACTGTGGGTTTTTCGACCTGGCGGTCTCCCCAAAGATTGCGTTTTCTCCCCCCACCCCCACCCCATCTCCTTTATCTGTGTGAGGCAGGGATGCACAAACATCATTGCCGCCATCTCAAAGAACAAGCTGATAGATGACTGTTCCCTCCTCGCAGGGGATTTCAGGGAGATGCTTTCAATTCTCTTGTTTGCCTTCAAGCTTCCCAGCTCCTCTGGTAAATCTGACATAAGCACTCAGATCTAGTCTCTAGATGACGTTATCTGTCCCCCGCCCCCAATCCCCACCCCATCCCCTGAAACATTGTGCTTCTGACTACATAGTCAGCCTTTGGAATCCCCCATCTGCTTCTAGGAAAAAAGATGAGGCTCTGCTCCCATGAAGATTCGCAGCTTGGGAAGCCTTATGGGGCAATCCGACTCTGTCCTGGGTTTGTTCTTTACAAACCCCCCCCCCCCGCCCGCCCATGTGTCTTACACCATATTGCCCTGGCCATCTGTCCATGTCCTCTTCCCTTCCACTACTGTGGGCAGCCGGTCAGTTCTCCAGTTCTCACGTCACGTAGGATCCTGGGTGGAAACCGGTGTCTGATTTTTGCTGAGGTTCTTTTCCTCTGAAAAGGAAGGATCCGGCATCTACGAAGGACTGCGTGGTCTTGTTCTATCTGGGCTCTCAAGCCCCAGCCAGCACTGACTACTGGTGAGTTCACTGTTGTTGTCGTTAGGTGCCACCCATCGGGTCCAACCCAGATAGACCCTCTCTGTGCACACAGGACACAAAACCCTGCCCTCCTAACTGTGGCCCTGTCTGAGCCCGGTTTGTAGCCAGTGCCGATCCATCTTGTTTTATGGGCCTTCCTCTTCTTCGCTGACCTTCCACTTGACCGGGGGCTATTCCCTCCTGATCGCACATCCAAAGTCCGTGAGGCAAAGTCTCACCATCTTCGCTTCTAAGGTTGTGTTTCTTCCCAGTCATATTTGTCTGCTCTGAGGATGGTGCAAGGCGTTTTCCATCATCTTCTCCAGCACCCTAAGATCATCCTACCAGAGCTTCCAGTCTAGTGGTATTACGGGTGCATTAGATGTTATGGAGAAGGCTACCTTAGTTCTCTTGCCTTTGTGGATTCTGGCTTTTTTAACTCATCCGCTCGAAGTTACCTTAACTTGTCAAAACAACTAAGTCTCTGTGGTCTATGTGCTGTAACTTAATGAGAAGAAAACACAGGAATTAACTTGTAGACAGTGGCTTCCCTCCCGTCCTACCACCTCACACAACTAAGAGCCCCAAGAGGGCAGCATGAGAACATCCCAGTGGAGCCATATGTGGGGACTAGATGGCATTCTCAGAGACAGAAACGGGGAATTGTAGCAAGAGGCCACGGGCCCGTTAATATTCTGTAGGACTTTGAGCCACTCTGAATTAAAATACTTATCTGTGAAAGGTTTTATAATTCATATGACCTGAAATAATTTACACCTAATTAGATTTTGTCAACTGAATAATTCCGTCTCATGTTGCTTCCGCAGAATAATTTAAGCAAAGTGCGCTTTCTCCTCAAAATCGCTGTAAATGTCAAATTAATTTTGTTGACACGATCAACACGTCGGAGAGCCACTTGGCAGAGCTGTTTGTCAACAGAATATATTCTGGATCTCCCTGGCCTGCTGCAGAGAGTGATGGTGGCGTACCCAGCTGTGCTGCCTGCCTCGAAAGGAGCCCCTGGCAGGGTGGGCCCCCAAAAGAAACAGATAAAATAACAACCCCGAACCGCATTTCTGCCCACAAGTTTGGAAACCCTTTGCTATTGGAGAAAACTCCCCACACCCTCTCATGATGCCCACTGTGTTGTTTCCGTTGGGAGTGTGTTTGGTCTAGGTGGCGTCCATGCAACCTCTTGGCGCTGCATTGTAGGTGTGTGCTCCACTCCTCATCGCAGTTCATGATGCTGGCACTCCGTGGTCTACAGGGTGAGCTTACCCCGGTACTTTCTAATCCTCCCTCATCAGGACCCGCGTAGGATATGGTAGGGTGCATATAGCACATGCTGGTAAATAGACAAGATCTCTTGTTGCTGGGGGGCAGCTCACTGAAAGGCCTTGATTCATTCTAAATCAAAGCAGACCAATCTCTTGGAATGTGTACCATTCTGGACATGCTGTAGCTTAAGCAGCCCCCAAGTCAGAGCTTAGCCTTCCGGGGACTGTGGTGGTATTGGGTGTGATGGGGAAGATTCCAATTCCCAGTGACCCCGTGTACAACCCAGTGAAACCCCAACTGGTCCTCCGCCAGCCTCATGGTCATCTGTGCCTTTTAGTCCATTGTTGCCGGACACCTTGTCCATCCATGTCACGGAGGCTCTTCCTCATTATGCATACACAGCAAAAGTTCCACAGATCCTGCCGTTCTACACATGGGAACCATGACATGGATTGTGTCCTTCCATGTCCATCAATTTGCTTTTGTCCGTGTTTTTTTTCTGTGTGCCACTTGGTTGAGATCTGAGTGGCTGTGTGGATCGAGTGTGCGGACAATCTGATATCCTTTCTGCATCTGTCTCCCTGACTCATGAGTGACAAGAGCAAGGTGTCGCCCAAAGTCTGGGATTGGAACAATGGTTCAACTCCAGCAGACAGAACCCCCTGGCAGGTGTGAGATGCTGTTTCTAGAGCTGAGAACACGTCTTGACAGTACAGGCACAGAGAGCGAAAACACAGTTGAAGAGCAGCCGATGTGAACAAGGCCGGGGCAGTCTTCAAATCCACCTGTGCAGAGAGAGGGCGGCAGTTGAAGGGACTCAGAATCACGTCCTATTAGGGATGGTTGAGAGAGCGGGAGATGTTTAGCCTGGAGGGATCTATGATCACTGTCTTCAATTATTTAAAAGGCTGTCATGGGGAAGAGGGATGGAACTGATTCTGGGGGCTCCCCGAGGACAGAAGTTAAGAGCATTGGGTAGAGAATGCAGGTAGATCCAATATATGGGAATGGAATGTCTACCAATTTGAGCTGTCCAAAAGAGGAATCGGTCTCATCTGGAAGTTGCGGGTCACGGGGAGTATTGTGGGCACCTGGTACTGACCTTGCAGGGGCCTTGGGAACGCCCCTGGCTCCTGATTGGGTGAGGCGTTCTTTGTGGGCATGTCCAGTTCTGAGCGTTCAGGAAGGTTGGCCGGGTTATGTGGTTGACATGCTGAGTGTACCTATTCCATAGGTACCCCTGTGCCCAGCATGGTGCTGGGTCAGTGACTCGGTCTCATTTGACCTGTTCCCCTTTGCAATCTCACAAAGTCTAACACGGGCCTGGGGGACTGTCTTTCTGCCCAGGGCCATTTGCATATTTGTGACCTCTTTCGAGTGCCACACCGGTCAGAAACTTAATGGATGCACCCCTCATGTCATGGCTGGAAGTGTAGGGAGGTGTATAATGTTAGCAAGCTGCGTTCATGCATCTTAGATGGCCTGTGGGCCTAACATTCCCCAACCCTGGCCCAACATAGGCCCTGTGCATTAGACACGCTTTTGTGTATTGAGCCAAAGCAGCCAAGACACAGCCAAATGCCCTCTTTTGACTGATCCTGGTTTCATGGTGGAAACCTTCCGATGGCTGTCAGCCATCAGAAATAGATTGAAGATAGATGCTTGGTATGCGCCAATGTACTAGATGGGCGATGTGCACTGAAGAGCCCAGTCCCTGGCGAAGGCGTCATGGTTGGTAAAGTGGAGGGGCAGTGGACAAAGAGGAGGGCCCTCAACAGGATGGATGGACACAGGCTGCACCAATGGCTCAAGCACACGGACAATTGTGACGATGGCACAGGGCCCGGCAGGGCTTCCTTCTGTTGGACTGCCATGGGTCAGGACCAACTCCTGGCACCTACCAACAGCACCCACATGCGTCCAATGAGTGCTTGGTGTGGTGTGGTGTGGTGTGGTGGCAGTAGAGGTGTGATGTGCAGGAGCCAGCTCTGTGCCTTTGGGTCCCTCTCCGAGCCACGCACCACTGCCAGGACTTCACCCAGAGTTGAAGCCATCAGTCCATACTCTCTGACCACCACTCTGCGCTCCTCTGGACGACTGGGTAGTGTCCCTCACACCACTGCTTTCTATGGAGGCCTCCCTGCTGACCCCTGGAGGTCTGGAAGGTGTGTGCCAATCTGCTGACTAGTCTGTTCCTGAAGCCTGTAGGCTTCAGCAGCAGCATTCTGGAAGACTTTAGGCTGACATTGACCACAGTTTGGCCATGGTTTCATTCTCTGATGTTCTGTACTTGAGCAAGCGGTCAGGGATCGTAGCTCGCTTATCACTGCCTTCCCTGGTGGCCTGTTGTCAGGGTCAGGCAGGCGGTAGTTGGTCATTGAGCACTTGTTGGCTTCGGTGGTGTTCTGGCTAGCCATTCTGTTTCAACCCGAAGGTCGTTTCAACCCGAAGGTAAAAGCAGGATTTGGTTTTCCTGTTCTTTTGGTGTTTTCCATGCTGCCACCGTGCTCATTTTTCCCTCTGACTGTAAGTGGTGTCTTTGAATAGGGTGGAACCAAAACCCATACCAAACTCACTGCCATCAAGTCGATATCGACTCATAGTGGCCCCACAGGGCAGGATAGACCTGCGCTGAGGGTTTCCAAGGCTGTCCCTCTTTATGGGAGTAGAAAGCCTCATCTTTCTCCCAAGGAGCAGCTGGTGGCTTCAAACTGCTGATCTTACGGTTAGCAGCCCGGCGTATCATCACTACACCACCAGGGCGCCTAGTAGAGTTGAAGAACCAACAAGGTACACTGATGGAATTTCTCCCTTTATCAATTCACCCCCAAGAAAGAAAGAGAGATAGAAAGTGAGATACTGAAAGAGAGGGAGAAAAGAGGGAGGGGAGCTGTCGGAGGGGTGGGGGGAGGAAATGGTGTGGAGGCCACATCGGATCCCTTCTGGCTTCACCAGATTGATTGCCACACGGCAGAAGGTAAGCTATGTCACCACCTTCTAGTCTCTCACCACATCCTGACACCAACTAACTCCTGGCTCCTGACACCTCCCACCCCACCCCTTCCTTTTAAGTGGAGTCCTATGATTCGTTGCAGTGGCCACTTGAACTCCAAGATGATGTACTCACAGTGGTGGAGTTTACTGGGGACACTAACGGGTGTTGAATCAAGATAGTTCCTTCTTGGTCATGCCTGTAGGCAGGCCTCTCACTAGCACTCAGCCTCTTAGCCTGCCCGCTGCCCTGCTCGTGCAATGTTAAAAAGCTCTTCAAGGGCTGCTAATAAATGCCCAAAGGGCACACCACTCCACTATAAAGCTCAACTCAAGGGCACTCAGCTCCCCCATTTAAGTACCCAGGGGCACCCCACTCAACAAGCCAGCCTCCGAAGCTCTCAGCTTGACTTGCTTCATGGGCTTGGAACTCCACGCTCTTTATCTCATGCTTTGTCTCCAGGTTCTCTGCTGCTTTGTCATTCCACCGGGGTCAGAGTCTTTTCCTGGATCAAGTACACAGGACCATGCCCCACTCCTGGCTGAGCCTCTTTGGGTGGTGGAGAAAGACCTCATTCTTGCTAGAGATGGCACAGGTCATACCCAGCAGGATGGCAGCCCCGTGGGGCAATGTTAGCAGCACTCGCAGTGGAATCTGACAGTTCCAGCAGTACCTTCCCATCCTACCCAGGTCCATCAAGAGGACAAAGACATGAAAAAATAATAATAATTTATAAAGTATCCAGGATTTGGGGGGAAGGGAAGGGGAAAATGAGGAGCTGATACCAAGGGCTGAAGTAGAAAGAAAATGTTTTGAGAACAATGGTGGCAACAAATGCACAAATGTGCTTGACACAATGGGTGGATGTATGGATTGTGTTGAGTTATATGGAAAAGACCCAGGGACTGAGAATTATGGCTTCGGCAGGGTCCTAGTAACGCCCTATGTGTAAATGCTTGTTGTAAAAACCCTGCTCTGTCCTCCTCTGGGGCGCTGTCCACTCCCTGGGCAAGAACTCCGAGAGCTTTCAGCTCTGTCTGCTGAATAAGGAAATGCCCGTGCACGCCAGCATCATGTCTCTTTGCGTCCTTGTACCTCAACCGATAGCACATGTGGGGCGGCGGTGCCCAGGTTGATTTTGCCTGGAGAAAAGTTCTGTCTGGCAGTGATTTTACAGATCCGTCTGTGACTATGGAAGAGGACAGCTCAGTCATCAGGGGTGGATTACCCACTAAGCTTCCTAATCCACAGTCAACAGTGCCGGTATAGATGAGTAAGTCAACGCAAGTGAGCCATGCTTATGTTGCTGCGTAGGTATGCCACCCTGTCAAGGGACTGGACCTTTGACAAGAGGCCTTGGTTCTCTAGGCAGGTGCCACGGGGCTCTCTGTAGGCCAGTCATCTCTAGAAGTGGAATGGCTAATGTGGGGGAGGATGCGAGGGGGCTGGCCTCAGAGTCCTAGGTCGAGAAAAGGAAGCCTGTGCATCCCTTGCTGATTGGCTCATCTGATGCTGCCGGGTATGGGCTGCTTCATGGACCAGGTTATCAAAGCTCCCCTGCTCACCAATGAGAAGAAGAGTATCAATAACATTCGCCAATGGTTGTGGAGCAGGGAGCCTCTTGGATGTAGCAAAAGTGTCTACGTTGGTGTTACTGGAACAGCTCTGTTAGAAACTCATGAGAACCAGGTGTGACGTTTTGGGGAATTTTGGGAGCTGTTTAGCCTTTCCTAAACATGACATGGTATCGACCCACCTCTTCTTTTGATATCATGTGCTGAATTAAACAGCTTAATCACAAAACTTAAATCCAGGGCTTGGAGCCAGTTGCAACCCGTTCAGGCATGTCCCAGGCAGTGAGGTGAGAAGAAACTCAAATTCATAAGATACAAGTTACCGGAATGACTAGCACGGGGGAAAGGATGGGTTAACGCCCTGGAGTGGGGCACTCAGAAGATGTGTAGTGAACTCGAGCAGGCGCCTGATGTGAGAGATTGGGGCCTTGACAGGGCCGTGGAGAGCAACATGCATTCATAATGTGCCCAACCACCATCTTGGACAGAGCGCCGTTGTTCCCGACTCTGCTAGTCAAGAGATTTGGTGGCCACTGAGCACTTGTTCCCCGCTCCACATCCAGGGATGTGGCTGTTCCACACACTCACTGCCATCAGGTTGATTACAACTCATAGCGACCCTTGCAGGACAGGGTAGGACTGGCCTTGTTGCTTTATGAGGCTAGAGTTGTTCACACGCTCGTTTTTCTCCCGTGGAAGAACTGGTCATTGGAACCACTAACCTCATGGTTAGCAGCCCAGCTCAGAACCCCCTATACCATGAGTGTTCCTTGGATATCGCTTTCCAAAACTCCAGACTCACGACCCAGAGAGTCAATTCAGACTCATAGTAACATTTTAGGACAGAGTATAACTGTTCCTGTGGATTTCCAACCAAGACTGTTAGCACTTTACTGGAGTAGAATGCCCCAATCTTTCCCCCTCAGAGCTCCTGGTGGTTTCTAACTGCTGACCTGAGATTAGTAGCTCCATGAGTAACCCACTCCTGCACCAGGACTCAGCCTTGCAGAGAGCCAGTACATCATGGAATTTAGGAGGTGGTATAAATTGAGGCTTACTCTTTTTGTTTTATTAATTGTCCAGAATTTTTTTTAATGTGATGGAGTGTGTTCATCTGGGTAGACTAGAGAAACAAAATCTTAGACATTCATATATGTATACGAAAGAGCTTTATGTACAACAGCAGTTGAATATTGAGAAACCAGCCCAGTCCAGATCAAGTCCCTAAGTCTCATATTAGCCCATAGGTCCTATACCAATCTATAAAGTCCTCTTTAGACTCACAAACACATGCAATGACACTGAATGCAGGAAGATCACAGGCCAGTGGGTGGAAAGACTTGTGGATCCAGTGGCTGTGTAAGTATCTCAGCTTTGGCGTGACTCTCCACGTGCCTCCTCCAGCTCCAGGGCTCTACTGTAACTCCATATGGCTTGCCAACAGGAATGTCTCGCAGGGAGTCAAAGCAGAGTGTGTGTGTGCCCCGCCTCCGGGGAGCTATTTATCTCTGTAGTGTCTCCAAATGAGGTCATCAAGCTGCAACCTGACTGACAGGCTACACTCCACCCCTTCACTCTTAATAGTCTCAAGTTGGCACCAGATTATGTAATTACCCCATGGAGCCAAGGAAAGAATTGATCCAGATGAGATTCTAAGTGAGACTTTTACCTTCTACAACAATGGTTCTCAACCTGTGGGGCACGACCTCTTTGGGGGGCGAAAAACCCTTTCACAGGGGCTGCCTGAATCATAGCAGTAGCAAAATGACAGTGATGAAGTAGCAACGGAAATAATTTTATGTTTGGGGTTCACCACAACATAAGGAGCTGTATGAAAGGGTCGCGGCATTCGGAAGGTTGAGAACCACTGCTCTAGAACGATGAGAAAATAATTTTCTCTTCTTGAAAGCCAGCCACCTGTGGTATTTTTATGAGTTACCTAGGAGACTAGGCAACTAAGCTAATGATGTGATCAAACATTAAGATTAAATGGTGTTTTGTCTTGTGGTAGTTATATTTTCTGGATGAAAGTGCAGGGGTGGAATCCAACCTGTCAATCAGGTCACAGCGGATCGTGCCTCCTTGGAGTTGTGGCCTTGCGTCCTCCAGGACACCGGGACTCTCCCTCTGTGCCCCTGTGCCTTCCAGCCTGCGGGGCTCTGCCACTGACCCAGAGCTACCAGCACCACGCCATGTTTCCACCCACAAAGCTCTTCATTATACATGGCTGCGTGCCATTGGGTTCTTTACCAACATAACCCAGCCTAGCCCATGTCTGTGTCCATTTAATCTCATCAATAGTATAACAAAATGGGGACATACCCTCCCAGTGCTTTGAAACCACCCTCCGATTCAGCAGGGAATGAAGGGAAGCGATGGGCGAACCCATGTCTTAGTTGCTTTATTTCCATCTTGCTGCCTCAAAGACACCAACCAAGTTTCAGATGAGACCATCCTCTTGCTTCTAGTGGAACCCTTTGCTGTGGTCTCTGGGTACGATCCAGTTATAAAACGACAGTTAGGACCCACTGCCATCCTGTCCAGTCTGGCTCCCAATGACTCTTCGTGGCTGCTGCTGTCATCCGGTGCTATCGATTTGCCTCCGGCTCCAGGGACCAACGCTCAGCAGAACCAAACGCTGCCCAGTCCTACACCCTCCTCACTGTGATTCTAACGCTTCAGTCCATCGTTCCAGCTACTGTGTCAAGCCGTCTTGCCGACAGTCTTTCTTTTTTCCCACTGTCCCTCTCCCGCAGAAAGCCTAATGCCCTTTTCTGGAGACTGGTCTCTCCCGATACTATCCCTGAAGGTCAGCTTAAATATTTCAACAGAAACATGCCATGAGAATGAGTTGGCACTTAGAAACATCACGTTCAAAACTAGTGTTTGTTTAAGTTGTGGGGTTTCACATTTCTTAATGCCCAGATTGAAGAAAATGATGGAGAAACTCTTTATGAGGGATTGGATTGTTTTGCATCCACCTGTGAGAGTTATAGGCAGTAATATGGATGAAAATGCAGATGCATCTGTACACACATTTATCCCACCTCCCACAACACTCACACCATGTTGGCAAGCCTTACCAACATGTCTCTGTTTAAAATCCCAGTCAACATGGAAGGCCACTTCTTGACCGGTGTCAGTCTCCATAAGTGATGAGAGAGTTGACCTTCTTTGTAGCAAGAAGGTCACATGCAGCATCAGAAGCCTGTCTGCTTGCAGAAGGGCCCACCAGGGGTCTGAGCGTCATCAAGCGTAGAGCTCCTGCTTACAGGGTCTTTATATACCTGACCACACTCTTCAACAGAGTATGCAAAGGTGTGGAAAACGGATTAAGAGGGAAAAAGTAAACACATGATTCCTACTGGGTCCGTTCTGACTTATGGCGACCCCAGAGGACAGGGTAGAATGCCCCTGTGGGTTTCTAGAACTCTGTCTCTTTACAGGAGCAGAAAGCCTGAACTTTCCCTCTTGATAGCAACTTTCTGTTTCGAACTGATGACCTCACATTTAGGCAGACCGAGGCATAACCGCTCCACCACCAGGGCTCCCAGGGTGTGCGGGAGAGGAGCCAAATACTAGGAGAACTCCAACCAGGCTTTGGAATCTATCAGACTGGAAGCGAATGGAGTGAAAGAGAGCTTTGGGCACCGAGCAGGCCGTTCGGCCATCCAAAGATTTGTGTGGGGTAGCAAGTGCGTGAGCGTTCATCTCTCTGTGATTTCCTCCCTGAGCCTCTTCCAAAGGAGGCGGGAGTGGGATGGAGTTGAAGGTCACCTTGAATTTGCATTGCTCTGAGGCACACAATGGAGTAATGGGGAAAAAATTTGGTGCCCTGAAAACCTTGTAATGATGATTTTATTATTCTAAGTGAAAAATCTTGAAATATGAGGCATATTTTTAATGAGATCAGAAATGTGTGGCAAAATGGTGGTTTTGTCTCTACCTAATGAGATAGGGCAGCTCAAGCATAAACTTTATTGTTTTAAAGAGGGAATTTTGGTTACCAAGAAGTAAAAGCGAGATTCCTGCATGAATTCAGTTTTCTTCAGTGAATCTTCTCCGGCCATCGGCAAGGGATGTGGCGAGCCTTGTTGTCAGCACTGTAAAGTCGATGATGCAATTCAGCCAAAATGTAATACTTAGTATCTCATTTCTCTCTCAATATATTCTAAAGTTGTTTCAGTTTTTAATAATTTCTGGGGGTCTATTTTATTGAGGCTTCCCTGGGTTTGTCTAATTGTTGTTGGGGTTTTGTTTGTTTGTTTGCATCTTGTCTGTTTCATATGATTTTCTGTATTTGAGATCCAGTAGAACTAGATCTTTAGAGACAAAAACCCCGTTGATAATTCCCTGGGGCTGTGGCAGGGGAGGATGGGGCACATGGTGAGCTAACAACAATTAGTAGGAGAAGAAATGATTCTGAAATTGATTGTAGTGATGATGTGCAAATCTTAATATGATTGAACAATTAAATTGTACGATATGCAAAGTATATGCCAATAAGCTTTTTTTTTTTTTAAGTACTCTCACTTATTTGTCGACTTGGTGGGCAGGAGTGTTTCCTTGAACTCACTTTTCATGAGAAACGCAATTTCCTTGCCTTACGGGGTGGGAAGACTTGTAGGCCTCATCGTAACTTTGAAAGTCATTCTGCTGAGTTGCCCTTCAAAGTGGTGTTCATGGTCCAACTACAAACTCACTGCCATCTAGTCGATTCCCAGGCACAGCCACCCTTTGTGATGGGATGGGACTGCCTCTGTGTGTTTCTGCGACTGCAAGTCTTTATGGGAGTAGATGACCTCAACTTTCTCCCAAGGAATGGCTGGTGGTTTTGAACTGCTGACCTTGAAGTGAGCCAACCAACATATAGCCCACTACACCTCCAGGGTTCCTGATTTGTTCATGGTAAACGGGGAAAAATGAACATTGAGCTGATGCTGCTTAAATAGTATTCGTGGTGCACTGTGGGAAAGAAAGATGAAAAGTTGATGGACTTTTGATTCGAAGTGTGTGTGTGTGTGTGCGCGCGCGTGTGTGTGTGTGAAGTGTTTCATTTTTCTCATTTTGGGCTGTGTGTGTCATTACAATAACATTATGGTTGGTTTGTTTCTAAAATAATTGTATCCATCCCCAGAAGGACTAGGAATGGTAACTGTAGAAACAAAATGGCCTTTCCGTCCTGTGTTGACTGCGTGTCCAGAATGTTGATTTGTTAGTACCTGGAACTTAGATTTTATGGTACATGGATGATTTATTGTAATCTCCTATAAGGAAATTCGTCTTAAAGCGTTCTTTAAAATCATCCTGGGTTAGGAGCTGGGGGGAGCATTGCTAATTCAAAGCAGCCGTCCGGGCAGGATCACATATCTCCCTGGAGGAGAGAAGGGGAGGTTTTCCTAGCTGCATATGTTTTAAAAATATTTATAGATACAGCTGGGCTTTTAGTACTTTATGTCTGGTTTTAATGATGGCATTCCCAGAGGGCTGAAATCATTCCAAACAGTCCGAACTGTGTCTGAAGTTCAAGAACAGTATACACTGGGTCTAAAGACTTTAATCCTGGATGGAAACTTGGAGTGGGAAAGCTGGTCTTTTGGTGCTGGGCTTCTTGAACGTTCTGTTAGCAAGATGCCCTCTTGCCTCTTGTTCAGATCGACTTTGTTCTTCCTGCCTTAAAGCGCTCTCTGTGTAGCATCCTCCGTGCCTGCCTAAGTCTTGAGATCATGGTTTCCTAACTTCTCCCCATCCAGTCACCAGCCATTGAGTAATCATGTCCTTCCTCGCCTGCTTCATGGTGTGGATTTCTCCTCGGGATACATTAGTGAGGGAGACAGACGTGTCCTTACTCTGGAGAGACTTTAGTCTTCTTATGCTGCTGTCTTCTCTCCAAATTCAAGACAGCACTAACCCCTGGTTCATGGAATCTTTCCTTAGCGGCTCTTCTCTCCATGCTCAGCCCTTTCAGAGTGATTCTATCTGCTCAGAGCTCCCCACTCACCGAGCTGGAGGCTACCTTGAGGGAGCCCAAGAACATTCTCTTACCTATTTCAGTGGTGTGTGAGCGGCCCCACCAGTTGGAAATCCATGGGCAGGGACCTTCATCCTCTTGGTGGAGAAGTAAGTGATTAGCCTTTGCATCTTGTCAAGAGAGCCCTTGCCAAAAGTGAGGCCAAGCGGCCTTGACTCCTTTGGCCAGGAGATTAGTCTTCGTTTCTAAAAAGCTCAGGCTTCCCTTTTGAAACTTTCACCCAGGTGACGTCGTGACACAAACACGCATGAAGTGTGTGCGCTGCATTTACTTCTTCACTTAGAAAGGGTGAGCCACAAGGTATTGTGACTAGGGTCCCAGTTCATACACGCGCAGGTTTAATCCTCACAAAATGGGTTGAAACCTGATTGGATGGGGCTAGACCTTGTCTGTCCCCGTCCAATCATCACAGAAGCAGGTCCCTTGTCTTAGTCTCAAACCTTCACACACACACACACACAAAAAAAACCAGATCAAAACAATGGCATCCAAGCAATCTACTGGGCTACTTCATCGACGGCGGCAGGATGGTCAGCCCAGAAATTCGTGGCAGTGGTGCTTGGGAGTCCCACGGGGCAAATTGGTAGACTTTCTTGAAGCACACAGGGTCACCGTGGGGTTAATTGTGAAGAACTTTGAAGAAAATTGAAAACTGCAATGATGAAGAAAAGGCCAGGGAAATGGAATTGAGGACAGCCCCCACCTCCCCAATCATGACAATGCACTTAGTCCTTCATTGTGGTTTGGTTCCAACACCCTTTATGAGGAAGACCATTCTTTCTTCATTTACTTGTCTTCACATCTCTGTAAACCTTCAGCAGACCACATAGATGTGGGGGTTCAATGCTGGGGTCTCCATCGTGTTCCATCGATCAAGTGTCTGTATGCCTAGGGTGCTGAGGCCTGTGGGCCAAATGAAGCCTTCACCCTAAATTCCCTATAACATGTACACTAAGAGCGCATTTTACATGTGCGAGGGTTGAAAAACAAGCGTGAAGCAAAAAAGAAAATGGCCCAGAGATTCTGGTGGCCCTCAGAAAGCCTTTCTTACTTCATGGCCCTGTTTAGAAAAACTACATTCTTTGTAAAAGTCCAAACTGTGCTGGCATAGACTGTTTGTTTATCATGTTTCTTGTCATCTTGATAAACTCACTCAATTGCACCCATATCTGTTTCTCAGATTCACCTGTTTTGTGGACCCAAAGGAAACTGCTATTTATAAGTAATGATCATTCTATTTATTCCTTTGCAATCATGGTTTTTTTTCTTGTCATACTGCTTTGGCCAGAATGTCCAATACAGTTATGGATAGAGTCCTGACCGAGAGTGGATATCCACGCTTTTTCCCCAACATGTGGGAGAACATTACAGTGGGTTTTTACTGGAGGCTCCCTGGTGGACTGAGAAAGGTACCTGATAGTCTTCATCTTCTCAGTGTTTGTTTTTTTTAAAATCAAGAACAGACATTGAATTTTGTTGAATGCCAGTTCTTTATGGAAATAAAATGTTGTTTTTCATTTTAAAAATATATCCATTTCACTGATTTTTTTCTTCAGATGTTAAGCAAATCTTTTGTTCTTGGCCTACACCACACTTCATTTGGATGTCTTCTTTTACTGTCTTGTGAAGGTCAGTTATTCTGGCTTTGTTCGTTTGATTTTCTTTTTCTTTTACTAGGTTTGTGTGGTCTAGGTGTCAAACTAGCTCTGGTTTTCTGGAATGAGGTGTGGGGCATAGTTCCTCCTCCTCTAGTGAGAGAATTTGTGTAGAATTGGTATGATTTCAGTAATTACTTGCTTGTATTGATCAGTGAAGTCATGTTGGCCTAAATTTTCTTTCTTTTTTTTTTTAAAGAACATTTTATTGGGGGCTTTACAACTCTTGTAACAATCCATACATCAATTGTATCGAGCATATTTGTACATATGTTGCCATCATTCTTTTTTATTTTTAATCATTTTGGGGGGCCTCTTACAACTTATCACAATACATACAAATATCTATTGTGTAAAGCACATTTGTACATTCATTTTCAAAACATTTTCTCTCCACATAAGCCCCTGGCATCAGTTCCTCATTTTCTCCCTCCCTCCCATTCCCCCTCCCTCATGAACCCTTGATAATTTATAAATTATTATTTTGTCATATCTTACACTGTCCAACTTCTCCCTTCACCCACTTTTCTGTTGCCCATCCCCCAGGGAGGAGGTTAGATGTAGACTCCTGTAATTGGCTCCCTGTTTCCAACCCACCCTCATCACTTTCATCACTGGTCCTGAAGGTATCATCTGTCCTGGATTCCCTGTGTTTCCCGTTCCTATCTGTACCAGTGTACATCCTGTGGTCTAGCCAAATTTGTAAGGTAGAATTGGGATCATGATAGTGGGGTGGGGGAAGGATGTTTTTAGGAACTAGAGGAAAGTTGTAGGTTTCATTGTTGCTACACTGCACCCTGACTGGTTTGCCTTCTCCCCATGACCCTTCTGTGTAAGGGCATGTGTTGCCTACAGATGTGCTTTAGGTCACCACTCTGCACCACCCCCTCATTCAGAATAAGTTTTTTTGTTCTGATGATGCCTGATACCTGATCTCTTCGACACCTTGTGGTCACACAGGCTGGTGTGCTTTTTCCATGTGGATTTTGTTGCTTCTGAGCTAGATGGCTGCTTGTTTACCTTCAAGCCTTTAAGACCTCAAATGCTATATCTTTTGTTAACCGGGCACCATCAGCTTTCTTCACCACATTTGCTTATGCACCCATTTGTCTTCAATGATCATATTGGGAAGGTGAGCACACAATGATATGATTTTTTTGTTCTTTGATGCCAGATAACTGATCCCTTCGGCATCTCATGACACACAGCCTTGTATGCTTCTTCCATATGGACTTTGTTGCTTCTGAGCTAGATGGCCACTTGTTCACCTTTAAGTCTTTAAGACCCAAGACACTATATCTTTTGATAGCCAGGCTCCATCAGCTTTCTTCACCATTTTGCTTATGTACCCTCTTTGTCTTCAGCAATTGTTTCAGGAAGGTGAGCATCATGGAATGCCAGTTTAATAGAGCAAGGTATTCTTGTATTGAGGGAGTATTTGAGTGGAGGGCCAAAGTTTTCTTCATATGAAAAGTTTTAACTTAAAATGTAGATTCTTTAATACAGTGCTATTCAGGTTTTCTATTTCTTCTAGTAAGATATGGTCATCTGGATCTTTTAAGAAATTTGAACATTTCGTCTAGGTTGTTGGATATTGGTACACAATTTATAATTTTCATTATTTAATTTATCTTTCCAGAATCTATACGGATGCTACCTTTCTCAAACTTGATATTGGTCATTTGCATCTTGATCCACTTGGCTCACGCACTAAGTGCCCTTGAGTTGAGTCTGACTCATAGCGACCCTATACGACAGGGAAAAACGGCTTCCTGGATTTCTGAGACTGTAATTATTTATGGGAAAATAAAGCTTCACCTTTCTCCCTTATCAAACTTGCTTATTTTTCTGCTTTAAAAATATTTTTTTCCATTTTATCCATTATTGTCTTTTAGGTTCCTGTTGCACTGAGTCTTACTGTCAGCAGCGGTACCAGGCACAGTAAGACCTGACCCCTGTGTGTTTATGATACTGTAACTGATAAAAATCCACTCAAGATTTCTTTTAGGGTTTGTTTCATCGGTTTATGATTTCACTTTGTCATTTTAATGGTCGCTTTAATGCCTGTGCTTTACCTTTATTGCTCCTGATGCTGTGTGTTGGATGTTTGACTGTTAGTCAGAGGTTGTTGGTTCAAACCCACCAGCCACTCTGTGGGAGAAAGATAAGACTCTGTGCACCTTTAAAAATGGTTCCACTGTGGAAACCCTGTACAGGATTGCTATGAGTCAGCATCTGCTTTGTGGCAGGGTTAGCTTATCACAACCTACTTTCTAGTAATAATAACACCAGCACACGTCTAAGTATCTTATAATAGTATGCTCCTGTTTCTCAGATCTCTATGTTTATACTCTAATAACACGCTTTACTTTCACTTGTGTTGCCAACTGCATGCTACAATGTCACTTCTGAAGTAGGTATCTTTAGAGGAGATTTAAATAATAGTATTTTGTTTCCTTTTACATTGGCTATGTTGTTACCATTGTGACTGTTCAGATTCCTATTTCCTGTCATTCACCATTTGCCTTCTTCCTGAAGGAGATCCTTGTACATTTCTTATGATTCCAGTCAGCTGGTAATTAATTCTTACAGCTTTTGTGTATCTATGGAAAAAAAGTATTTATTTTGCCTTAGTTGTACAACGTATTTTATCAGAGACCAGGGTTCTGGGGGTGTTCTCTCTCTCTCTCTCTCTCTCTCTCTCTCTCTCTCTCTATATATATATATATATATATATATATATATATATATATATGATATGATATGGTAGAGTCTACTGTCTTCCTAGAATCATTGAGCTGCCATCCTTATCTTTGTTCCCCTGTACAGGGCTTTAATTTTTGTTTGTTTATCTGGCTTCTGGGTGCATAGAAGGGCTACTGTCTCACTCATTTGGCGCAAATTGAAGACGGTGTGCATTCATTTTTTTTATTGTCTTCTTCTTTAGTATTTCGTGCAGCTAGGGTTCATTGAGTTTCTTGGACCAGTGTGAGCTTATTGTTTTCATCAAATGTGGAGCCTTCAAAGGACTATTTTTTTTCTCGGTCCTCCTCAGGGAATCAGCATCACCACACGGCCTGCTTGAAAAGCACACCCCTGGCATTCATGAAAGAGCCCATTTCTGAGCAGGTCAGGTAGGAGTCACTACCTGCCACTTGGCGTTCAGCATGATAGAACCAAGTCTACACATGTGGAGCGGAGCATCATCTGTTTTCACTTTTAAGCTGTGGCTGGCTGGGGTTTTTCAGGCTGCATCCTCTGCCTTTCGGGTCTCATCTCCTTCTTCTTGCCTTCCTTTGAATTCTGTCACCTCTTGGGATGCGTGGAAGCCAGGTGAGTCATGAAGGATCATGGGGCCTCAGAAGGTGGTGCCCTGGGCCCTGCAGCCAGCTGTCTTTCATCAGCGTTTGCTCAGCACCTCCTTCCCTTTGGTGCTGTCTGCACCCTCCTCGTGTGGAGTCTCTCTGGAGGCTGCCATCCTGGTAGTGTACCATCTGGCACCAAGATGTGCCGATGTGGCACTTGGTCCCACATCTGCCCTTTGCTGTGGAGACGATGTGGTCGGGGGTGAGGAGACGAGCGTCCAGTGGCCTTCTGCTTGCGCTCACACAGTAGGGTGGTTCATGTAACCCCCATTCCCCATGGCTGTAGCTTTTGCAGAGATGGGTTCCGTGGGCATGAGTCAGATTCCCCACAGTAGACACATGACCCCCAAACACAGTTCTGGGACTAGGGAGTGACTATTCTTTGCTGACCGATCACACCTATACTCTGGTTCTCATGCCCCAGTGTCGCCAACTAGTCACGAGGGAGCGTGTGTTTGTACTGACGTGTGTGTAAGCCACTGGGAAACCTGACAAGAGTGCAGGTCTCTATAGAAAGCTGGCTGCCCCACGGAGTTTGGCTTCAAAGCGTCACTCCACAAAGTGTTAAACTCTGTCTGCCTAGTCCATTGTCTCCATCCACCATTGTATCCAACCAGCTTGGACGTCCAAAAAGGAATGTGTGTTGTAGCCCGTATCTATCACAGCCAACATCTTCCCAGCCCCAAACGGAGTCAACAGAGGCATCTTCCAGTGGCTCCCAACTTTTCTCACCCTTGGGACCGGAGGGTCCACCAACAAAAACGAACAAGAGGAGCGGTGTGGGGTGGGAGTGGGGGTGGGGGTAGGGGTGGTGGTGGGGAGCCCTCCTTGGGAAAGCATTTGTTTATTACATTACCGCTGCGCAAGAGCTGAGCTCCATCCTGACCCCATGTTAAGTGTCTGTGGTAGATTTCATTACATCCACATACTGGAAGTCCTGCCAATATACTGGCAGCAAAATCCTAGTGGAAAATAAATGGTAATAAAAAAGAGGAATGATCGCCGGGTGCGTGCGGGGAGCACAGCTTTATTGAGCCTGGACAACCCCAGAATCGTGGCTTGGCACTCAGACCTGAGCTTAAGCGAGTGTGAGCGAAAGCCGATATTGAAGTTACAGCTTCATGGCACCGGCAGGGGAATAATTTAATTAATTGCACCGAAATTTCTTTGATGAATAGTTATGTGGTGATAAGCATGAGGTTGCCCGGCAGAATGAGTTTCAGCTTTTTAATGGGTCGGCACAGCTGCAGTTTTGGATGCTCTCCCATTCTGCCCCCGCCCATCCCCCCCTCACAGCCCTCGTCTGTTCACCCCACCACTCCCACCCCCCGTCTACTGGGCACGGGGGGCTCCGGCTCCATGTCTGCAGGCCGAGGGGCGAGGCAGTGTGGCCGTGGGAAGCCAGCCGGCGACAGGCTTTGAAATGAAAACCAGATCAAATGAAAATCGTCGGATGGTTTCCTGATGCTGGAGGGGGTGTACGCCTCCCCCCTTCCCTCCCCAAATCTCTCAGATGCCTTTACAGGCATCTTCGCTGCTAAGTTGTCTAAAGATTTTAATAATATTCCTGGTCCCCTGAGAAGGAGGCGCGTCTTTGTTGTTGGAGCACTGGAGGGAAATGAACAGCACGGCCCAGCTGGAGCCCCGGCCTTAATCCTGAGATTCGGAGCCCGTATTTTCCGACAGATCAATTACTTAGGGCTGTAACCAATCTCGCCCCATTTTCTCGCTGTGCAAGGCTCCATTTCCAGACTTGGCAGCTGACATGACCTTCCAACTCGAAGGCACGCCAGCTGCGACTGTCTTGGGGCCGGCCCCCACCGCACACATCCTGGTGTACAGAGGTTACACCAATGAGTTGTGCAAGGGAAAAAAAATCAAAAGTCAGACCGACGTGGCAAGGGGTGAGTCAGGGCTTGACTCGGTGCCCTCCCCCCTGCCCGCTATGGATCCAGGCCTCATGTTCCGTGGGATTTAGAGAGGATGACAAAGATGATAATAAAAGATGGATGGTTAAGCTGGGAGAAGCCCTTCACTTTCATGGGGAGGCCGAGCAGGCGTGAACAGCCCTCTCTGGAGGGACAGAATTAGCCACGGTGAGCGCTTTTCTCATCACCTTCAAAGTGGAAAGATTACCTGCGAAATGGAGAGAGCGGAGATTAGGGGGAGACAAGCAGGGCACGTCCAGGTGAGCCGTGTCTAATACGTGTCATGCCGAGGGGCATCCTGTATCAGAGGGAAGTGACCCTTGCTAACTTAGGGGTGGCGGGGAACGTGTAAGCTGTTTATAGAGTGTGTCCCTCTGTGAATGTGGAACTAAGGCTGGCTATGGAAACACACAGCATCGACGACGTTCTATGCAGACTCGGCTTGCCGGTACGGCCACAGCTGTGGCGAGCAGCCCAGCCACGGCGGAGGAGGGGCCCCCGAGGGGGCAGCCCAGGGGACCCACGGAGTGTGTTGGCAATGAGACGAAAGGTGGGGATGGGTGTTGAGGGGGAGGCGGACAGCCCTGGCTGCCTCTCTCCTGTGCTCTTCTTTTCCTTGGTCATCATCATTTCCCTCTGGAGAGCCGGTGCCCAATGTCCATGTTGATTGCAGCCACCAACCAACTGCGACACACTGGGAGCGCTGGCTTGTGCTGGGCTTCTTACTGGCGGGTGGATAGCCTGCCTCTCCCCCGTGACTCTGCGGAAGAAAGGCCTGGCGATCACTTTTTATAAATATGGCGGCCAATCAAACACGGTGCCCAGTTCTCCTCTGTAACCCAGGGGTTTCTAGGACTCAGAATCCGTGGGATGGTTAAAAGAAAAGAAATGGTTTGTTGTTCAACCTGGGGATGAGGATTCCATCTGTGTTATCAGTCACCCTCGCCAGGGTAAACATTATTTTCCAGAGGTGCTTCTAAAAGTTTGTGGGACAATTCTACTCTTTCATTTCCATTATTTCATGAGCTTTCTGAAGCTTCTTCCTATTAAAAATATATGTGTGGGTGGAAAGGGGGAAACGATTACAAGGATATACATATAACCTCCTCTCTGGGGGACAGACAACAGAAAAGTGGGTGAAGGGAGACATCGTACAGTGTAAGACATGACAAAACAATCATTCATAAATTATCAAGGGTTCATGAGGGAGGCGGGAGCAGGAAAGGAGGGGAAAAATGAGGAGCTGATACCAAGGGCTAATGTAGAAGGCGAAGTTTGGAGAATGATGATGGTAACAAATGTACAAATGTGCTTGACACAATGGATGCATGTGTGGATTATGATAAGAGTTGTATGAGCCCCCAATAAAATGATTAAATTAAAAATATGTGTGTGGGCATGTTTGATAGACGTATGTATTTGATATGCACATGTATGTGTGATATGTGATATAAATGTGTGGCCCGTGTGCTGTGCATAAGATATGAGTATGTGTGATCTATATGTGTGCTAATTGTGTGTTGCCCATATGTATGATGTGTGTGCGCGTGTGTATGGTATTTGTGCCCCGCGTGCTTGCAGCATATCACACAGCATGCTTTTGACGTCTTCTCCAGTGGACCTGTGATTTGAATCCTTTTGGAAGAAGTCTTCTTACACTCTAGGAATACTCAGGGAAAGCTGTCCCTGCCGGTACACCTGGCGTGAGGCCACAGCTGCTGTTTCCCCTGGGGCAGTTGAGAACTTTGGGTTGATTCTGAAGGGGGGACAAAGCAAACACTTAGAATGCACACTTATGTGTTTTGAATGTTTAAATACCCTCTAAACCTGTTTGGGGCCTCCTCCTTGTGCCAACCCATCCCCCCTCCCTTCCCCCCTCCCCCGCCTTCTGACCCCCACCCCTTCCCCCGCAGTGTTTCAATGTGTGTAGTAAAACACATGTCCCACAAGACAGGCCCGCAGCTCACCCCCGTCTCTGGCATTGGCTTTGAGATTGCATGTTTTTCTGTGGGTCTGCATTGTATTACGATTCATTACGCAGTATGGAAAAGACTCATTGGTAGCCATGCGTGGCAGCCCCCCACCCCATCCCCGTCCTCAGAGTCTGCCAACAATTGAAAGTTTGGGAAGGGATTAAGAAATGAAAGGTGTGTGTGGTGGTGGTGGGAGGGCGGGAGCAAGATTTGTAACGAGTGAGTTCAAGTTGAGTGTTTTTTTCCCCCCTCCTTGGAATGTTGCCTGTCTTATTAGTTCTTTAGGGAAACAAAATGCAGTGGTAGCTTGGAGAAATTATGGATACTTGCCAGCAGCCTGGAAAAAAAGGAAGGAGGAAGGGAGGGGGAGGAAGCAGCCATGGAGGAGTCGTAAGCTTGTTCCCCTGCTTGCAGTTAGGCAGTCAGCTGACAGTGTAATAGGCTTTGGGAAGTGGGTGCAGTGGTTTGTGTGTTCTGTTTGATGTTGCAAATACCAAGCCCCGGGGGAGCTCAGCGAAGAGGATGTTCTGTTCTTAAAGAAAGGAAGGGATTAACCTGAAACGTGAACTGAAAAACTCCTGAATGCAAAAGGACTTAGATGCAACCCAAGGATGAGCTCACTCCCTTCTACAGGGATGTCATCTGGCGAGCTGCCTGCTTCAGGCGAGCCAGAGGGCTGGGGCAGGAGCTTTTAATGATGCTGATTAATGAAAGGCAATCACTAGTTAATTTGAGAGGATTAGGTTGCAGATGAAGGATATCGGGTTAAACAAAATAATAATAGCAGTCATGGCCTTCAGACGTGAACCTCCAATTGCATAACCGTCCATGGTCCCACAAGGTTACACTTTAACCAAAGGTGACCAGACGCCCTGCTTTTGGCAGGACAGTCCAGGTTTTTAACATTTCCCGCGTCCCGCAGTGTTTTTTAAAAATCCCGATTTTTGGAAAGGATGCACAAGGTATATGGCTTTCGGCTGCCATGTGGCTATTTCGCCAGGATATGAGTTTTAACGATGGTGTCCCACTGGTGTCCCGCTTTACCAGTGTTAAAATCTGGTCACCTGCCCTCCATGCAATTCCCACTCCGGGCGACCCTATGGATTGTTTCAGAGGCTTTGTAAATCAGCACGGGAGCAGCAAGTAGTTTGGAACCACCAACCTTGAAATGCCATTCGGAGAGCGAGACAGAGTACTTGGAAGGCAACACCTGCACACGGCACTGTGTGCCCCAATCCTCCAAATGCAGCAAGCCAGTGGTTAGTGACAGACAGGTGCGGTGTCCCTTTGGAAGCAAGACCGAAGTTAAGCTGGTGGCTGTGCTGCTCAGGGGTTAGCCCATGGTCACAACCAAAAACGCCAAACCGAACTCACCGTCACGGAGTCGATTCTGACTCCTGTAGACAGGGCCGACCTGCCCCTGCGGGTTTGCAAGACTGAACCTCTTCATGGGAGCCGAAAGTCTCGTCTTTCTGCCAAGGAGGAGCTGTGGGGTTCCAACTGCTAGGTACCTCTTATTATCCGGGCACGGTGCCATGCGCTGAAGGTGGACCATGATCACAGAAGTAGGCACAGGTGTGTGGTTCACCGGTCACCCAGGAGACAGACATGGAACCTGCTCCTACTTGGAGCAGAGTCAGAGCCCCGGTGGTACAGTGGGCAAGAGGGAGGGTGAGGCTGCTAACCCATGAGGTCAGCAGTTCAAAACCGCCTGGTCCTCTGAGGTTTCTGGAACTTCTGTAAACAAACGCAGTCTCAGGAACTCACAGGGGCATTTCTACCCTGTCCTGTAGGGTCGCTATGAGTCTACATCAACTCGATGGCGGTGAGTTTGGGGTGTGTTTTGCTTTGTTGGTGGCACAGTGGGTAAACGCGGAGGTTGCTGGTTCAAACCCCTCTTCTTCTCTATGGGAGAACGACAGGGCAGTCTGCTTCTAGAGACAGTGCTGTCTTGGAGACTGTGGGGCAATTCTTCTCTGTCCTCTAGTCAAGTGACTTGCTGGTTAAGTTATTTTTTGTTTGTTTGTTTGTTTTTTAACCTTTTTTCGAGAGGGACAAAGGCAACTAGGCATTCCATAAAGCACCTGTATTTCTATAGTGGCTTTGTACCAATAAACTCTCCTGAGCACCCCCATTTGCCCTCAGGAATAAACAGGCGGTTGCTTGGTTGTGGTTTCAGCAAAGCTGTTTGCTCTTCCTTCGTGGGACGCACACATCAAGTCTGGATTCAGATATCACACACAGTGCTAAGGACAGAAGGGCGGCTGTCTTTGTTTTCACTGACCCTTCCACAAATCTGGGGGGTGAAGGCTTGGTGTGCTACTTGGACCAAAGGGGTTTGACCTCTCTGAGCCCACACTCCACTTCTGCCAATGATCCCGTGGAGAGCCCAGTGCATGGGATGGTGAAGACTGCGTGGCGCCCTGTCTGTGCGAATCCACAGGAGTACGCCGCATTCTCACACGTTGGTAGGATTCTCACTCTGAAAACTTCAGCTTGGCCAGTGACCACGCCGTGGATTGAGGCCAGCTATGTCCTTTCTGGTCGCCATGAGCTGGAATTGACTTGCTGGCCATGGGTTTGATATCTTAAGCCTGAAGAAAATCAGAAGGTGGACACTTCTGAGTTCAAGTAAGACATGGTGATACCTAGCTTCCTCTAGCGGAGCGTCCCAGAAGGATCAGGAAACAGCATCCATTTCTACAGGCAGACTAGCTCCAGCCAGTGTGTGTGCACTCTGCCAGGTACGTGCGCACGGAGCAGCGTGGAAGCCAAGCTTTACCGCCAGGCCTTCGTTGGCGCTCTCGCTTTCCAGTTTTATTGACCTACAATGCACGTGCCATACCAGTCAGTAGTTAGAATATATTAAAAAGACTCGTGCATTCGTTACCACAGTCAGTTTTACACTTCATCTCAGTACTCACTGTTACTAGCTCCCACTTCCCCCTCCCCTGCAGCGGTCCTAGGAAATTATTCATCTACTCGCTGTCTCTGTAGATTCACCAGCCCTAGATTTCATAAACGGAAAACCCTATACCACGCTCCACCCCCACACCGAGCAATAACACAAGAAGACACGGAACAACCTCCATCCGAAAGAAAGCAGACAGTAATGAAGCGGGGAATGAAATGAAATGAAAACGGGTCCAAACGGGAAACACGTTCCCATCAAACCCAACCGGATCTGCGCCCATTCACTTTCTGAGGACAAGACTCTTCACACCCCAGCTCCCTGCCTGAAGGAATGCAACAGAGGCTCAATCCCCCCCTTCCACCCCACCCCCCGGGACTCTGCAAATGGATTTGGGGTCTTTCCCCGTCATTCAGAGCCGCCTTGCATCTGCTCTTCTTTCTGCTGTCTTTCTGTGCTCTTTCTACCCCCTGAGATCGAGAAAGGAGACGGGCCATTATGCGTCCACTGCTCCTGGCTTCTGACACCCAGCCCACGTGGGACACAGCAGCCACGCGCGCCACAGTTTGAATGGAGATCAGAAATGTGAAGCCAGGCCAGTGGTCATTATTTAAATCACGAGCCTCTGTGTGAGATTGCCACCAGTGATAGCCATCGACAAGGTTGTATTTTCTGGGAGAAAAATCAATAGGAATGAAAAGAGAACTCAGCCGGAGGCCTTCAGAGCATGGTGCAGCTGCAGGAGCTCTGCTGCAGGCATGTGGCCTTTTGACTCAGTTCATCTGGAGACTTACAGAGATCATCTGGCTTGAGTGGTGGGTGTCTTCGCCCCAGCTACTATCCCTACACTGAATACATTGGGAAAGTTCATGCTTTTTCCTCTTCTGTGTGTGTGTGTGTGTGTGTGTGTGTGTGAATATACAAGGATGTATAGAGGTTATCACAGATCTACCTGAGCTGATATAGCAGTCTCCATGTTATCAGCGATTGAATCTGAAAGCATATTTCATTCTTCTTACTTTGTTGTTGATTGCATATTCTGGATCATTCGGAAGTGATATATCCCTTCCGATGGACTATTCCAAAAGAAAAAACACACATCTGTCTTGGAAGAAGGACATCTGGAATGCTCCTTGGAAGTGAGGTTGGTGAAACTTCATCTCACTTACTGGAGTCATGTCATCGGAAGGGATCGGTCCTGGGGAAAAGACATCACGCGTGGCAAAGGATGAGTGGAAAGTGAGGTTGACTGTCAAGGAGGTGGACTGAGACCGTGGCCGCAACAATGGACTCCTCACACGGGACAGTGCCTGTGAGGAACGCGCAGAACCCGGCCGTGGTTTGGTTTCGTTCTATTCCATAGAGGACCTTCGTGAGTCAGAACTGACCCGGTGGCACTTAGCAACACCTCATCACGATCAAGATGCCCACCCTGGTGGCCCAACGATGAGGTGTTTGGCTGCTAATTGAAAGGTTTGGCAGTTCCAAGCCACCACCTAATGGCTAGTCCAGAATTTACAGGGAGAGTTCAGCTCAGGAAACCCTATTGCTGCTGTTGGGTGTCATCATCGACTCTTAGTACACGAGAGCAAAACATAACTCAGTCTCGCACCTTCCCCACAATGGTTCTTATGTGGGGGCCCTTGTTGCAGCCACTGTGCCCGTCCAACTTGTCGAGGACCTTCCTCTTGTCTTGAGGCCCCTCTGCTTTACCAAGCAGGATGTCCTTCTCCAGGGACTGATCTCTCCCGACGACATGTCCACAGTAGGTGAGATGAAGTCTCACCATCCTTGCGTCGGAGGAGCATTCTGGCTGGACTTCATTCAAGATAGACTTGTTCGTTCTCTTGGCAGCCCGTTGTACTTTCCAGATTCTTCCCCAGCCCCAGAATTCAGTTGCATCAATTCTTCTTACTCAGTGTCCAACTTTCGCATGCGCATGTGGTCATGGAAAAATACCGTGCCTTGGGTCCTCAAATTCACATCCTTGCTCTTTAACCCTTTAAAGAGGTCCTGTGCAACGGATTGCCCCAATGCAATGAGGAAGCCCTATGTGACAGTGCTACTCTGTCATATGGGATTGCTATAAATCTAAATGGCCTTTGATGGCAACAAACTAAGAACAGCAGGATCGTGACCCATTAGAACGGTGACTCTACTCTGACAAATAATAAAAGCAATAGGAAGTCCACTGCTGCCCTGTCCATTCTAATTCCTAGTGACCCTAGAGCAGGCGTCCTCAATCTACGGCCCGTGGGCCACATGCGGCCCACCAAGGACATTTATCTGGCCCTTTGGGTCTTTTTGCCCCATTGGGTTTTTTAACTTCAAAATAAGATATGTGTAGTGTGTATAGGAATTTGTTCATAATTTTTTTTAACTATAATCTAGCCCTCTAACGGGTCTGAGGGACCGTGAACTGCCCCCCACTGTTTAAAAAGTTTGAGGACCCATGCCTTAGGGGGCAGCATAGAGACTCACCCATTGGGTTTCCAGGGCTGTGATATTTATGGAGACAGACCATCACATCCGCAGGGCTCCCAAGGGTTCCAAACAGCAGTCTTCTGATTGGCAGTAGAGTGCTTTAACCACTGCAGCACCAGAGCCGAGTTGGGGGCCTCCATCATGAATAGAAACGTGAAAGGAGTTTTCCTTTGCTCTTGGTGCCTCCAGCCTTCCCTGCTCTACGTTATCCAGGTTCAAACGGCTTGCTGGGAACTAGTTGCTAATTTAGTGTTAAGTCAGGGTCAGACCCTGCTCCACATGTTTTGAGACTCAGCTTCTCTTAAAACACATTTTGGATCCAGGCAACGGGTGGTCCCCTTACATAAGGAAACTCAGCAGTCTAGGAAAGCTCCATCCACGTGAGTCCCAACCACGAATGAGTCTGCGTAGAGCAGATTGGATCGCAGGGGCCTGCTCGTGTTCTCTAATGGGCATGCTGGAGAAGCAGCATCTTCAGTGTGACAGAATCAGCCCATGCCATCTCTGAAACGTGCCTGGGGATTTATTAGCTAGACGTGAGCTGAGCACAAGCTCACATCAGACACACACACACACCACCACCACTCAAAACAACATCACCACCATCAGAACAAGAAACGTCAGCACGGATAGCAGAGGCCAGTATAATTTAAGGTCTTCTTAGGAGTTTATAAATCCGGCCTCATAAAACAAGCCCAAGTCGCAGGGCACTGTGGCTTTAAGTCATTAGAAGCCCAGTGGCTTGATAAAATAACAGGAAACAGACAATTTATTATGAACAGTCTCGGTCGCTCTGGATTATCTATAAAACTTTTACGGCCTTCCCCAAGTGGCAAGAAGCCATAAAACTTGCCTGAATGAGGGACTTGTTAATTTACTTGTTAAAGCAAATTAAAAATTTATAAGTGCTTTTAGGTAAATGAGATCTTCTCTTGTTGCTGCCCTGGCGGGGCCCTGGAGTCCTGGGAGGGGCGAGTGGCTGTTCCCTGATACCACCGCAGAACAATAAAAGCCATTAAATTGTTCCAGTTTATTACAACAGAGCTGTGCAGCTGTTGCTATGGCTAGCTGTGGGGTACTGGCGCTTGATAGCCTGGGGTTCCTGTCCTCTTTTTTCTCATTCAAAGGGAAGAAAGAAACGGGCAAAGGGAAAAGGGACACAGCGCCACCGCCGCCGCAAACCACTCCAAACGCCAGCGGATGCCGTCTCCTGTTTCTGCTACAGACCACGTCTCTGCATGTCTCCTTGGCCTGGTGGCTCTCAAGTCTTAAAATGAAATTGGCTTTTGCAAATGCCCCGGCTGTGTTTCACGTTGATTCTGTAGTTGGCTGCTCCCTAGAAATCCCTGTCCACCAGTGTCACCATTCAGTCCACAGCAGTGGCAACCTCCCTCCATCAACTTTTCCTGAAGGGATTCCCTTGTGCAGCCTCAACATGAGAGGAAGAGGGAAGAAAGGAATGTTTTTATACATTCAACTCCAAAGGCTGGTGGAGAATCAATTGTTGTTGTTGTTAGGTGCCATCGAGTGAAATCCAAAGCACAGCAACTCTGTGAACAGCAGAACCAAACACTGCCCGGTGTTGCTCCATCTCACAATTGTTCTTATGCCTGAGCTCATTGATGTATCCCGTGTGCCCATCCATCTCATTGAGGGCTGTGTTAGTCTGGGTAGACTAGAGAAACAAATCCGTAGAAACTCATATGTATATGAGAGAGTTTTATATAAAGGGTTATTTTACATTAAGAAAGCATCCCAACCCAGTCCAGTCCAAGCCCATAAGTCCGATATTAGCCCATATGTCAGATACCAAACTATAAAGTTCTCTTCAGACTCACGAAACACATGAAATGACACTGAATGCAGGATGATCAAAGGCGAGTGGTGGAAAGTCCTGTGGATCCAGTGGCGTTGTAAGCATCTCAGCTCTGGCAGGGGTCTCAACATGGCTTCTCCAGTTCCCAGGACACAGGGCCTATCAATGTAGTGCCCTGTGTCTTGTCAGTAGAGAGTCTCTAAGGGAGTGAGCGGAGAGAGTCTTTCCTGCCTCCAAGGAGGAAATCCAGGAATTACCAGAATTCTCAGGAGAAGGCCATGCCCACACAAGGCTTCCTTGACTATGAATCGATTGACAAACTAGACTCTACCCCTTCACTCTTAATCCTCGCAAATTCCAAATTGATACCAAATTATGTAACTACCACAAGGGCCTTCCTCTTTTTTGATGTGCTTTTACCAAGCATGATGTCCTTCTCCGAAGACTGGTCTTTCCCGACATGTGCCAAGTATGTAAGATGAAGTCTTGCCACCTTGGCCTCTAAGAATCACCTTGGCCTTAGATCTTCCAATACAGATGGTTTTGCCCTTCTCTCCAGCACCACCGTTCAAATGCAAACCTTCATCAGTGGTAAAGGCAAGGTTGTTTCTCTTTGTCTTTTGGATGAAAAAAAAATCAAAAGAGTAGAATTCCTGGATCTAACCATCTTGCCACACTTTTCTTTTTTATTTGTAATTTTTCCAGAGGGATGTAAATGACTAGATGGATGACGAACGATGGATGACGGTTGCATGGTAACATATGGTTGATTGGGTGGGTGGATGACTGGATGGATGGATGGATGGGATGGATGGATGGATGGATGGATGGATGGATGGATGGATGGATGGATGGATGGGTGAGTGGATGGATGGATGGATGGATGGATGGATGGATGGATGGATGGATGGATGGATGGATGGATGGATGGGTGAGTGGATGGATGGATGGATGGATGGATGGATGGATGGATGGATGGATGGATGGATGGGTGAGTGGATGGATGGATGGGAGGGTCGGTCAGTGAGTGGATGACTATTGTTGAGTCAACTTGACTCTTATCCTAGGTGACCTTCTGTAAAGCAGAACAGAATACTGTCTGATGTGCTTCATGCTCCAGGTTGCTCCAGCATGTTGGACTCCACCATTAAAGTCCTTCCATCCCACGGAAGGTCTTCCTTGCCTTGTTGACCCCTTGCTAAACACGATGTCTTTCTTTTGTGCTTGACCCCTTCTGATGTGTTCAGAGCAAGAGAGTCTGGCAATATCTGTTATGATCTGTAAGCTTTGCATTGGCTACGTTTCAGAGGTAGATGGCCAGACATTTCTTCTTAGTCTAGAAGACTTCCTGAAACCTGTCCACCGTGGGTGACCCTATTGGCATTTGAAATACTGTTGACCCAGCTTCTAGAATCACAGTAACGTACAATTCATATATATATATATATATATATATGTGGAAACTTCACAGAGGGTTGCTTCCAGGGCTAGGCTGTTGCCATCATTTTCAGGGTCAAGTCCTTTAACTTGGGATCTTGCCCTTGCCTCCTTTGGAAGTGGTACCAGATGGTCCTGCACTTTGCAGTAAGGAGTCTTCTCTCGGTCCTTGTGATAGCAGAATGGGACATGAGGAAACTTCTAAATCCGAAGTTTTCATATAGAGAGTGGATGTGCCCATGTAGCGCAGGAAATACATATAGATCATATCCAAATTACAAACTCTACTTTAGTGTTTGATGAAAAGAATGGGTTTTGCACAAGTATATTTCCATTGCAAGGATTCTCTGTCAAAAAGTCGGGTTTAAAAAAATAAATAAAAATTTAAAAGATAGTTTCATGAACGTTTTCTTGTGGTCATCATTGCAGTCACGGCAGAGGACATTCCGTACCTTACATCCACTTGGAGGACGGAAATGTTAAAAAGGCAGAATTGGTTGGGGGGTGCGGGGGAAGTTTGTGTTCTGCTGGTGGGTTTCTCCTCCAGTTACGTACAAGGGGCCTTCGGAGAGTTCAGGGGATAATTCCATGACTGTTTCTTTCCATCTTCCCACACATTTGGAAGCCCCTTCACATATATCTACTCACAACTCTGAATCAGATGTCATTTGAAATTAGGTTTGGAAAAGCATCTTTTGGCAAGAAAAATGTTACAGAAAATTTGGGGACGGGTAAAGGAAAATCTAACAAAATGACAAGTCCCCATTGGCCACAGTTTTAGAAAGCATCTAATTCCAGACCAAAGGATTCGCTCCTGTTACAATCTGCCTCCACTCATAGCTCACCATGATCACTCCGACGCATCTCTGGGCACTTCTTAGACCTCTCTGGGGGCCCAGAGCTCCTGCTGCCTGAGATCTTCATGTGGTATGGGTCTGGAGTCCTCCCTACTTCTGTTCCTCTCAGCCAAAAAAAAAAAAAAAAAGTGGGGGGGTGTCCTGATGAAAACCTTTGCCCAAATTATCACTGTGCTGAAGGGGCATTTCCGGACCCGATCTTATATCCTTGGTTGATGGATTTGCTAAGTGGAGCTGAAATAGATCTTGTCTCCTGCTCTTACCCCATAAACCTGACCACAGCTCTCTGATTGCGGAGAGTGGCAACGGCCCAGCCATTCTTTCACACAGGAGGCCCAGACTGACTGACGTGTACAACAAACGTTAATAAGCTAATACATTTAAAACATTTAGAAAGGAGAGAGGAAATGGCAGTGGACCAAAGGTCAATTGCTGAGGCACTCCTGCGGTTTCTGGCCAGACCCCAAAATCTCTTGGTTCCCGCAGTTCAACCCTCCGCCCTGGAGCCCAGGAACCACAACCACTGGGGTGCAGATGCGCATCTTGTGGACAGGGCTGTTTGTCCTCCAGCGTTACATTGGAATTTCACCATCTAGGCTCACTCATTAGTAACATTGATATACATTGTAGAAGGGGCTGCTTAATTGCTAATTTTCCTAGGCTAATTGATGTTTTTCTATAAAATGAAACTCTTTCGTTCTTTACATTTATCGCATGCCATCTGGCTTATGAATTTTCATAAGAACTGCCAAAAAAAAAAAAAAAAGATACCGGCCCCTCCCACTCACCCTCCTAAAAAGGTAATGACTGTTTAATGTGTCTGGGGGAGAATTTCTTTTTCCTTGTAGCAATTAAAAAGTATTCGACTAAATGTATTTCTTCTTTTCTGAGCCTGCATATCCCTCCCCACATCCTCTCCAGTCGTGGCTGTTTTTGTTTGTTTGTTTTCTGTTCTTTCATTAAATGTCTCTTATGGTGTTGGGCAAGTCTTGTGCAAATACAATAGCTCAGAGAAGTCTTACCCTGATAGGTAGGCAAATACTACATTGATTGGGCTCAGTAGAAGTCTATTTTGACAGTGTCTGTCTGGATTCACCCAGCAGTAGTGTTTTGCTTTCAAAGACTGGCTTAGACGCTCATTATGTAATAGCAGAAAGAGCCTGGAGGGGGTGCCCCCAGACAGTCAGCGGACTGTGAGATGGTTAAGCGTTTGGGTGATTTCCATTTATCCCTTGTGAGCTAACCTTGGAGGAGCCCTGGTGGTTTGTGGTAACACGCTGGCCTGAGATCTGCATGGTCAGCAGTTTGAAACCTCCAGCAGTTTCCAGGGAGACAGACTGGGCTTTCTACTCTTGCAAACAAGGGCCGTCTTGGAAACCCACAGGGGGACACACGCTATGACTCAGCATTGACTCCATGGCACTGGGTTTGGTCTCCATTGTGCTGCCCTTGAGCATCTACATGTTAGTGTCATTGATTCTTTTTTTTTTTTAATGTTTGCTATGTTTTATTTTATTTTTTAAAACGTTTTATTAGGGGCTCATACAACTCTTATCACAATTCATACATACATCAATAGTGTAAAGCACATCTGTACATTCTTTGCCCTCATCATTCTCAAAGCATTTGCTCTCCGCTTAAGCCCTTGGCATCAGGTCCTCTCTTTATTTTCCCCTCCCTCCCCGCTACCCCCTCCCTCATGAGCAATTGATAATTTATAAATTATTTTGTCATATTTTGCCCTGTCCGACATCTCCCTTTACCCCCTTTTCTGTTGTCTGTCCCCCAGGGAGGAGGTCACATGTAGATCCTTGTAATCGGTTCCCTCTTTCCAACCCACTCTCCCTCCATCCTCCCAGTATCTCTACTCACACCCCTGGTCCTGAAGGTATCATCTGCCCTGGATTCCCTGTGTTTCCAGTTCCTATCTGTACCAGTGTACATCCTCTGGTCTATCCATACTTGCATGGTAGAATTTGGATCATGATAGTGGGAGGTGGGGGGAGGAAGCATTTAGGAACTAGAGGAAAGTTGTATTTTTCATCGGTGCTATATTGCACCTTGACTAACTCATCTCCTCCCATAGACCTCTCTGCAGGGGGATCTCCAGTGGTCGACAAATAGGCTTTGGGTCTCCACTCTGCACTTCCCATTTCATTCACTATGGTAAGATTTGTTTTGTTCTGATGATGCGTTATACCTGATCCCTTTGACACCTCGTGATCGCACAGGTTGGTGTGCTTCTTCCATGTAGGCTTTGTTGCTTCTGAGCTAGATGGCCGCTTGTTTACTTTCAAGCCTTTAAGACCCCAGATGCTATATCTTTTGATAGCTGGGCACCCTCAGCTTTCTTCACCACATTTGCTTATTCACCTGCTTTGTCTTCCGCGGTTGTGTCAGGAGGGTGAGCATCATAGAATGCCAATTTAATAGAAGAAAGTATTCTTGCATTGAGGGAGTATTTGAGTGGAGGCCCTGCCCTTCTACTACCTTAATACTAAACCTACAAATATAGTCACATAGATCTATTTCCTCATCCTCATATATAAATATATTTGCATATGTACATGTCTTTATCTAGACCTCTATAAATGCCCCTTGCCTCCCAGCTCTCTCCTCTATTTCACTTGACTTTCCTCCTGTCCCACTATCATGCTCCATCCCCACCTGGGTTTCAGCAATACCTCTTCCTTACATTACCCTTGATCATGCCCTACCAGGCCTCCCACACCCACCTCACCACCAATTTGGATCACTTGTTGTTCCCTTGTCCCTGGGTTTTTTAACACCACTACCTTTCCCCCCACCTCTCCCTATCCCATTTCCCCACCTGAACTGTCGGTCCCATTGTTTTTCCTCCAGATTGTTCATCCAGCCTATCTTATTTAGACAGACCTGTGGAGATAGATAATAACACGCACAAAAATAAGACAGCAAAAATTGATTTATTTTATAAAATATTTTATTGGGGGTTCGTACAATTTTTATCACAATTCACGCATACATCCATTGTGTCAAGCACATTTGTACATTTGTACATTGGTTGCCATCACCATTCTCAAAACATTTGCTTTCTACTTGAGCCCTTAATATCAGCTCCTCATTTTCCCCACTCCCCCCCTCTCATGATTCTTTGTTGTGGATGGAGCACATATGTATATACATAAACATATCCACCAAAAAACAACCCAAACGCGTTGCCTTCAAGTTGATGCCAATTCATAGTGACCTTACAGGCCCCTATAGAACTGCCCCTATGAGTTTCCAAGAATGTCATGCTTTACGGGAGTAGAAAGCCCTGTCTCTCCCCCTTGGAGAATCTGGTGGTTTTGAACTACGGACCTTATGGATCAAAGCTTAAGTAACCACTGTGCCACAAGGGCTCTATATCTATAACTAGATATATATGCACATATTGGATGGAGATTCAAAGAGTTTATGGAAATTCTCCATTATTTTTTAATTCTATGTGTGTTAGTCTGGGTAGACTAGAGAAACAAATTCATAGACACTTGTGTGTAAGAAAGAGCTTTATATACAAGAGGAATTGAATATTGAGAAAACATTCCATTCCACTGCAGAACAAATCCATAAGTCTTATATTAGCCCATCTGTCTGATACAAATCTATAAAATCCAAATTTGTTTCTCTGGTCTATCCAGACTAACCCACTATCTTCTCATGAACTTTGTAAATCCCACTCATATGTATGTGTGTGTGTGTGTATGGCTATGTGTGTGTGATGCATAGATGTCTATATATACATACATACATACTTTTGAGGGGGCTTCTAAGAGTTCATGAAGAAAATGTAATTAAAAGACAATGGAATTTTCAACGAACTTTTGGAAGCCCTCCCCCTTGTATGCAATACAATGGGTGTTTCTTACAAGAATGAACACTACCTGTTTCTCATAAGTACCTGTGTGTGTTTCTTAGAAATGTAAGCACTAGAATTTAGAGGCCATCTAAAGCTAATGGGCTAATCTGCATGCCTTTCTACTTTCCACGAATTTCAGACCAAGGCTCTGGTGGCAAATGAGTTAGTCATTGAGCCACTAACTTCACGGTGAGCTGTTCAAACCCACCAGGCTCTCAGTGGGAGGTGGTCTCTGCCGTGAAGGTTTGCACCTTAGAAACCTGGGGCGCACTGCTGCTCTATCCTCTAGAGTCCCCGTGAGTCAGAACTGACCGGGCAGGAGTGATGGGTTAAGGACCCAAAGCCAAGAGTAACAATTGTGTTGCGAACACTGCAAGAATTCCTTAGCAACTACAGATTCTCAGGATTAAGTCCTGGGGTCACTGCTGGGTACTAGTGGGATTCCTAGTGGAAAGGTGAGCAGTTCAAACCCACCAGCTACTCCCTGGGAGAAAGAGGAGTCTATCTGCTCCTGTAAAGATTCACAGATTGAGGAATGCCTACAGGGCGGCTAGGAGTGAAAATAGATTCCAGGACCATGGATTTTAGTTTTACAGGTTTCTATAAGGAAAATACTTAACATTCATTACTTTGAACTTTTCACAACCTCCTCATGAAGCTAGATTTCCCTCTCCATTTGGCCGCTGCTGGTAGGTGCCATTGAGCCGGTTTCAACTCAGAGTGACCAATGTACTGCAGAAAGACGCACTGCAAGGACCTCAGAATTGTTTCCAGGCTTGAGCCTTGTGTTGCAGCCACTGGGTCAACCCATCTTCCTCTTTTCCACTATCCCTCTACTGGACCAAGCAGGATGTCCTTCTCCAGGGACTGGTCTCTCCTGATAGGATGTCCGAAGTCCATGAGACCAAGACTCAGCCTGCTTGCTTTTAAGGAGCATGTGGGTTGTACTCCTTCCAAGACAGATTTGTTGATTATTTTGGCAGGTACTTTGAATATTATTCTCCAGCATCGCTAGTCAAATGCATGGATTCTGTTTCGGTCCTCCCTGTTCAGTGTCCGACTTTCTCATGCCTAGAAGACAATGGAAAATACCATGGCTTGGGTTCAGTCCACGGTAGTCATCAAAGTAACATTCTTGCCCTTCCACGCTTGGTAGAGATCTCGTGCTGCAGATGTACCCAGTGCGGTGAGTTGCTTAATCTCTTGACTGCTGCTGCTGTAAGCATTGATTGTGGATCCAAGCAAGATGAAATCCTTGACAACTTCTACTCTTTGAATTCTAGGCTGGCAAAAGTGGGAGAAAACCGTGAGATCATGTGGCGTCCACTTGCTAGGGATAGAAACTGAGGTCTTTGGGCTAATGAGTCGGAACGCTGAGGTTCCAGCTCAGGTCGCCTGGTTTCACGCCAACTTAGAAGGTGGTGGTGTGGGGCAGGAGAAGTGGGCATTGGTTTTGTCAAGAGAAGTTCCTTTTAAAGAAACAAGGGTCTCTTGATGGACCACGGTTCCTGTAAGCCAGCTCTTGGGATTCTTGGATGCTTACATAAGCAGCACGAATGTTCTTGCCCAGTGGGAGAAAGGTGTGGGTGGGGAGTTCTGGGGCCTCTCCTCTTTGCCAGATCTTTGTTCCGTGGAGTGTACTGGTTGACTCCCTGGAGGGGACCTGCCTGTGCTCTGATAAGTGGTGACTTGGGATTCCTCGGGAACCCACCATGTGGCTGCTTACAGGAGTGGTGATCTAAATTCTGTGTTCAGACAGGCCACTGTCAACCCCTCAGCTCTGGCTCTTTACTCGTGATGCAGACCAGAGCAAGGGACATACTGTGACCTCATATACTTCGTGCGACACGCACCACTGTTAATGCGTTTCAGATTCAGAGTGAAAGTGTGTGAGGGAATAAACAGATAGTGTGTGTGTCCTCTGACTGTTCAAAACCCCTCTTCACACACCCCCCCCCCACACACACATCTGCTTCTGTTTGCTTCTTGCCTAGCGAGTGACCACATCGATTTAAGAGCAAACTTCTGATTGACCACGCTCCCACATCCTTTTCGAAAGCGGCTCGGTCCTGGTTCTGTTGTCTTTCAAGAGACTGATATGGTACAGGTTATTTTAGAGGGAATTAAAAAAAACAAAAGCCACTGCTCCCGAGTCGAGGGGGACTGCACAGGACCGGGCAGAACTGGCCCTGTGGGTTTCTGTGGCTGTCGCTCTTTCTGGGAGCAGAAAGTCTCCTTGTTCTCCCTCAGAGTGGTTGGGGGCTTCGAACTGCTGGCTCTGCAGTGAGCCGTCCAACTCGTCAGCCATGATGGCCTCCAGGCCTCCCTTAGGGCGATGGGGCATCCTAATTAGCCAATTGGGCCTGTTTTGAGATTGCAAATGTGTGTACATCAAAGACTTCATGAGAATCCAGTCAAGTCTGATCATGTACATGGTCTCAGTACACACTGGCGAAATAGCCTGCTGATTGCTGATTGAAAACAGTTGTTAATTCTCTCCTTGACTAAATTCAGAGTGGAAAAACTTTCCTTAATAAAGAACAGATTGAGGCGAGGCAAGACCTTACTGTGTGGGAATTAATGGCAGATGCATATACTGGTAGTTAAAATGTTTCATTAGATGTTAATGTCTTGCTGTGTTTTTAATTGTTCGGGAATTAGCCTCTAGAATATTAAAACCATCTGTTTGTTATCATGATGAAACAGAATGCTTAAATAGTTATTAATTTGTGTTTCTTGTCTCTTCTCTCCTCTTCTGCCCTCTCTCTCCTTGTTTTTTGTTTTATTTCTTTTTAAGGGGAGGTCTGTGACATTCTGATCAGGTTGGCATTTAGGGAATATGCAAATGAAGAGTAATTTTAAAGCCCACCAGCATCCCAAATTGGTGTGGGTTTTTGTTCTGTGTTCTCCCATCTGCAGCACGAATTGTGCATAGGCTGTCGTCTTCACGTTGTTATTATTCTCGTTGTTAAGGAGCTTCAGTTGCCTCCTCTTGCAGTGATGGGGAGGAACACTCTCTCCCTCACAGGAGCGCCATCCAGACTCATGGTGACCCCGTGGGACAGAGGAGAACTGTCCCTGTGGGTTTCCATGACGATGAATCTGTACAGGAGCAGAAAGCCTCATCGTTCTCCCACAGAGTGACTGGTGGTTTCAAACATGCGGACTTTGAGTCAGCAGCCCGCCCAGTGACACAGGACACCATCAGGTCCCCAAGGCTGAGCCCAGCACTGATTTAAGTTGTAAGATCGCCCTTGCCTGTGCTGAGTATTTCGGGTCAAGGCAGAAATCACGTATGTGGAGGTGTGAGGGGGAGCTGAGCTCTCAAATCCTGAGGCTGTGCGTGTTCCGCTGTCCTTCACCAGCTGTGCAAGGGGACCCGGGGCTGAAGGGGCAGGCTGGCCTTGGGTCTGTCCTGTCCTGCTTGCTTTCTGCCTTGTTGACCCTATGTGGATGATTGCGTCTTCCCAGCATTTCTCTCCCCACCTATCAGTTGGGAAATGTAGCGTTGAACTTACAGAATTGGTGTGATGGTTAGAAATTCCATGGCCATTACACGTTTCTTCTGCATTGCCGCCGTTTGTCCTGTCTCGGTGCTCCTAAGTGCCACTAAGCTGATGACTTGGTGGATCTGGAAGTATTGCTTCAAAGTCTTAGCCACCTCTCATAAACAAAAAAAATGTCGAAATGTGAAGCTATTTCCTCCTCAAAGATTCTCCACCACGATCCATCTGCTTCTGAAGGTGGTGGTTTAGGTCCCTCTAATCCTCCTGCTAAGACCGCCGCACTCTTCCCTTTTTACTGCGTCAAAATGCCACTTGGTGCATCCTCAGGAGACTCGATCCTGTTGCAATGTTCTTGGAGTTTGCAGAGCAAAAAGAAGTTAGAGGGGACAAGATGGGAGCTCTAGAGTGGATGGGACACTGTTGTCCCACAAAATTCTCATCGGACAGCCCTCGCTGGCCCCGACGAATGATCGGGCACATTGTCATGATAGACCCAGCAGTCTGTGACTTTAAAATGCCTTCCTAAGAAGCCCCCATATAGAGCCCTGGTAGTGTAGTGGTTGGGCGTTGGGCTGAAATCCTCATGGTCGGCAGTTCAAAACCACCAGCAGCTCCCCGGGAGAAAGACTGGATTTCTACTCCCTTAAACAGTTACTGTCTCAGAAACCTACCAGAGGTGTTGCTATGAGTCAGCATTGACTCAGTGGCAGTGAGTGCTTAATAAGCCCCCATGATTGTCTTGTGTCCTTGGATAAAATCTATGAGGATTCCCTCTTGGAAATCCTAAGCAGAAGTCACCATACTCTTTTGAACTAGCCTCTCTGGCTTACATTGAGCTGGTCCCACAGACCCCCTTGGAAGCCACTGTTTTATGGCCTTTGGTTATTTTTTCAATTAAGGCACCTTAAGGCACCAGCCTAAACCAAGTCCACTGCCATCCAGTTGATGTCAACTCGTACAAGGGTTTTCAAAGCTGTAAATCTTTGCTGAAGCAGACAATCCATCTTCGCTCCTGAGAAGTGGCTGGTGGGTTTGAACCATCAACCTTGTAGACAGCAGGCCACTGCTTACCCTGTGGTGCCAACAGGGCCCTTCATGAGACTCAAACAAATGTATTACTCAGAGGCCTTGTCAGCAGCCATCCACTGATTGCGAAGGCACGTTGAGATATGTTTTAGTTTTGCTTGTCTTTTCATCCGTGCGTGTATGTACTGAAACCCTGGTGGTGGAACTTGTATAAGTTAGCACTGTAGTGTGGGCATGGCTGGCAGAAACAAACCCTCCATTTGCCTTTGCCCCCAGGATGTTACCCAAACATCTTCTCACTCCAAAGCAAGTGTCATGTTTAGTGAACTGCGGTGGAGGGAGCGCATCACCATTGTGTGAGGCCAAGTTGACGAGAGAAACAAATCCAGTGACACTCATATGTGTAAGGAAGAGCTTTCTATCAAAGCGTAAATGTACATCAAGAAAATATCCCAGCCCGGTCCAACTCAAGTCCATAAGTCTGATACTAGTCCATTAGTCCCACTTCAGACTCATGCAGCCACATGCAATGATGCAGAATGCAGGATACCATAGGTTGGTGGGTGCAAAGTCTTGTGGATCCAATGGCGGTGGACAAATCTCCAGGGCTCTGGCAGCAACGAGGCTCAGCCAACACAGAGAGAGGGGGGGAGGGGTTTCCCAGGGCCCTTCTTATGAGAAAACCACACCCACAAGGAGGCACCATCGGGCTGGGATTGGATTGACAGGTTGAACTCCACCCCTACACTTTTATGTATGTTCAAGTTGACATGACATTACGGAAGTACCCCAACCATGTTGGGTCCCAGGGTGTGTCTCCAAGGGGCCTCGTATTTGTCATCTCATGGCTGAGTGTGATGGGGAAGCATCATCCAGGCTTTCTTTGTGGATTTAAGGAGGCCTGTGAAATCATGGCAAAATCGGGGAATTTTGCACAGTGCACTCTCTCTGCCTCTTGGTGCTAAGCCACGTGTAGAAGCCAAGAATGACTTGACTTAGGACAATGGTTCTCAACCTGTGGGTCGCCTAAGACCATTGGAAAACACTTATTTCCCACGGCCTTAGGAACTGAAACACTGCTCCTCTAGCCAACTCCAGGCGGGTCCGCCCACATGCAGATACGCCCACCTACTAGTACCCGGCAGTGAAGACTGTTACCCATGCTACACCATGATTCCAGACAAAATTTCATTGATCTGTCATTAGAAATACATATAACGACATCTATAACGACATATTGTTTTGTGATTCATTACTATGCTTCAATTATGTTCAATTTGTAACAATGAAAACACACCCTGCCTATCAGATATGATTCATAGCAGTAGAGAAAT